>NC_138774.1:192184498-192561545 GCF_965119305.1 Pelophylax lessonae | reverse complement strand
TGAGATGAGATGAGATGAGATGAGATGAGATGAGATGAGATGAGATGAGATGAGATGAGATGAGATGAGATGAGATGAGATGAGATGAGATGAGATGAGATGAGATGAGATGAGATGAGATGAGATGAGATGAGATGAGATGAGATGAGATGAGATGAGATGAGATGAGATGAGATGAGATGAGATGAGATGAGATGAGATGAGATGAGATGAGATGAGATGAGATGAGATGAGATGAGATGAGATGAGATGAGATGAGATGAGATGAGATGAGATGAGATGAGATGAGATGAGATGAGATGAGATGAGATGAGATGAGATGAGATGAGATGAGATGAGATGAGATGAGATGAGATGAGATGAGATGAGATGAGATGAGATGAGATGAGATGAGATGAGATGAGATGAGATGAGATGAGATGAGATGAGATGAGATGAGATGAGATGAGATGAGATGAGATGAGATGAGATGAGATGAGATGAGATGAGATGAGATGAGATGAGATGAGATGAGATGAGATGAGATGAGATGAGATGAGATGAGATGAGATGAGATGAGATGAGATGAGATGAGATGAGATGAGATGAGATGAGATGAGATGAGATGAGATGAGATGAGATGAGATGAGATGAGATGAGATGAGATGAGATGAGATGAGATGAGATGAGATGAGATGAGATGAGATGAGATGAGATGAGATGAGATGAGATGAGATGAGATGAGATGAGATGAGATGAGATGAGATGAGATGAGATGAGATGAGATGAGATGAGATGAGATGAGATGAGATGAGATGAGATGAGATGAGATGAGATGAGATGAGATGAGATGAGATGAGATGAGATGAGATGAGATGAGATGAGATGAGATGAGATGAGATGAGATGAGATGAGATGAGATGAGATGAGATGAGATGAGATGAGATGAGATGAGATGAGATGAGATGAGATGAGATGAGATGAGATGAGATGAGATGAGATGAGATGAGATGAGATGAGATGAGATGAGATGAGATGAGATGAGATGAGATGAGATGAGATGAGATGAGATGAGATGAGATGAGATGAGATGAGATGAGATGAGATGAGATGAGATGAGATGAGATGAGATGAGATGAGATGAGATGAGATGAGATGAGATGAGATGAGATGAGATGAGATGAGATGAGATGAGATGAGATGAGATGAGATGAGATGAGATGAGATGAGATGAGATGAGATGAGATGAGATGAGATGAGATGAGATGAGATGAGATGAGATGAGATGAGATGAGATGAGATGAGATGAGATGAGATGAGATGAGATGAGATGAGATGAGATGAGATGAGATGAGATGAGATGAGATGAGATGAGATGAGATGAGATGAGATGAGATGAGATGAGATGAGATGAGATGAGATGAGATGAGATGAGATGAGATGAGATGAGATGAGATGAGATGAGATGAGATGAGATGAGATGAGATGAGATGAGATGAGATGAGATGAGATGAGATGAGATGAGATGAGATGAGATGAGATGAGATGAGATGAGATGAGATGAGATGAGATGAGATGAGATGAGATGAGATGAGATGAGATGAGATGAGATGAGATGAGATGAGATGAGATTTTTTTTCACATGAGTCCATCAGGCGCATCCCGTTCAGATATTCTTCACTATTGGGTACTGCGCACTCTCTGCAGGAGCAGGCTAGGTAGTGAAAAAAACTGGACAAAAATGGTTGCAAAGTCACACCTCTGGGGGACAGTTCCTCTCAACATTACCATCAAACTATTCAGTGCTGCTCTTCAGTTTCATAACAAGCCGTATAGGAAGACAACAAACCTCAAAATTGAGGGGCAGGGCCTGCAACTGTCAGAGGACTCAGAGAAAAGAATTTTACAGTACATGCTTACAAAAATTCTATTTTCTCTTACATCCTCTTAGTCGCAGTCCATTCAGATCTTCACTATTGGGATGTCCAAAAGCAGTGCAGGTGTGAAAAGACGCAACCAAAACAGCAAAGTGTCAACAAGGGCAGAGAAAACTGAGCCAACAGGGCAATAGGAGCTAACCCCAGAACAAAAATCACCCCACGATGAGAATAAAAAAAATTAAAAAAAAACTGCTACGCTCAAAACTTGCAGCCAGAGGAAGCATCCAAGGATGCTATCACATCAAGCCTATACATGAATGACAGAGCCACCAGAAGCAGAGGCGATAGCCACCAGAAAGGCCACTTTCTGGGACAACACAGGCAGAGAGATTTCTCTGATGTTCTCAAAAGGAGGCCATTACAAAACAGACAAGACCAAATTCAGGTCCCAGAGGCAAAGGAGCCCTCCGCAGTGGAGCCAGATGACACACCCCTTGCATAAAGGTGCGAATCGGGCAAGTAGTCACCAAGGGACACTTAAGGGGAAAAAAAAAAAAAAAAAAGCCAATGCAGATAACTGACCTTTGATCATGCCCAGCACCAAACGCTGATCCACACCTTCCTGCAGGAAGGCCAAAACCCTCACCACCGAAAAAGAGCAAGGAAGAAACCCATTCAACTCACACCAGGCAATATACACCTTCCAGGTACAATGGTAAACCTTCCTGGAGGTAGTCTTCCCGAGCCTTCAATTTAAAAAAAAAAAAAAAACACAAGCATCCGAGAGATCACTGTCTCTTAACCTCTGGCTTTCAACAGCCATGCCATTAAAGCCAGAGACCGTAAGGCAGGATGGAAGATCGGCCCTCGAGACAGCCAGGGAGGCTCTACAACCATTTGCACAAGATCCACGTACCAAAACCAATGAGGCCAATCTGGAGCTACCAGAATTACCTGCGCCTGTTCCAACGCCAACCTGCGGAGGACCTGGACAAGTTTGAATCAGAGGGAAGACGTAAAGCAGCGGATACCGGTGCCAGGGCACCAACACGTCCATGGCATCAGAAGATCTCAGGCCCTGGCCACAAACCTTCCACCTTTTTGTGGAGATGAGATGCGAACAGATCAAGGTCCAGAACCGCCACCAGGCACACAGGGAATGAAACACCTCCAGATGCAGAGATCATTCCCCCTGATCCAAGGACTAATGACAGATTCCACCTGCCAGTGCTCCACTCCTGAAATGTGAACAGCAGAGATAGCTGGAACATGTGCCTTGGCCCAAGTCAGAATTACAGCCACTTCCTTGGCTGCCCGGGCACTCCTGGTTCCCCCCCCCCCCCTTGGTGATTGATGCAAGCCACAACTGTGGCATTGTCAGTTTGAACCTGATCCAGGCGACCGTGCAACCAAGTCGCCCAATGGAGCAGGCAGAGTTTGATCACCCTGAGCTCCAGAATATGTATCACAAGGAGGATTCCTCCATTGACCACATCCCCTTGGCACACAGGGTGTCCAGTACACCACCCCAGCCCATCAGGCTGGCATCCGTGATGACCACCATCCACAACAGGAGCAAAAACAGGCTCACCCTGTCTCAGAGCAGGTGACAGAAGCCACCACAAAAGCTCCAACCTCATGAGACGGCTCAAACATATCATCCTGTCCAAGGACTGTGGATCCTTGTGCCATCTGGCAAGAATCTCTACTTGCAGAGTCCTTGTGTGAAACTGCAGACGGGACCGCCTGGAAAGCTGAAAAAGCATCAGCCCCAGGGACCTCATGCATGTCGTAGGGAGGAGAGATCATTGTCCCCAAGGGACCTGATCTCACCCTGTAAAGTCCGAAGTTTTTCCTCCGAGAGAAACACTTTGTCTGAGCGGAGTCCAAGACCATGCCCAGGTAACTCAGGCAGACCGAGGGCGGCAGTGTCGACTTCTGGGAATTGATGGTCCACCCGAACTCCTGGAGCATATGAACTGTGACAGATCGCTTGACAGAGTGGCACACTAGCTCACCCTCAACAGGGGGTCATCCAGATAACCAAGGACCACAATCCCCCTTTGCGCATCAAAGCCAGCACCGGGGCCACAAAACCTTGGTGAATACCCTGGGAGCCGAAGCTTATAAAAAGGGTAATGCCACAAATTGAAAACGGTCCACTGCCAGCACAAAATGGAGAAACCGTTGATGACCCTCGTAGACAGGGACACGCAGAAACGCATCCTTTATCTTGATGGAGGCCAGAAGATCTCCTTGATTTAAAGATGCCACCACCGACCGGATGGATTCCATCCGGAACTTCCGCACAAAGCAGTTCAGAGACTTGAATCAGATGCGCTTTGCCCTCCTTTCTGGGCAACGTGAACAGGTTGGAATAGAACCCACAAAACATGTCCCGCTGAAGGACTGGTATAAAACAACTCTTTGGGCAAGAAGATCTTGCACAGCCCCCTTGAGATCTCGTAAACGAGCGGGAGACCTCAGACCAGGGCTACTAGTCACCGTCAGTGGCCTTGAAGGATGCTCGAGGCACGAAGCGCTGCGCCCCCCCCCATTAAGCCTAGAAAGAAGGGCCCAGCCAACCCTGTGCGGCTCGGGGCAGGAGGGTACACATACCCCCTGTGAGACCCTTGAAAACACAAACCAAGGGGGGTCCTCAAAAAAGCCATTCCCCCCAATAAGGGATATCATACACAAGCTATTTGGAGGCATGGTAGGCTGACCAGCTCTTCAACCCAAACCATGCGGCAGAGCGCAACCCCTACCGCGGATAACCTTGCGACCAGAGGAGCTTCATCCAGGGCCGCATAACACAGGAACACCATGGCTCAGGCCATACATTCCACCAGGGCAATAAGAGTCAGAGAGACCGACTCCGCTCCAGACTCCCACCTCCAGACTCCACACGCCCATCCCATCAGGTCATTAAACACCAGGGAGTTCTCCACGGGCACCACCGTGGAGTTCTTTAATCCGGAAACAGTGTGGTACACCCCAGGTGACACCGTCTGCAAAAGGATAGCAGCGTTGAAAAAACGCTTTAGGCACCACCAGTGTGAGCTTAACGCGGCGCCACTGTACGTTCACAATGTTGTGAAACTGCTCGGGAACAGGGAAAAACCTGACCCGACTTCTGGGCTGTGCGGGACCCAAAAGGAAACCCGCTAATCTGACTGGGTGGCTCATTATGCTGAAAAAATTTCTGACAGCGCAAAAAAGCGACCAAAGCTCGTTCCTGCGCTGCGGCGGAGGAGGACCCCTTCCCCTACTAAGTGTGCAGACTGGAACCCCTCAGGGGGGGGGGGGGAACGCTGTCCATGGCAACCACATCAGGGTCTGAAGAAGATGACTGAGAGGCCACCGGCCGATATTGAACCGTACACTGGGACAACATTTATAGCAATGGCTGCAGGTAGAGGTGCTGCGGAAAGGTGCTCCGCATGTCCCGGAAACCCAAAAAATAGATAAGAGGGGGAAAGGGTTAACCTAGGACTCATTCTGGCAGTAAAAAAAAAAAAAAAAACCCATGAGTACGCAGTCCTGATTGGAACTACGGGGTCGCGGTCCCGCAACTGTCGCTGGAATTCCCTTTTACATTGATCGATTAACTGAGGGAACAGTGGGAAAAGTTTTTTTTTCCCCCCCAAAAATCCAAACACCCAAAATGAATTAAAAACCCCCAAATGACAGACATCTGAAAGCGAAAAACGCTCACCCCTGCAGTAACTGAAGATGGATGACGGAAGGGACATCATCCACTAGAGGCCGACAGTGCCCTGAGCCACACAAAAATGGATGCCAATACAAGTCAATGTGGGGGGGGGGGGAGCACAAAGAAAATGGCCGCCATCCTTACTAGGCTGCTGCCCACATCCAAGATGGTGCCAAAATACAGCAAGAAAATGGCTGCTGCCCTCACAGGGAGGGAGCCAGGCTGCCGTCACCCAAAATGGAGGCCAAAACAAATGGTGCCAATTTGTCAGAAACCCAGGACCTGGCCACCGTGGGAATCTACCAGGACAAGGTAACAAGCCCCCACCCGCTCATGCAGCGTTTACTGTAGCGCCCCCCCCCAAAGGGGGCAGGGACCATCCAAACCTGCCGGGGGGGGGGGGACCCTACATAGACCGCATGTTCTGACATCCCCAAGGAGTGGGCCCACAACTCCTCAGGTGGCTGTCCAAGGGACACCATACCACAGACTCCGCTCCGATACGGACCACCTCCCACCCTGAGTGGGAGTGCCATCAGCCAAGGGGGAAGCTACAAACACAGGGCGTTCCAGAGTTGAGACGTCCTGGCAAAGAAAGCTCTCTGCAGGCTCGCCATCTACCGGGGCACCGTCGTGGCAAGGCCTGGCGGACCACAACCTGCACAAGCTCGTTGGTCAGGCTGGGACACCATAAGGATCTAGATTATACAGTGCGAGGCCCAGCCCGACTGTTGCTTGTAGTTCTCCAGGAGGATCCCCCAAGCTAACTAGCGATAGTGAGTGAGTAAAATAAAGTCAAACAATTTTTCAAAGAAAAATAAAAAACTGAGACAGGAGTCCCAGCTGGGAAACCTAGTCCTACTCCTAAGCTACGCAGCAAGAAACTGAAGAGCAGCACTGAATAGCTAAGGGTAATGTCGAAAGGGACAGCCCCCTAGAGGTGTGTCTTAACTCTTTTTGTCAAGTTTTCACTACCTAGCCTGCTCCTGCAGAGAGAGCACATTACCCAATAGTGAAGAACATCTGAATGGGCTGCGACTGTCAGAGGACGTAGGAGAAAGTTATTTTAAAATGTTTTGCAGACAGCCCTTTTTTTTTTTTTTTTTTTTAAAGGTTGGAAAAAAAAAAAAAAAAAATATATACAAAAAATGATTGAGATACAAGGATGAAGATTGAGGGGTAAGGACTGAGATACGAGGATGAGATTTGAACTATCTAGGGGCAGGCTGGCTATACTCAAACCAATCCAGCGATCACTTGGGTACAATCAGCATGTTGGATTTTTATATGCGATTATTGCCAGCAGATGTAGCTGCCAGCAATAATCACTGTGCTCTGACAGCCCCCATAGCAACCCTCACCCCTCCTGGGAGAACATTTGCTCAGTGGAATAAATCCCCCCAACAACGAATGAGGATTGAACCATCTATGGGCAGGCTGGCTATACTCAAGTCAAGCCATCCATCGACTTGAGTACAATCAGCATCATAATTATATATATAACACATACACACATAAACAATGCCCGGAATAACAGAGGCTGGGATGAGAGCTGCAAAGTTGCAAAGTCTGTATGCAGACTGGAATGGCTTCACACCTCAAGTTCGCAAAGATAAAACGCAAGTATATAGCCTCAGCTGTGTTAGAGCCCCCCCCCCCCACATATCAAAATTTTTGAACAAAACATATGCAGTTGGTTAGATCAATTGTTGTTTGCGTTAGATCTCACACAGAAGTAGAGATAGTAACAGTTATTTGCAGGGGGGCTAACCCGTCATCAGCCCCCCTTCATCAAAAAATTGATCAAACAAACAGCTATTTTGAAGATATTTGTTAAACCCAGTATCATCAACTAGTTGTTTTGTTAGATCTTACATAATTACAGACTTCTTAAATAATTAATCTAGCCCCCCCCCCCCCCAAAATTTTCAGGTAAAATATGATTCAGGCTAATAGGCCTTCGTTAGATCAAGTAGTTTCAAAGTTAGATCTCCTATAATTACAGAGATCTTTCACATGAAAACACAGATATTGGGTATTAAATGGGGGGGGGGGCTAGTCCCCCCCACATGCAATTTTCTGGTAAAATGTCATTCAGACTAATAGATCCGGTAAGATCAAGTGGTTTTAATGTTAGATCTCATAATTAGTGATATTATGAATATTTGGCATTACATAAGGGTGGGCTAGCCCCCTCACATGCAATTTTATGGTAAAATTTCATTCAGGCTAATAAGCCTTCGTTAGGTCCGGTCAGGGCTTTTTTTCCTCCAAAAATAGGTGCAGGTACTCCCCTCTTCCGAGTCACCCCCTTGTCTCCACCCCCTACCAACCTTCGAGCGCTGTCCTTTGGTTCCACCCACCTCCCAGTACCCCCCCCCCCCCTCTTTTAGAGAATACAGAACCAAGTATCAGGTTGTGGTTCTAGGGAATTTGTTAACTAGAAAAGGCAGTAAAATAGATCCCCTGCAATCAGCAATAGACCCCCCCAATAAATCCTCCCCTGCAAACAATAGATCACCCCCCCCCACACAATAAATCCCCCCTGCCAAAAATAGACCCCCCCCCCCCCCAACAATCACCCTCCCCCCCCCCCCCACACACACACACACACAATAAATCCACCCCTGCAACAATAGACCCCTCCAACAATAACCCCCCCAGCAACAATAAATCCTCCACTGCAACAATAGATTCATCCCAGCAGCCAGCATCAATAGGCCCCTCAGCTCACCCCACTGACCCCAGAAAACCTTTGCCAATGCATACATTCAGAATGGAGGTTCCGGAACTGCGTTTTCCCGCGTTCCCCTGAAAAAATGCCCTGGATCCGGTAAGATTTGTGGCGGGAAGCCACACTTTGCACCCAGGGTGTCATTAGAAAATAATGGCACCATCAGCGCGACTGTCGGAGGTAGGCAACTTCGTAAACCATCTAGCAAACCATGCGAGAAAAAAATATCGCAAAAAAACGCACGAAAAAAGCTCACAAGCTCATTCGCTTTAGGAGTGAACTGAGCCGAAGTAATGTTAAGCAACTGCCACAGAGGCTTAACTTCTCATAAAATCAACAACTTTCCTGTCATTATCTGAGAAGAGATAAAACATCTCAGTGATCAAACTGCAATAAAAAGAGCTTTTATTCCTAATTAGGAATAGGATTTATTACTTTTTACCACCATGTGCATGCTCGGCCTAATAAAAAAAAAACCTAACAATTATCTATTAGTTTGAGTGCCGGTTCACATTAGTGCGATCACAGAGATCGCATTGTTCCTAAATTACATGTGATCTCTGTGCGGTGCAAATTTCAGCCATACAGTTTGTATGGCTGAATTCGCACTAAACACGCACATAACCCCTTTTTTTTTTTTTTTTTTTTTTTTTTTTTTTTTTTTATCAGCAGCAGAATCGGATCGCATGGTGGATCACACTAGTGCGATCCGATTCTGTGCGAACTTGCAGATCGCACTGCGATATGCGATCTCAACTGGGGGTGTTAAGTCCTAATTGACACCCCCTGCGTATCGCATATGGCAGGGTAACCTGCCACGGGTGCGGATGCAATGCGGGAACACACTGCATATTCGCAGCGTTCCCTGCATCGCAGAAATGTGAACCGGGACATTTTTGCAAGAAAATTGGAAGGGGGGGGGGGGGGGGTTGGGTCTAGCCCCCTTATGTAATACTACCTAATATTTATGTTTTAAAGTGAAATATCTCTGCAGTTATATGAGATCTAACGTTGAAACCACTTGATCTTACCGAAACTAATTAAGATCCATTAGCCATCATTTTACCAGAAAATTGCATGTTAGGGGTGCTAGCCCCCCTTATGCAATACTAAATATTCATAATATCCCTGTAATTATAAGGGGGGGCTAGCCCCCCCCCCCCCACATGCAATTTTCTGGTAAAATTTTATTCAGGCTAATAGATCCTCATTAGATCCAGTAAGATCAAGTGGTTTCAAAGTTAGATCTCATATAATTACAGAGATATTTCACATGAAAACACAGATATTGGGTAGTATTAAATAGGGGGGCTAGGGCTAGCCCCCCCACATGCAATTTTTGCCTTTGTTAGATCCGGTAAAATTAAGTGGTTTCAACGTTAGATCTCATAATTTTAATGGATCTAACAAAGGCATATTAGCCTGAAAAATTGCATGTGGGGGGGGGGGGCTAGCCCCCCTATTTAATACTACCAAATATCTGTGTTTTCATGTGAAATATCTCTGTAGTTCTATGAGATTTAACTTTGAAACCACTTGATCTTACCAGATCTAGCGGAGGCCTATTAGCCTGAATCAAATTTTACCTGAAAATTGCATGGCCGGGGGGGGGGGGGGGGGGTTAGCCCCCCAAAATCACTTAAGTATGTAATTATGTGAGATCTAACAAAAACAACTAGTTGATCTTACCGGATCTAACAAATATCTTCCAAAATAGCTAATGGTTTGGTCAATTTTTTGATAAGGGGGGGGGGGGGGGCTGATGGGTTTGCCCCTCCCCCTGCAAATAGATTAATATCTTTCTATGTGTGAGATCGAATGCAAACAATTGATCTAACAAAGATCTAACCAACTGCATACGTTTTGTTCAAAAATTTTGATATGGGGGGCTAACACGGCTGAGGCAAGTATACATGGTGAATGGGGCCGCCGCACAAGCGTAAAGCCAAAGTGTAGCTTGCGGCTGCAGCCCCATAATAAACTGCCACCCCCCCCCCAAAAAAAAAAAAAAAGACCCTTATTTTTGGTTCACACTAGAACCTGATCACATAGGTGTTCACACCTATGCGATCTGATTGCTGCACCATTTCACAGTTCACACTGCGATCTGCAAAATCAATCTGGTGGAAGTCATTAACTTTACATTAACACCGCCAGCGATTCGCAAATCTGAACCGCTGTGCCATTCTGGTGTGATGTGGGAACCAGTACTGAATCGCTTCTCGCATTGCACCAGAACTTTATCAATAAATAGCATCCTAATATATCTGTATGTGTATGCGTTTCCATTCCTGAAATGTGTCAAAGCAGCATGCAAAGCAATAGAAAAATTGCATCAGCTGTGGATTTGCTTGCACAATAGTCAAAAGCAGCGTTTGTGCAACTCCGGTCCTCAGGGCACACTAACAGGCCAGATTTTCCTTGGGTTGCTGCAGACTGAAAAACTGCAGTCACTGAGCAGCAATGGATCGATTTCAGTTTTCTTGCAAACCTGGCCTGTTAAAGTGTGCCCTGAAGACTGGAGTTGAGAAACACTGGTCAAAAAGGATACTTCTCCCAATCATTGTTTGCCTTAAAAGGAGAAGTTCACCTTTTTAGACCAAGTTTCACTTTCCAAGAGAGATAGAGGGCATATATATAAATAAAATAAATAGGGAGATGAGATATCAGAGATGCTCAACACTCACTTACCTGGTTTCCATCAGCTTTTAAATTGTCGCTCTTTTCCCAATTTCAAACAAAATGCATCAAGACTAAGGCTGCCCATACATGATACAATTTGCTGTACAATTTTCTTAAAATTTACCTTCAACTATGTAGTACAAAGGCCTGCCCACCAATTGGATACAACCAAAAGTGTTGTTTAGCTCTGGCCTCAAATTATGCGGTAAATCTAGCAGAAAATTGTACAAAAAAAATTGACCATGTGTGGCCAGCCTTACCTTGCTGTAACATCAGGTGTCCATCCAGAACCCTTCAATTCCCATCATGCACCATCACAAAGTAGGAAGTGTTGTACTTCTCTGGGCCTAACTCCCTTATTTTTTATACCACCATTTAATTCCTCATTAATGCAAGCACATGGGGAGAGGAGACACCCAGTGATTAAGCTCAGGGAAAGCGAGGGGGGGGGGGGGGTAGGGGAAAGGTGTTCACACACTGATCTGACTTTTACTACAAAACCATCTAGCTCAGGAATCCATTAGAAAAGCAGAGAGCAGCAAACTTTGTCACTGTGCTCTGTGTTTTTATTGAGCAAGGTCAAGCAATGTTATTTCAATTAAACTAATATTATATAGAGAGTAACTATTGTAACAGATGGCTTTAGGAAGGGCTGCGGTTAGAAATCATGGGACTCTCTGCAGCCTACAAGACAGGCTCCTCCAATCAAGTGAAAGGGGTTAAAGCAGGTGGTGAGGAGGCGTTGTCTGCCAATTGCTCTCTGAAGAGTGATCCACATTGTAGCCCTTAGGCCCCTTTCACACAGGCTGACCGTTCAGATCCACCTGTCATTTTTTTTTTGGGCGGATCTGAGTGGTCACCCCATGCATGTCTATGGGGCATCGGATGTCAGCGGAGACATGTCCGCTGACATCTGATCCGATCCATCAAATCTAGACGGATGGAAACCTTATTTTCCATCCGTCCAGCGGATCGGATGGAATCAGATGAGAACGGACCGACGGTCCATTCCCATCCGATTCCCCCATAGAG
This sequence comes from Pelophylax lessonae, assembly GCF_965119305.1. Taxonomy (NCBI): domain Eukaryota; kingdom Metazoa; phylum Chordata; class Amphibia; order Anura; family Ranidae; genus Pelophylax; species Pelophylax lessonae. Next base: position 192,549,523 of record NC_138774.1, on the reverse strand, counting down.
ATGTATGGGGACCTGAAAGCTGTGTCTCTGCACACAGCACGGAGAACAGCAGCAATCCTTCTGCTCAGCGGGGGATCGGCGGATCAATCCCCCGCTGAGAAACGGAGTCCGCCTGATGCACTGGATAGTGTGAAAGAGCCCTTAGAGCGCGTTCAGACTATAAGTCCCAGTTCACACTTCTGCGATGGGGTAACGCTGCGAATATGCAGCGTGTTCCCGCATCGCATCCGCACCCTTGGCAGTTCACACTGCCATATGCGATACGCTGGGGGTGTCAATTAAAACTTAAGCCCCGTACACACGTACCGATCGTCGGCCGGCCGATCGGCCGTCTTTTGTCCAGGGCTGTCGGTGTCTGTTGAAAAATGCAAAAGACTGCACACGAATTTTGTCGGCCAACAACAGCCGACTGCAGAAGTGATGTCATGTGATGGTTAACTTTCCCTGTGTTTTTTCTTTTCTGAGCATGCCCAGTCTTGCAAATCTGCTGTCTGTCGGCCGAATTCTGTACTGACTGGCAAACAATCGGCCAGTCTGGTGTCGGCATACAAAAATTTTAAAGCCTGCACAACAGATTCTGTTCGGCCGAAAATGTGCTGTCGGCTGTCGGAAGCATCATACTAACAAGCCTACAATCGGCCGATCGGTCGTCGGCCGAATCTTTACGGCCGACAATCCGTACGTGTGTATGGGCCTTTAACGACATCCCCAGTTGAGATTGCGTATCGCAGTGCGATCTGCAAGTTCGCACAGAATCGGATCACACTAGTGTGAACCACCATGCGATCCGATTCTGCTGCGGATAAAAAAAAGGGTCATGTGCGTGTTTAGTGCGATTGCGGTGCGAATTCAGCCATACAAACTGTATGGCTGAAATTTGCACCGCACATGAGATCGCATGTAATTTAGGAGCAGTGCGCTTCGAATTACATGCGATCTCTGTGATCGCACTAATGTGAACCGGCACTAAATGCTCTGTTTGGATCACTCTTCATAGACCAGGTGGTTAGGAAGCGTTGTATCACCTAAAAGAAAGAACCGTATGTGCAGCTACAGGGTAAGTAGATGTCCAAAAAAAATGTACAGTAAGCTGCTGCATGCACCTAAATGCGCTCCCTAACAACAAGCAAAATGATGTGTTATGTTATTTATCACAACTCTATATATCAATTTAATTATCCCTCAAAGGCAGTGAAATAAGATATAGACCATACTTATTGCATAAGAAGAAAAAAAAAAAAAAAAACCCCAAACCATCAAACCAAACATGAGCAAAAAAAAACCACATCAAATGAGAAAAAAACGATAATGATGACAAGTAGATATTAAGCCCCTTTCACACTTGTGCGACTTGTCCTGCGATTTGGGACTGCAAAAGCGCATGACAAGTCGTTCATTATTTTCAATGAGTACCGTTCATATCTATGCGACTCGAAGTCGCACCAACTTCAAAAGTAGGCCCTGACTACTTTGGCCCAATTTTAATGCGTTTTGAGATCCAACGATATAGGCATTGCTTCAAGCCCAGTCAAAATCGCGATAAAATCGCAGCAACAAAATCCCGGCAAAATCATGCAACTTTTTAAGTCGCACATATGTGAAAGGGGCCTTACTGTGATGAAAATCTATACATGAATCTAAATAAATATATAAAATGCTGGAATAAACACCCCACTGCCCTGCTTACACACAAAAATGTAGAAAGCCAGGGGGGGAAGGAGGCAAACCACTCAAATATTAGTGAAAACAATATCTATATATCTATATATATACATATACATACAATGAACAAAATTATAAAACGCAAAATTTTTGTTTTTGCCCCCGTTTTTCATGAGCTGAACTCAAAGTTCGCAGGACGCATGACGCCCAAAAGAAGCTCTTGTACCTTTTTTGGGCGTCATGCGTCCTGCGATTCTGTTTGCGTGATGTTACCGCGATTCGGCAGGTGGAAATCGTAGCAACATCACTCAGCCTTTGGGGTGCCATTGCCAATCACGGGCATCGCACAGGCGTCCCGCGATTTGCAATGATTCCGGATCGCGGGCAGAATCGCGGTGATTCTGCCCGTGATCCACTACACCCACATGTGAACGTAGCCTTATGCCTCGTACACACGTGCAGATCGTCGGCCGAACGATCGGCCGTCTTTTGTCCCCGGGCTGTCGTGTCTGTTGAAAAGTGCAAAAGACTGCACAAGAATTTTGTCTGCCGACTACAGCCAACTGCAGAAGTGATGTCATGTGATGGGTAACTTTCCCTGTGTTTTTTCTTCTCTGAGCATGCCCAGTCTTGCAAATCTGCTGTCTGTCAGCCGAATTCTGTATTGACTGGCGAACAATCGGCCGCTCTGGTGTCGGCATACAAAAATTTTAATGCTTGCACGACAGATTCTTTTCGGCCAAAAGTGCGCTGTCGGCTGTCGGAAGCATCATACTAACAAGCCGAAAATCGGTCGATCGGTCGTCGGCCGAATCTTTAGACTTTAGACTTTTTCTATGTACACAAAAGGCCCATTTCTCTCAAATATTTGATGTGCATTTTTTATGTGTTCCAGTGCATCTGTTGCGTTTTACCGTGTTCCAGTACAGTCCAGTGCAGGAAAAATGCAACATGTCCTACTTTTTTTACTGGAACTAGAACGCATTGGAACTGACCGCACTGGTGTGATCTATGCCATTGGAAATCATAGAACCTACTTTCCATGCATTTTTTATGCAGAAAAAAGAAAAAGAAATTTGCACCACACACACAGGACTGCATGTGGTGTGAACTGGCCCTGAACACAGAAAGCCCTTGGTGCAGCATTCTGCCCATACAGCTACAGGTGTCTATTGAAATCACCTCCGAAGTTGTCAAAAGTAGCAAAGAAACCACTTTTGGGAATAGGTGCAGCGCCGCAAAGACGGCGTTGCACCGATTCAGACAGTGCCATTGCTGGCAATAGACTCTGATTTGGCGTGCAATTTGACATGTCAACTCGCATGTCAAATCGGCCCAATGTGAATAAGGGGTTCGGCATGCTATAGATTTTGCACAGAATGCAGACAGTGGTGTTAAATGCATTTGATCTTGAGAAACTGTGGTCAATCTTGACAACAAAATTGGATGCACATGAGCTAGACACCTGTCTAAGTGCAAGGAACCTAAGTGCTCATGCAGATGGGTGATTAGCGCCATCCTCTATACTTAGCTGGTTTATTCTGCGTACACATCCACCTCTGAGCTGCACACAGGCATCCCATGGAATTGGAAGAGGATGCAGCTGCTGCACAAACACAGTTGCATGTCAAATTATAAGGCACGATTCACACTGATGCGACAAGCACTCCGATTTCGGAGCACTCATCGCATCAGAAGTCCAACCCCATTCAGTGCAATGGAACCGACTAAAGCCCGTACACACGTAGTGATTGTCGGCCGAACGATCGGCCGTCTTTTGTCCGGTGCTGTCCTGTCGGCTGAAAACTGCAAAAGACTGCACATGAATTTTGTCGGCCAACAACAGCCGACTGCAGAAGTGATGTCATGTGATGGTTAACTTTCCGTGTGTTTTTTCTTTTCTGAGCATGCCCAGTCTTGCTAATCGGCTGTTTGTCGGCCAAATTCTGTACTGACTGGCGAACAATCGGCTGTTCTGGTGTTGACCAACAAAAATTTTAATGCCTGCACACCCGATTCTGTTCGGCCGAAAAGTCGCAGTCGGTTGTCGGAAGCATCATACTAACAAGCCGACAATCGGCCGATCGTTCGGCTGCTGAATATTTACGGCCGACAATCGCTACATTTGTACGGGGCTTTACAATGATTTCTGTTAAAGAAGTCGCATGCAAGCCGTGCCAAAGTTGCACAACTTTAAAGCCATGGCAGCGTGAACACGGGCTTAGAGATACGGAAAGGAGCAGGTGCACAGTTCCAAATGCATTCACTGTGCTATCTAATCCATGCATCCACTCCTACTCACATGTCATATTTTGACAAGAGACTGTGTCCGTGCAGCTGCTGTGCCCACATCCACTTCTATAGGCTGACCCAGACCCATGAGATGATGGAGACTGAGATGAGAGTTGTGTGTCATGCCTGTGAGACATTTGACCATTAAGGTCGATGGGGCCGTGCCACAAGCGTAAAGCCAAGGCGTTCCTTGTGGCTACAGCCCCATAATAAACTGCCACTCCGCCCAAAAACAGAAAAGAAATAAAATCAAGGGATGAGGTGTCATATTTTGACAAGAGACTGTGTCCGTGTCCACATCCACTTCTATAGACTGCCTGTGTGCAACTCCATGATGCATGCAGACAGGGGGCGCCATCCCCCCTATTCATGCGTCCGGCCCCCTAATCTACATGCAGGGCGCTGGACACATGGATTCCAATGTTTTTTTTTCTTTAAGCACGTGACTAGAGCCGGATGCTCTAATAGGCTTCAAAAAAGGGTGGGCTCGGGGCGCCGCTGCCTGCCAGTCCAGGGTGAGTAAGCCGGGGGGGGGGGGGGGGTATGGTGTGTGGGCTGGAGCTGGTGGGGTCGGGGGGTGTGGTCTTGTTTGTCTCATGGAGCACCAGCCGCCACTGGATACAGACTCACCAAAAAAAACAGTTTAGCACTGCTGTCGCATCTCAGCATCCATCAGAATGAGCCCTAACTCTGCTAGTTGATGCACGTGAGCTGAATAGATGCATGGAAGGCACATATATCCACTTACCTCCTGCTCCGTTACCTTTCCTCTCCCCTCTCATTGTTTCCCACCTCTTCTTTTCTTCTTAGGCCCCTTTCACACGGGTGCACGTCCGTTCTGCTCAGCGGGGGGGGGTCGATCTGCCGATCCCCTCTGAGCAGGCGGATGACAGCTCCGTCTTCGCTCTGTGTGCAGAGACAGAGCTGTCAGATCCCCGCGGTCCTCTATGGGGGAATCGGATGAGAAAGGACCGCCTGTCCATTCTCATCCGATCCGATCCGCTGGACGGATGGAAAATAGGGTTTCCATCCGTCCTGATTTCACGGACAGGATCGGATCGGACAGCAGTGGGTGTCAGCGGACATGTCTCCGCTGACACCCGCTGCCCCATAGGCAGGCCCGGACTGAGACAAAAAGATAGACCCAGGCATTTTAGACTGAGCAGCCCGGGGAGGGGCGTGGCATTCATCGGGATGGTTGATGACAGGATTTAATGTTCCAGGATGTGTGGATTCGATTACGGTACCTTTTTTAGTTTAATCTGACAGACTGGGTCCAATTTAGATCAGAGCTGCCATATGATGCTATTTCTTTTTTTTTTGTCTTACTTTAAATCCTGTTTTGATGGTTGAGTCCTAAAAATGGTATGAAGCAGCACAAGATGAGGGTTACTCTAATCAAGGGGTAGACCACCTTTTTGGGCATAGTGTGCCGAAAAATGTTTTCAAAGAAATTTGGAGTGCCAGATACATAAAAAACAACTGTCAACTTCTATACAGACTTCTATACAACTTCAACTAACTATAAAATAAATGCTGTAAACCACTTGAATAATAGTAAGAAATTAAATGAGTTTTGCACCTTCACACATCAGATCAGCCCCAATTCCTGCACCTTCACACATCAGATCACCCCAATTCCTGCACCTTCACACATCAGATCAGCCCCAATTCCTGCACCTTCACACCTCAGATCACCCCCAATTCCTGCACCATCAAACCTCAGATCATCCCAATTCCTGCACTTTCACACCTCAGATCAGCCTCAGTTCCTGCACCTTCACAACTCAGATCAGCCCCAATTTCTGCACCTTCACACCTCAGATCACCCCCAATTCCTGCACCATCAAACCTCAGAACATCCCAATTCCTGCACTTTCACACCTCATATCAGCCTCAGTTCCTGCAGCTTTACAACTCAGATCAGCCCCAACTACTGCACCATCACACTCAGATTACCCCAATTCCTGCACCATCACACTCAGATTACCCCAATTCCTGCACCTTCACACCCCAGATCACCCCCAATTCCTGCACCATCAAACTTTAGATCATCCCAATTCCTACACTTTCACACCTCAGATCAGCCTCAGTTCCTGCACCTTCACAACTCAGATCAGCCCCAACTCCTGCACCATCACACTCAGATTACCCCAATTCCTGCACCATCAAACCTCAGATCATCCCAATTCCTGCACCTTCACAACTCAGATTACCCCAATTCCTGCACCATCAAACCTCAGATCATCCCAATTCCTGCACCTTCACAACTCAGATCAGCCCCAACTCCTGCACCGTCACACTCAGATTACCCCAATTCCTACACCATCACACATCAGATCAGCCCCAATTTCTGCACCATCACACTCAGATTACCCCAATTCCTGCACCATCACACTCAGATTACCCCAATTCCTGCACCTTCACACCCCAGATTCACCCCCAATTCCTGCACCATCACACTCAGATTACCCCAATTCCTGCACCATCACACATCAGATCAGCCCCAATTTCTGCACCATCACACTCAGATTACCCCAATTCCTGCACCATCACACTCAGATTACCCCAATTCCTGCACCATCACACTCAGACCAGCCCCAATTCCTGCACCATCACACTCAGACCAGCCCCAATTCCTGCACCATCACACTCAGACCAGCCCCAATTCCTGCACCATCACACTCAGACCAGCCCCAATTCCTGCACCATCACACTCAGATTACCCCAATTCCTGCACCTTCAGAATACACAAAAGACAAAGCAGCTAGTCACTCATTCCTGCCCTTGCCATTTGCATTGTGCCTAAACGTGTGTGCAAATGTAGCCTTAGAACAAGGTTTGTGACCATCTACTTTACAAAAAAAGTTACTAGACCCTGTTATAAAGTGCAGTTCCCTTTTAAAAACCCTCTAAAGTAGTAGTTACAAAGCCGTTTATAAAGCATGAGTTATAAAGCCAGATATTTTGGAGTACTCACAAAGCCAGTTATTATGCAAAACTCCTCTATAACTGGCTCTGCGAGTAATGCTTAGTAACTGGCTTTGTAAATACTGAAAAACCAGTTATAAAGCATTAGGCCTCGTACACACCACTAAACTGACTGCTTAGGTCAGAGCCGCTGTACTAACAACCCGATGTTAGTACAGCGATTTCCCCTGCTAAGATTTGTGTTCTGAACCCCCCCCCCGCCAGAACACTCTGGTCAGCACTCTCAGCCATTGACTAAGAGCGCTGATCAGGAGTCGCTTGGCAGACCTTTTTTGGTCATGAGCTTTCGACAGAAGCCAGCCGAATGGCAAGCTTCTGTCAGACTGGACACCGTACACACAGGCTGAAGCCAGTCGAAATGAGGCCCATGTGTGCTAGGCTTACTCACAAATTAACTAAATTAAGCCAGTTATTAGGAAAAGTTCCTTTCTAACTGGCTCTGTGGATAATGCTTTACAACTGGCTTTGTTAGCACTGCAAAGCCAGTTATAAAGCATTACTCATACAAAAAAAGGGGGGGGGGAATGGTCTAGCTAAAATAGTTGGGTGTGATGTCCCTGGTGACACCGCAAGTATAGTGGTCCTTCCCTTGGCTCTAGGACGTGGGCAGAAAAAAAGCTATACCGGAAGTGACCAGTAGACAAAAAGAGAGCCTTTTGAGGATGGATAATGAAACCACAGGGTCACGAGTTGGTCAAGTAGAATGTGTTTTATTGGTGTAAATAATACACAGTTTTAGACTATGGTTCAAGCAGAGGAGTACAGAGGTGTGGATAGTGCAAATAAGGTTGTATATAGAATAACACTTGTGGTGTAACCAACGTAGTGAGAGGTGGTAAAAATGATGAAGTCATGTGATGAACAATACAATACAGTAAGATGTATAAGTTACATATAGATTGCAATGAATCAATCGGACGTCTTTTGGGGGGGGGGTGGCACTGGTAGAGAGATCCCTCAGGCTTAGTGCCCAGAATAAACCGTGTGTATTTTCGGTATGAGGGGGGAACATAGGTAGCCAGTGTCAATGACTAGGGATGATCGAACTTTTGAAAACTTTCGATCAGAACACCCGAACTTCCCGAAAGTATGGCCTGGATTTCAGAACCCCATTGAAATCAATGGGACTCGAACTTCGGTAATCAAAAAACACCATTTGAAGCCCTAAAACCCAATAAATGCCCCTAAAAAGGGCCTAGGGTTCTGGGTCATGCCCCAGAGACTATTAATCACACAAAAAAAGTTCTTAAAAATTGTCATTTTTGATAGAGAGCCAATTATTGAAAAAAAAAAAAGAGAGATTTCTCTGGATTTAGTGTCTGGGGGGTCTAAAAGTGTACCTGTGAAGTTTCAGCTCTGTAGCATGTCCAGAACCAGAGAAAAAAAGTTTGTTTGTATTAGAATTAATATAGAACAGGGATATGGCTCCGCTATTTTCACACCTTGCCGGTTTGCTGCAGGCGTTTTTTTGGGCATTTTTTGGGGTTCTTTGGAGGCAGGCATAACATCAGAACTTCTGTGTAGGGATATATATATACACACACACACACATGTATGTATATATACATACACATATATAGGTGTGAAAGTAGCATAAACCTATGCTTGCGCTAATGAAAAAATTAACACCCATATGGCTTCTCTCCTATCACACCTATATATGTGTAAGTGTATTAATACATATAAGTATGTGTGTATATATACCCCTATACACAAGTTCAGATGTTATGCCTGCCTCCAAAGACCCCAAAAAAATGCCTGCAACAACACACCTGGGCGTTTTTTTTTTTGGCGCTAGCGTTTTTTTGGGCATTTTTTTGGCGTCTTTGGAGGCAGGCATAACATCTGAACTTCTGTGTAGGGTTATATATACACACATACTTATATGTATATATACACCTACATATATATAGGTGTGAAAGTAGCAGAAATCTATGCTTGCGCTAATTAAATAATGAACACCCATATGGCTCCGCTCCTATCACATCTATATATGTGTAAGTGTATAAATACATATAAGTATGTGTGTATATATACCCCTATACACAAGTTCAGATGTTATGCCTGCCTCCAAAGACCCCCAAAAAAATGCCTGCAACAACACACCTGGGCGTTTTTTTTTCTCTAGCGCTAGCGTTTTTTTGGGCATTTTTTTGGCGTTTTTGGAGGCAGGCATAACATCTGAACTTCTGTGTAGGGGTATATATACACACATACTTATATGTATATATACACCTACATATATATAGGTGTGAAAGTAGCAGAAATCTATGCTTGCGCTAATGAAATAGTGAACACCCATATGGCTTCTCTGCTATAACACCTATATATGTGTATGTGTAAAATACATATAAGTATGTGTATATATATACCCCTATACACAAGTTCAGATGTTATGCCTGCCTCCAAAGACCCCAAAAAAATTCCTGCAACAACACACCTGGGTTTTTTTTTTTTTTTTTTTTTGGCGCTAGCGTTTTTTTGGGCATTTTTTTGGGGGTCTTTGGAGGCAGGCAAAACATCTGAACTTCTGTATAGGGGTATATATACACACATACTTATATGTATTTATACAGTTACGCATATATAGGTGTGATAGGAGTGGAGCCATATGGGTGTTAATTATTTAATTAGCGCAAGCATAGTGTTATGCTACTTTCACACCTATATATGTGTAGGTGTGTATATATACCCCTATACAGAAGTTCAGATGTCATGCCTGCCTCCAAAGACCCCAAAAAAATGCCCAAAAAAAGCCTGCAATAACACACCTGGGTGTTTTTTTTTTTTGGCGCTAGCGTTTTTTTGGGCATTTTTTTGGGGTCTTTGGAGGCAGGCAAAACATCTGAACTTCTGTATAGGGGTATATATACACACATACTTATATGTATTTATACAGTTACACATATATAGGTGTGATAGGAGCGGAGCCATATGGTTGTTAATTATTTAATTAGTGCAAGCATAGTGTTCTGCTACTTTCACACCTATATACTGTATGTGTACATATACATACATGTGTGTGTGTGTATATATATACCCCTACACACAAGTTCAGATGTCATGCCTGACTCCAAACATGTCCTCAAAAAAGCCCTATAAACGCCTGCAGCAAAAAGCAGGCTGACAGGCGAGAAGCCACTATCCGGTTCTATAAGTGACCTAATAGAAACAAACTTGTTTCTATTGCGGTCACCCTGTCATGGAAGGGTTTGGTCACCCTGCCATAGCAGTCAGAGTCAGTTCACCCTACACTACACTATGGTCACCCTGGCACTTAATACTTTCCCTACAGAAACTAGATTTTTGATTCTAACTAAAGTGGAAAAAAGCACCCTAACTACACTAGATATCCCTTTCCTGACACTAATAATTGCTAAATTACACTTTTGAAGCAGAAGTAACAGAACTGCTTCCACTCTCTTCCATGTCCCTGTATTACAATGCTAGGAATTTGGCGGGGCTATCTTATATACTGGGGGGCGTATTCACTAATGATTGGCCTCTGGACCCCCTAGTCACTCCAATCACATTCCTAGCATTTTCCTGCCCCCTCAATTGGCTTTTACTGATGGTTCTGGTCCAATCACGGGCTTTTAAAGCCCATTTCCTGTCCCATTGCATTTTGGTCGGTTGTGGTTGCCGAATTCCGAACTTTTTCAGCAAAAAGTTTGGGATTCGGCCGAACCTCGAACAGCCAATGTTCGGGTCGAACCGTTGGTCATCCTGAACCGTTCGATCATCCCTATCAATGACGGGACTATGGTATGCACAGGCTGGAAGTGCCAGAAGTTTGGCAAAGATACACTGGATTTCCAAAGAGCAGTGTAGTATCACAGGGGAGGTGTGTGTGAGTGTCCCACAGGTTGGCCGAACTTGGGCCGGTATTCGTGGGTTAAAGGTGCCAGCAGGGGCGGACTGACAATTCATGGGGCCCCCAGGCAATAGTAGATCATGGGGCCCCCTGTGTCCCCATCCACACTCAAGCCACACAAAGCCCCACCTACATATTGCACTACTCACAAATGCTTTAAAGCAGCAATATAAGAAAAGCAGTGTGTCACCGTCTAGCAGCAGCTAAACTGTAAGGAGGGCTGTGTCCAGGGCCGGCGCTACCTATAGGCAAGGTAGGCGCCGGCCTAGAGAGCACATCAGTCGAGGAGGCCGCCCCCGCGCTACCCCCCTACCCCCCCCAGGCAGAAGGACTGCTGGGCGCGTGCTGTCAGTGCTCTTTCCTGTGACACTCTGTCTCCCGGCCCCACCGCCGCCTCTTCAAAATGCTGCCAGAGCTGTGTGTTGCTAGGTATTAGAGGCGGAGGTTGGTGGTGTGGCTCACCAGTTGGGGCGGGGCTGTGTGCGTGATGGGGTGGAGAGCTGGCAGAGGTGATCCGAGTTCCGGGCTGCTGCTACCTTGTGTGCTGTCAGCTCCGAACAGAGTAAGGAAGCGGCCGGGATGCAGCCTCCTTCATGGAACGTGAGTGGGACCTGCCTGGGGAGATTAGCCTGGAGGGGAGGTGATGAGGGGCAGAGGGGAGAAGTACCTCCTGGGCTCTGTACTGGGGGTCATAGGGCAGAGGGGACCTGATTGGCAGAAGCAATCACCTGACTGTTTGTTGTGACAGTCCAACATGGAACTGTGTGTGTGTTTATTATTATATGTAGAATACCATAGAAATCCCCTGAACACAGGAATATACTCTGATTATGAAATAACATAGGGGAAGCCTTCCAGATACTATCCCAGCCTGTCCGTATACTACCCCAGCCTGTCCGTATACATCCCCAGCCTGTCTGTATACATCCCCAGCCTGTCCGTATACTACCCCAGCCTGTCCGCATACCACCCCAGTCTGTTCTTATACATCCCCAGCCTGTCTGTATACTACCCTAGCCTGTCCACATACCACCCCAGCCTGTCCGCGTACCACCCCAGCCTGTCCGTATACATCCCCAGCCTGTCTGTATACATCCTCAGCCTGTCCGTTTACCACCCCAGCCTGTCTGTATACCACCCAAGCCTGTCCGTATACCACCCCAGCCTGTCCGCATACATCCCCAGCCTGTCCGCATACCCCCCCAGTCTGTCCGCATACCACCCCAGCCTGTCCGTATAACACCCCAGCCTGTCTGCATACCACCCCAGCCTGTCTGCATACCTCCCCAGCCTGTCCGTATACCACCCTAGCCTGTCCGTATACCTCCCCCGCCTGTCCGTATATCTCCCTAGCCTGTCCATATACTACCCTAGCCTGTCTGTATACTACCCTAGCTTGTCTGTATACTACCCTAGCCTGTCTGTATACTACCCAAGCCTGTCCGTATACTTCCCTAGCCTGTCCGTATACCTCCCTAGCTTGTCTGTCTACCTGCAGACCACAGCTGGCGTGAGGAAGCGAGCTGGTGTTGCCATTATTTGTCTTCAGTCTGGGCCCAGAAGAGCAGGTGCAGGCCTGGGGACCACGGCTGAAGAAATAGGTAGAGAGGCGCCACAAAAAATCTTCACCCCTGCCACCGAATACATGGGCAGGGAAAAGGGGGTGGAGTCAGGGGCAGAGCCAATGTGGTTTCTCCTAGGGTGTCAAGAATCCTTGCACCAGCCCTGGCTGTGTCCTCAATCTTCTTTCTTTCTTCTTTAAAAAAAATAAAAAATAAAATTGTAAAACAAAATAATAAAATAAATTGGTAAAAAGATTAACAAAAATAAAAGACTACTGACCCCATCCACTGCCCTACTGGCACCTTCCACTGCCCTACTGACACCGTCCACTGCTCTACTGACACCGTCTACTGCTTTACTGACACCGTCCACTGCTCTACTGACACCGTCCACTGCTCTACTGACACCGTCCACTGCTTTACTGACACCTTCCAATGCCCTACTGACACCGTCCACTGCCCTACTGACACCGTCCACTGCCCGACTGACACCATCCTCTGCTCTACTGACACCGTCCACTGCCCTACTGACACCATCCACTGCTCTACTGACACCATCCTCTGCCCTACTGACACCATCCACTGCTCTACTGACTCTGTCGTCTGCTCTACTAACTTCATCGTCTGCTCTACTGACACCATCCTCTGCCCTTCTGACACCAACCACTGTCCTCCTGACACCATCCACTGCTCTGTTGACACCGTCCCCTGCCTTACTGACACCATCCACTGCTCTACTGACACCATCCACTGCTCTGCTGACACCGTCCTCTGCTCTACTGACACTGTCCGTCCACTGCTCTACTGATACCATCCACTGCTCTACTAACTCTGTTGTCTGCCCTACTGACAGCTTCCACTGCCCTACTGACACCTTCCACTGCCCTACTGACACCATCCTCTGCCCTACTGACACTGTCCACTGCCCTGCGGACACTGTCCACGGCCTTACTGACTGACACTACCAGGGTTGCAAAGGTCGCATATGCGACCAGGTTCTGGTGTTTTGCTACCGTGGGGGGGACCAAAACAGCAGGAAGGAAATCCACCACAGAACATGTGAAAAGGTCCTGCTGTTGGATTGTAATAAAGAAACCTGAAATGGGAGCAAATGGCCTCAGGGATCAGTGGGATTGGCCCAGGCTGGGGGTCAGGGGGGCCCCATGGGTTCTTGCACTGGGGCCCTGAAAGTTCTAGTTACGCCTCTGTCAGCAAGCATATAGCAAGTCAGCTTTTTATGCTCAGTGTAAGAAAATCAGTGAGCAGAGGCAATTTCACTTTACATATGCTTTATTGCAAGAACAGAGGATAGCAGCAGTGTAGCATTTCCTTGCAGCAGATAAGCAATGGTTAACACTCAGGGCTCTTCCACGGATGTCAGCAAGTCAGAGCGGTCATACAAAGAGCAGAGAGCTTTACCCACTTTCAATTCTACTTCCAGCTTGCTGGTCCATCAAATCTGAAATACTGTCTCTGCACTACCACATCAGATGTTGTTTTTACTCTCCCATAGCTCAAAGTGTAACACAACCTCGGAGCACAGAGCTGCTGTGTGTTCCTCTGCCCATGCCTGCTCCAGCTCACACCAAATAGTCCATCCGTGTTATACTCGGCCTCACTACCATGCTTGCAGCTTCCCTGAATATAGTAAGATGGCGAGCGTCATGGGGCCCCCTACTGGCCCCGGACAGTGCCCTAAATGCCCGTATGGTCAGTCCGCCCCTGTATATATATATATATATATATATATATATATATACACACACGCACACATATACATACATACATACATACATACATACACACACACAGATTTGGAGAGGAGAACCACTTACCTCCCCCCATCTGCCAGCCAAAGAACATTAAGAACATTGGCTGTACACAGGGATGGAGAGGGATTAGAATCTCCAGAAGGCTCTACCCAGCAGCAACAAAAACGACAAGTAGATTGGGAATGGGTTATAATCTTTCTCAGCTTTTTCAATGGAGGAGATTGCTCTCTTCTTATGATTGGCAGCAGTGCTGGGACAAGGTCATCCAGTGCCCAGGGCAAGGATGCCAAACTGCGCCCCCCCTTCCCTTAGGGTTAGGATCAAGGCGCCCCCCCCCCATCCCTGCAATAAACCATTGTGCCCAGGGCAACCGTCCCTCCTGCCCACCCCTTGTCCTTGCCCTGATTGGCGGTCCACAGTGGCAGCTTCTTGACTGTACAGCACAGGCAGGTTTGGACTAGTATCTGAACACAGCTGAGCTCACCTCTTGTCTTTACTTCCAAGGGTGCTTAAATGGAAAGAGAAAGAATGGTGCAAGAGCCACCCAAGTCAACTCAGGCCCTCATACAGGTAGGTGACTACAATGCGACTTAATGAATGCAACACACATGGCTTTTTTTCAGTCTAAACGTGGTGAAGATTGGCCACCTTCTGCACTAGCCCTGTGCTTTCTGTTCACTGCTGTCACTTTTAACCTCTTCCCGCCGACTGCATGCATATATGCAGCCTCTCAGTGGGTGGGCCTGAGAGGCGGCAACGGAAAGGGGTAAAACACAAAAGTCACTGAACCCTTCCCAGCGGCAGCTGGTCCAATGTAAGGGGGGATGCCAATGGCATCTCTAGCACTGGGCATCCAGTCAATGCCTGGCTGCAAATGCCGGCACCCACAGCATCTTTCCCTGCTGGCTGCCACCTGTTATACTAATGTAACAGAACCAGGGAGGCTTCCTCTAGGCTTCTCCTTGGCTTTGACATGTCTTATGACAGACCATGAGGAGGAGCCTGGGAGGAACATCTTCCACCACGCATTGAACTGGGGGGGGGGGAATAAAAGGTTTTATGATGGCATTTGTAAACCTAGGGAGATGGGGGAGAGGGGTTTGTGCTGGCAGGGGAAGAGGTTTTATACTGGGAGGGGGAGGGCTTGTGCTGGGAGGAGGTCATTCATCTCAAGGATGGAAATTTGGGGGCTGGAGGCGATTTGTAAGGAAAGGGGAGTCATTTTTGTTTAAAAGGGGGCCGTGAGATATGCAGTCCTGGATCCTGCACTCTGCACAGTGCGCATCCCACGAACCCTGCACAGTGCGCACTCCTGAACTCTGCACATTACCAGGTTATTTCTCTCACATGGCATATGCATACTTGCAACTACACCCCAAAACACATTCCGCTACTCCTCCTAAGTATGGTGAAACCACAAGTGTGAGACTTTCACAGCCTGGCCACATACAGAGGCCCAACATGCAGGGTGCACCGTCAAATGTTCTAGGGACATAAATTACATATTTCATTTCTTGACTACCTATTACACTTTTGAAGGCCCTGGACCACCAGGACAGTGGAAACACCCAAAAAATGACCCCATGTTGGAAAGCAAACACCCCAACACATAATCTATGAGGCATTAGGTCTTTTGAACATGCAATTTTTTTCCACAAGTTTTTGGAAAATGTGGAAAGAAAATGAAAACACATGATTAGGGTATAACCGAGGCCCACTCTTGGTCTTAGAATTAACCCACTCCCATTCTCTTATTTCTAAACAAAATGCTACTGACAAGCGACTTGGAGAAAATTGTGGCCTGGTAGGCCATTTTATTAACAAATACCAAAATAAACAATTTAAACAGGAAACCATAAATACTCCAGTATCACATAAGAAAAAAGGGGTTGTTGGTCTTGGGAGGCACTAAAAATTCCAATTAAAAACGGTATCAGCATCCAAAAATTCAACGGTCCCCAGCCGCGCAACACCAGCTCGGGAACAAACACACTTCACCACTGATACCTCCTTGTTACCACTTCCCGGTTAATCCTCTACTAACCTGGATACACTAGAGGGCTCCATACCTTAGATGGGTCACCCTATGCACTGACCAAAAATCTGTTAACGCCTCCAAAGACCCCCAACCGCCAGTGCAAAACAACATTCCATCGCAACCCACATTCCAACTCGTCATCTTCCAGGTCCTCAGTCCTCATCCCGGAAACGAGGACGGGAGGGCGGGGATTCTTCCTTCCTCCTCTCGATCCACGCGGTACTGCTTGGGACTTGCAAGCCCCCCCCCCCAGTGTTACTGTGTTTTGTAACCCCACCCCACCCTGAGTTGCCCAATCCCCACGCTTGACCTCTGGCCGCTACCCACCAGTTAACCCCTTCCTGGCAGTGTCCCCTGTCCACCCCATCATGAGGCCCTGCACCTATTTTTTTTTGCTTCGGGCCTGTCTTTTGTTGTTGTTGTTTTTTTTTTTTTACACAAAGTTGTCAATCTATAAGATATTTCTAACGCATAGCATGTACGTAGCAAAAATACACCCCAAAATACATTCTGCTACTTCTGAGTATGACGATTTCACATGTGAGACTTTTACACAGACTGGCCACATACAGAGGCCCAGCATGCAGGGAGTGTCCTGACTACCTAATTGTAAGATTCTGGTACCTTCGGTACCCTTCCAGCCCATTATTTCCGCATTGCGTTCCACCATTCAGGTAGGTGGAACGCATATAGCTACCTGTCCCTTTAACTCTCATGACGTCATCACTAGGCGCCGCTCTGAGCGGCTATTTCAATCGCCAGCTTTCACTCACAGGGGGTTCGTGCAAGCCACCTGTAATGCAGCCATACCTGACGCTACTTGATCTTCCTCCAGCTATTTCCCCAATATCTGGATAGACCGGAGTCTCGCTACTTGATCCTGTATCTCGCTACTGATCCTGTATCTCGCTACATGATCCTTATCTCACTACCGGACCCCTCACCTCTCTAAACCAACTAAGTGATAAGTACCCCACAGGGGATTCCTTCCTATCAACTTACACTATCTACTCTTGCATACTAAAGACTGTTGCTATCTATGCATTACTATTTCTATCATCTGCACTGTTACATAGATTGCTAGCTCTTGAGTCTACTACCATCTATATCCTTGCACTGAGTTAGCAATTCCTGTACACTTCATCTGCTGTCCCCTACCACCTGTTATTTGTACATGATTCCTAAACTATCTGCATACTATCTATCACCATCTGCTAACACTCCTGAACATTACTATTGAGTGCCTATCATTGCTATCACTACTCACGCCTGTCCTTTCAGCACATCACCTCTATACTATCGTATACAACCTATCACTCCAGGAACATCTTATCTGAGTGCCTGTATATTTGCATGCTGAGGCAGGCTGGGCCACAATGATGAGTCTGGAGAGTTGGATATGGTGATTCAACACATCTCTACACGACTACTGAGTGGAAATTCTGCAGCTGCAAATCCAGTTCACTAAACAAACGCCGGAGCGTTACACTAATACACTTTTGTGAGGCACTGTAGCGGCACTGATGAGAACTGTAGTGGCACTGTAGTGGCATTGATGAGCACTGACGTGGCACTGATGGGGCATGGATGAGCACGTATGAGGCATGGATGGGCACATATGAGGCATATATGTGGCACAGATGAGGTATATATGTGGCACGGATGAGGCATGAATGTGCACAGATCAGCTCTGTGGGCACTCCCAATCCAGACCACTCATGCTGCTGCATGGGCTCCCACCTCTCGTCACACGCAGTACCGATCGGTGTGAGGAGAGGAGAGAGCTGAACTGGACATGCGCCAGTTTGTTGACAAGTGATCGCTCCATCATTGGATGGAGCAATCGCGTGGTAAAGGGCCACTGTCATTGGCCCTTTACCTCGATCTGTGATGCGCTGGGTCTGGAGGACGTCATAGTACGCCCTCCCAGAACTAGCCGACCGCGTCTTTCAGCTATAGTCTAGGCAGCAAGTGGTTAAGTAGAGCACTCCTGAACTCTGCATTTTGTATGTAGCACACTCCGGGTATTTAATGACAATAATTCACCATAGATTCAGGGGAAATCCAACAGCCAATGGGAATGCTAACATAATGAGGGAAGGAAAAGAGCAATAATATGTATGGGGTACAGATTTGCTTAGAGGACCCATTTACACGTACAACAGGTATAGAAAACCCCCCTTCAAATGAATAACATTTTGTTGCTTTGCAGCCTAAAATGAAGACAGACAGTTTTTGCTTTATCCAGCTGTATATACTCAGTGCAATTTATACCATCAAGTGAAATATTTAACCCCATGTCAGAAAAAAAAAAAAATCAAAAACAATCACTGAGTTGAAAAAGGAATCACCCTCCTCCTAAAAATGACTTCAAATCAGGTGTAGCTAACCTTCTTAATGCCACAGAAAGTCATTTGACTTTCAACTGTGATCAGTTGTGGTCATTTTGATTAGCTCAGCATGAATAGAGCTTTCCTGGAGCATTTTATTCCCTGGCAGGGCAACTGAAGCAAACAGACAACTATAGGTGGCAAAGCACTGTCAAAATATCTCCGGGATAAAGTTGTGGACAGGCACAAGTCAGGCGACAGGATACAAAAAAAAGTAAAGGCTTTATTAATGCCTAGAAGCATACTGTAGTCTTTTAAGTGGAATGTATTTGGTACAACACAAACCCTCCCTGGATCAGGATGTCGCTTCAAACTGGATGAAAGAGCCAGGCGGAAACTTGTCAGAGAATCTATAAAGAGGCCTAGAGCAACTCTGAAACAGTTGCTGGAATTTATGGCAAAGAGTGGTCATTGTGTGCATGTGACAATATCACAAATTCTCCACAAATGCCGCTTGTATGGGAAGGTTTTCAAGAAAAAAAAAAAAGAAAACACTACCACAACGCACCTTAAAGATTCTGAGGCCACATGAAAAACGGTGTTCTGGTCAGATGAGACTAAAATTTAATTATTTGGCCTCAACACCGAACTATGTCTGGCGGAAATCCAGTACAGCTCACCATCCAAAAAACCCCATTCCTACAGCAAAGCATGAAGGTTGTAATATCCTGTTATGGGGGAGTTTCTCTGCAGCAGCGACTGGAGCACTTGTCAGATAGAAGGAAAAATGGATGGGGCAAAATACCGTCAAATTCTTGAGCAAAATCTGCTGCCGTCTGCCAGAAAGTTGTCAGTGGGAAGAATATTTACCTTCCAACATGACAATGACTTAAAGCACACAAAAAAAATGACCACACAGTAGTTGAAGGCGAAAAAGGTGAATGTCCTTGCATGGCCTAGTCAGAGCCCAGACTTAAACCCCATTGAAAATCTGTGAAATCACCTGAAAACTGCAGTCCACTATCGGTCACCATCAAATTTAATTGAACTTGAGCAGTTCTGCAAAGAAAAGTGTGTAAATATTGCAAAGTCTAGATGTGCAAAGTTATTAGCAACATATCCCAACAGACTAAAGGCTGTAATTAAAAGGAGTATGGGGTTTCCTTTTTTCTCCATGTATACTTACCTAGGTGGATGCAGCATCGGTCCGATGTTGCATCTGTTCCCCGGCGCCTCTGCACTGAGAGCTGAGCGATAGAACCGAGTGATTGGCGGTATTCAGACAGCTCCCCAAGCAGAGAGCTGATGACAGCCAGGAACTCTCTGCTCTGCCCCCTTCTCGCTCATTGAAGTGCTGGGCTGTGGAGGGGTGGTCAAGACACTTGGCGGATCCCGACTCAGTGGTCGTGAGGACGCGGTGCCTGGACCGACATCTGTGATGTCAGAAGAGAGTAGGCTGCACTCCTGTGATCCATAGGAGACGTACAGCCAAATGAGCTTTGGCTGTACATTTCCTTTAAAGCAAAAGGTTGTTCAACAAAATACTGACACAAGGGATTCTGTTTTTAATTTTTTTTTTTTTTCTGACGTGTTGGGGTTATATCTTTCCTTGGATGTTAAAAGTTGCACTGAATAAATACAGCTATAAAAAAAACTAGAGAACTGTGTGTCTTCATTTCAGGCAGCAAAGCAATAAAATGTAATTATTTTTAAGGGGTGATTCTTTTCTGTACCCACTGTATGTTTTGTAATGCATACATATTATTTTACAGCAATGCATTTACATGGGTTAGCCAATGTTTATAATGCCTCACAGGTCGCCCCAGTGTGAACGGGGACTAAGACGTGCTTTTTTTCCTATTTTATTTATTTTATTTTTTTTCACTGTCCCTTAAAAAAAAAAAAAAAATCTGGTCACTTATCTGTGATCAGATTTTTATTTGCATATCTGACCACATACAGGTGTAATGTGAAGATTAATTTATTCTCTAATGGTGAAAACAACTAAGTGAGGGTGGAACATTCTCTACGTTGCTCAAGTAAGATAGAATAGTAGGTAAAAGACAATGTAAACATCCCTTGTGACAGTAATAGGCAGTGACAGGTACTCTTTATGGAGTGATCTGGGGTCTAAAAGACCCCAAATCCCTTCATTGCCCCTAAAACGCCATATTCAACGTTTTTGAATGCTGTAATTGTCAGCCGAGTAAACCAGAAGTGACGGTGGGAAGCAGATAATAGCGGGTGCACCAATCTGAATGCAGATACCGTGCGTTCGGATTCACCTGTTCCTGCCTGCATGTGAGATTTTGACATAGGATTGTGCCCATGCAGCTGCTGCGTCTGCATCCACTTCTATGGGTTGCCTGCTTACAGCGCCGAGGCAGATGCAACAAAAAGTGACTTTGCCCATAGGATACAACTCAGTGCCCAACCTAAAAGAGCCCTTAAATAAATGTTAAGCACGGTAATACATATTAACTTCTGTCCATCGAAACATACAAGTCCAGCATATGACTTATAACACAAGAAAGCACCAACAGAGTGTGGTAACATAACCCAATGATAACCGCTGAGCAGCCAATAAATGAACATTTAAGAGAGCAGCAAAATATAACAGTTTTCATATCACCTTGCATTACAGTAACTAATAATAAAACGAAGACGAGACTGTTACAACGTAGCCAATTTAAACGCTAGGGGAGTATGCTGAGAATATACAATGTTAAAAAACTGAAGGCAAGTAAAAACCAGGAAACAGTAAAAAACCCCTTTCCCACCCCTTGGGAATTTCATGACTGTTTTTTGATATTGTAAACACTAAAAATCATGCTATGAGTAATCACTTCATATCCCTTTTTACACGGAACGCTCAGTTTCCTGTACAGGGGCTACATTTTATAAATGGGCTAATGGCTGGGGTGTCTGGCCTAGCTGCTGAAAATAAGACAATAGAGGGATAGAAGGATCATCATGAATCAGGTACTGCAAATGGCTTCAGGCATGTACCAGAACTCAAGAGATAAAATTCTGGTCCTAGAGGAGCGTTTTTCTACATATAGACGCCTTCCTGCCAAGAATCAGATTGAGGGACAATACAGAAAATCTGTTGCAAGCCTGCAGACATAGAACAAACTGGTCCTTTTTCAGCCACATTGGATGACAATCTTGTATGGCAGCAGACAGGTACTGGTCAGCAATAGGGATGAGCCATGGGTTTGGCCCAAACTTGGACTCAGACTTAAAATGGAAAGAGCTGTCACTCCTGCCCAGTCAATTGTAGCCAGGGCATTCCCCACCCTGTAGATGCAGGTACACCAAGGCGTAGGGACACTCGTGACATCTTTATCTCAAATGGTTATATGAGGTCAAGGCCTTTGACCTCATGCAGCTATAAGAGGTCAATGTCGTCATAAGCTCCCCCACCACTTTGAGTAGGTGCAACTGCCGGGTGGGAAATTCTCTGACTACACTTGATTGGGCTGGAGTGACAACTTCCTTCTAGGTTAATGAATATAAATATCTACCGAAGAAGTCAACGTAGCTGTATGCTCTGACATAACACGTATAGGGGGCGGAGCCTGCGTGCCTGACGCCGACCATCTTCCGGGTTGAGCTACACATTGAATGCCATACAAGCAGGCACGGCTTAGTGCCTGACTATTGTGAGTAACTTTCCTATCTTTAATAAAGCCTACTATTATTTAAGCGGAGAGCACTAGATTTTTTCCATATATTTTACTGCATGTCCCGGCAATCTCCGGAGGTGAAAGGCTGGAGAGTCATCGCCAGGAGTCCATTATCTCCATACAGGCTAATGCTGGCCCGCTTGGGTCTAATGCTGAGGTGAGAGGCCAATCTTTCTGGTGGAGGGATTTGACACACTGGTGTTTGCTATTATCTCTCATGGGATCAAGGCATCTTTAGTATTATATGGACACTTGAACACATCACCTTTTTGCTTTTTTGAGCACGGCATTATTTTGAACTGTATATATGGACACTTGCATTGTTTATATGGTCACCCAATAATAATATTTTGTGCACGTCTGGCGCATCACGTTTTTCATTTTTATTTCCTTCTAGGTTAAGTCCGAATCCGAGTTTGTATTGAACCTGTGCTAATTGTTAGTACTGACTAAAGATGAGCTTGGGTTTGGTCCGAACTGGAGTTTGGACTCAGGAAGCTACGCTCACCCACTGCTGTCAAATCATCTTTAGCCAGGGCATTACCTGCCCCAAAGCTACATGTACACAAAGGGGCAGGGAAGCTACACACATCATAAACCTGATATATCCACATGGCCAGAGACCGCCTGTATTATTTTCTTATGCGTTTCACAGACGCATAATAAATTTGGTGAACTTTGCTTGGTCGCATGGAATGTGGAGAGGCACACTCTTCTTTTGGTGGATGAGACCATTATGTTTGCACATCTGACTTCCCTTCATTTTTATGGCCTTAGCCAATGGCACTCTAACCCAATATGTTACCCTTATCTTTGGAGGAAACAAATCAAATATCCCACTTTCTGTATAAAATGAAAACCTTTTAACTGCCGCAATACAGTGCACTTTCACCCCTTTCCTGCCCAGGCCAATTTTCAGCTTTCAGCGCTGTCACACTTTGAATGACAATTGCGTGGTCATGCAATGCTGTACCCAAATGAAATGTGTATCGTTTTTTTTTTTTTACACAAATAGAGCTTACTTGTAGTGGAAATTAATCACCACTGGGTTTTTGGCAAAAAGAAAGACAGACAATTTAAAAAAAATAGATTTTTTCCTAGTTTCTGTTAGAAAATTTTGTAAATAAGTAATTTTTCTCCTTCACTGATGTGCGCTGATGAGGCTGCACTGATGGGCACTGATGAGGCAGCACTAATTGATAGATGACACTGATAGGCAGTACTGACTGGAATCACTGATGGGCTCTGACTGGCATCACCGATGGGCACTTTTGGGGTCGCAATGATGATCAGTGCCCTGATTGAGGAAATTAAACCAATTGGCTCTCCTCTCTTCACACTCTGTCAGTGTGAGGTGAGGAAAGTCGATAACCGGCATTTACTTGTTTATGCGATTCGACAAAGCTGATCACATGGTTAAAGAGCGACGCCATCGTCCCAGTGACACAGCGCGCCGCCGATCCCAGCATTGTGCGTTCAAGCTCAGTGAGACTGGGACGACATCATATGACATCGTCCCAGAACAAGAAAGAACCATGCCCGCCGTTATTAGACTATACTGCGGGCTGGAGGTGGTTAAATATATATATATATATATATACATACATACCCAGTATTTTTGAAAGGTGGCAGTAGTACTTTATCCATAAACCCGGGTTCACACTGATGCAGTGCAGGACACTGCATGTAATTTGCACAGGAATCGCAGCACATTCTGGGGTGCGATTTGAGCGATGGATTTGTATGGCTCAAATCGCACAGCATTCGCACCAAACTCGTGCAGGACCCTTTTTTTGTCCGCATCAGAATTGGGTTGCATGGGTGGGAACACCTATGTGGTCCAGCTTTGCAAACTGCATTGCAATTTGCAAACTGATTTTGGGGTGTCCTTCGCATGAACAGGTTGCGATTTTGATGTGGTGTGGAATCCACAGCGAATTTGCACCGCATCTAGTGTGAATCAAGGCTAAATGTCACTGCTAGTTTTAGATTACTGTCCCTTTATGTTCAATTTATCAAGAGTGGTAATACAATCCAAGAAAAGTGATGTTGCCAGGAGTCAGTCTAGGTTCACACCTAATGCGGCTTAGAAATCTTGCGACTTTACTTGAAATCACAAGATTTCAAAGCCGCATGTCAGTGTGACATCAGTTGTGACTTCGCTGACATCTGTGCGACTTCATGCACAGATGTCTATGCAAGTCACACCTAAATCACCAAAAGTAGTGCAGGAACTATTATTTCAAATTGGTGGAGCACTGCAATGTCAGCGCAGCACCGATTTGAGCAGTTCCGTTGCTGACAAAAATCGCATGACAAGTCACACCCATGTAAATGGGGGCTAAATGTGCAGTTACAAAACCAGGAAATGTTTGAGCCCCGGTTCACACTTGTGCGTGTGCCGGGTTCGCATGTAATGTCGGAGCGCACTGCTCCGACATTACATGCGATCAGCTGTGCGGTGCGAGTTTAGCCATACAAACTGTATGGCTAAATTCGCATCGCTCCCGCAGCAAACACGCACAGGAGGCATTTTTGCAGCCGCATCAGGATCGGATCGCACAGCGGTTCACACTTGTGCGATCCTGTGCGAACTGCACGATCGCACTGCGATATGCGATCAAACTGGGGGTGTCGTTAAGATTACATTGACACCCCCAGCGTATCGCATATGGCAGTGTGAACTGCCGGGGGTGCGTGTGCGATGCGGGAACAGGCTGCGAGTTCGCAGCCTTCCCGCATCGCATCAGTGTGAACCGGACCTTACGGTCCCTTTAATGTGGTATAATTGATGCTGCTCAGAAAACAGGTGAGATAATTAATCCTATGTCTCTTCCTGTCTCTAGTGTCAGGCAGAGCAAGCAAGATTCATCCACCACAATCAAGAGAGGTCTACTGACCCTGGTGTTAAGGTAATGCCCCATACACACGTGCAGATTATCTGCAGACTTTTGTCTACAGACTTACCTTTTCTATGTAGTGCAAGGGCCTGCCGGATTGCATACAAATTGAAAATGTTTAGGTTTGACCTCATATTATATGGTTTTGGTAAGTCTGCAGACAAAAGTCTGCAGATAATCTGCATGTGTGTATGGGGCATAAAACACTTTCTGCATTAACCACTTTACCACCGGAGGATTTTCCTGCTAAAAGACCAGGGTTTTTTTTGCGATTTTTTACTGCGTGACTTTAACGGACAATTGCGCGGTCGTGCGACGCTGTACCTAAACGAATTTCACATCCTTTTTTTCCCACAAACAGAGCTTTCTTTTGGTGGTATTTGATCACCTGTGCGATTTTTTGATCACGCGCTATAAACAAAAAAAGAGCGTAATTTTTGCAAAAACAACAATATTTTTCACTTTTTTTTATATGAAATTCCCCCCAAAAAAAATGTAAAAATCAAAATTTTTTAACATTTTCGGCCAATTTGTTTTACGCTACCTATGTTTGGTAAAAAAAATCACAAAAAGCGTATTTTGATTGGTTTGCGCAAAAGTTATCGCGTTTACTAACAAAGGGAAAGATTTTTGTCATTTTTGGTGTTTTTTTTTTTAACGAGTAATGGCGGCGATCTGCGATTTTTTTTGCGGTACTGCGACATTGCGGCGGACAGATCGGACCCTTGACTGACATTTTTGACACTTTTGGGGGTACCAGTGACATTACTGCAGTAATCAGTGCTATACATATGCACTGTTACTGCAAAAATGACACTGGCAGGGAAAGGGGTTAACAGTAATGGACAGTGAGGGGTTAAGTGTGTCCTAGGGGCGTGATTCTAACTGTGCAGGGACAGGTCTACTAGTGTAAAAACAAAGATCAACAGTTCTACATAGTAGAACTGTCTGATCTTCACTTTTACACAGGGGGAACTGACAGGCAGCTTGTTTACATAAGCCGCTCTGTCTTTCTCCCGCTGTACCGGCGATCGTAGTGTGACCGGCGGTCCACCAGTCACACTCCCGCACTCCTCCGTGAACGAGCCGAGGCGGGCAGCCCGCTATTGGCTCTAGAAGGAGTGACAGGCGAGCGACGTAGACCTACGTCACTCTGCCTGGCCGGGGCCGACTGCCGCAGTAAATATACTGTGCGCAGTCGGCAACCGGTTAAAAGAAAAGTGCTCTTATAATATAATTCAGGAGTAGATCAAGAATAAGGGCTCTTTCACACGGGCGGTCCGATCAGATCCGCCTGTCAGTTTTTTAGGCGGATCTGATCGGATGCCCCATTCAGCCCTATGGAGCAGCGGATGTCAGCGGTGACATGTCCGCTGACACCCGCTGCCATCCGCATCCGATCCTGTCCGTGAAATCTGGATGGATGGAAACCCTATTTTCCATCCGTCCTGGGGATCGGACCGCCTGTCCGCTCTCATCCGATTCCCCATAGAGAGCAGCGGGGGCTGTGACACCTCCCTCTCCGCACTGCAAGCGGAGATGGAGCTGTCATCCGCCTGAGCAGCACGAATCCGCCTACGGAGGCGGAACGTGTGAAAGAGCCCTAAGGCCCCTTTCACACATATGGTCCGTTCAGGCACGTCAAAATGTATCAGTTTTTCATCCGTTTTTTTTTTTTTACATCCACTACCAATGCAAAAACGGATGAAAAACTGACCGTTTGTCCGTTTACAAATCCGTTTTTCGTCCGATCCGTTTTTTTAACGGATGAAAAATACTGCATTCATCCATTCCAAAAAACGGACATTGATGGAAGCGAATGAAAATGGATGTTAACGGATGATCATCCGTTGTCATCCGTTTTTACATAGAGATGCATTGATGTCCGTTTTTCATCCGTCAACAGATGGATGAAGAACGGACAAACGGACGGACATTGACGGAAGCGGATGAAAATGGATGTTAACGGATGATCATCTGTTGTCGTCCGTTTTTACATAGAGATGCATTGATGTCCGTTTTTCATCCGTCAACAGATGGATGAAAAACGGACAAACGGACCGTATGTGTGAAAGGGGCCTTACACTGGATGAGATCTCAAAACAGACCCTGCGACTGTCCTTGGACAGCTTGGTCTGCATTTAAAGGTAGAGAAAAATATAAAGTAAAAATATGTGAATTGTATAAAAAAAAAAAAAAAAGTATGTGGAAAACAGTTTACATGTATTATCTGTATATAATTAATTATCAGAATATATTTGTCAATAGTTATTCTTCAGTTTTCAATGATTTTACTTATATTTCATGGAAAATAAATGACCTTATCTCTCATAATATTTCTATAATGTTGGCATTGAAGTGTAAGGAACCATTCACACTTCTATGGTTTATTGCAATATGTCGCTTTAATGCAGGTCATGCATTATGAATGGGCTGACAACGCATCTCAACAAACATGCACTTTTTTTTATTTTTTTTGCTGACACACCACTGTGACATGTGTTGTGTGATGGCAGCTCTGTACAGTGCATCGGGGGTGTCATTCACAATGAATTGGACTGCACATTGAGCTGTGTGTTACTGCAATTTATGGGTGTGAAAGGGAGCTTAGAGCCCAATTACACTGTTCTGTGCATGCTGGTAAAAAGCATTGCACATGCCTTTTCAGAGGGGTTCTATTCATCTCTAATGCCTCGTACACACGCAACGATTATCGGCCGACCGATCGTCCGACTTTTGTCCAGAGTGGTGTTGTGTTGGTTGGAATGTGCCTAGACTGCACACTAATTTTCTCGGCCAACAAAAATCTACTTCAGAAGTGATGTCATGTGCTGGTTTACTTTCCGTGTGTTTTTTCTTCTCTGAGCATGCCCAGTCTTGCTCACCAGATTTTTGTCTGCCGAAATCTGTACTGACTGACGAAAAATCGGCCGTTGTGTTGACGGCCAACAAAAATTTTATAGCCTGCACACCAGATTTTTTTCGGCCGAAAAGTCAGAGTCGGTTGTCGGAAGCATCATACTAACAAGCCGAAAATTCCCGGCCAATAATCGATGCGTGTGTACGAGGCATAAGGCTAGCCATACATTTGTACATATTTCCTTTAGATTTACCAAAACCATATAATATTATGAGGTCAAACCTAAATACTTTCAATTTGGATGCAACCAGGCAGGCCCTTGCACTAGATCAGCTTTTTTCAACCAAGGTGCCTTGGCAAAATTCCTAAAAATTGATCAAAAATTGTATATAAGCCAGCAGGTGGATGATGTTTGCCTTTTAGCTACACAAAGAAACAGGTTTTTATTATGTACCATTACGACTTTCTAGACGCAGGCATCCTAACAACCATTGGTGTCCTCAGTTGATAAGGAGGATGTCTGTTGCCTCCACAGCATCCTTGTTTGACCTTCTTCCACCCCTCTCCCTCAGCACTGGGGGTCACATTAGCTGACTGATGGAGAAGAGAAACATTGGCATACTAGTCAGGCCCAGTGGAAGAAAAAAATCACCTCCATTGTTGGGTGTCCTACGTGTGAATGTTGCTGCATTGTGTAAAACCAGTAGAATAGTTTTTTTACATTTTGGAATGGGGTGCATCAAGACCAGTGGTGGCTGGTGAATAAAAAAGTTTTTTGGGGGGGCGGTAAAACCAACACCCTCCCCCTCCCGGCGGGATGGCCGGCAGTCATATCTACCACCGCCTCCTGGGACGGACAGCTGGCTGCCCAGCCAGGATCCTTACCTGCTCTTTCCCCGAGCAGCTGTGAGTCTCCTCCGGCCGTACAATTCCTCCCTCTTCCTGGCCAATGACCAGTAAAATTGCTTCTCTTTTCAGCCAATCAGGAAAGGGGTCTCACGATCCACTTCCTGTTTTGGCTGGGAGGAAAATCAGTGTGATATTAGCGAATATTCATTCGGTATTGTCATACAACTAGGTGGGCTCAGTGCTCTTGTTTGAAGCCTATTAGAGCCTCTGGCTCTAATCACGTGCCTAAAAAAAGAAAAAAATCCCCTATTGGAATCCATGTGTCCGGCGTCCTGCATGTAGATTAGAGGGCCGGACGCATTGATTAGGGGGGGCGGTGCCCCTGCGTCCCCTGTGGACGGGCCGTTACTGCTCAAGACTGTCCATAGTTTTCAACTGTGCATTGAGATTGTCCATAATTTTATGGGGTGCCTTGAGATTGCCTATCATTTTAAAGGGTGCCTTGACTGAAAAAAGTTTGAGAAACACTGCACTAGATAATTGAAGGTAAATCTAAAGGAAATTGAACAAGAGAATTGTATAATGTATTGCCAGCTTAACTGGCCTCCAACACATGTCAAAGTGGTCCATTCAATGTGGTGCACTGTGTTGTAAAAAAAAATGGTCGGTACATTTTGAGGTTAAGAGAACTTTTATAGTGAATTTTTTCCCCAAAATTGGGTAATAGCACAAAGGTATCAAAAGCATCACACAAAATGTATTTGTGAATACGTTTTGGGCTATTGTTTTAAATATGTTAAAGTGAACCTCTTTTTTTTCCCGGAAGAGGTTTGATTTATTGGTCACTCCTATGGATGCTTGCCTTCGCTCCCCTTTCCACTCCAGCTGCTGAGAGCAAAAGAATGTCTATTCAAGTCGCACCTGAAATCACAAAATTATTTTTTCAAATTGGTGCGGCACTGCGAAGTCGGCTTTGCACTGATTTGAACAGTTCCATTGCTGACAATAGGTTGCAATTTGACCTGTCAAATCGCATGACAAGTTGCACCGGTGTAAATGGGGGCTAAGGGCTCTTTCACACGGTCCGCCTCCGTAGGCGGATCCATGTTGCTCAGCGGGGATCGATCCCCGCTGAGCCGGGCGGTTGACAGCTCCGTCTCCGCTTGCAGAGCGGAGAGGGAGGTGTCTCAGCCCCCGCTGCCCTCTATGGGGGATCGGATGAGAGCGGACCGCTTGTCCGCTCTCATCAGATCCGCTCCGCTCCGATTACTGAACGGATGGAAAAATAGGGTTTCCATCCGTCCAGATTTCAGCACAGGATCGGATGCGGATGGCAGCGGGTGTCAGCGGAGGTGTCTCCGCTGACACCCGCTGCCCCATAGAGCTGCATGGAGGATCCGATCAGATCCGCCTAAAAAACTGACAGGCGGATCTGATCAGACCGCCCGTGTGAAAGAGCCCTAAATGTGCAGTTACAAAACCAGGAAATGTTTTACGGTCTCTTTTAGGCCCCTTTTCACACATACAGTCCGTTCAGTTCATCAGTTCAGTCACGTCAAATGTATCAGTTTTTCATCCGTTTTTCATCAGTTGTCATCTGTTTTTCGTCAGTTGTTATCCGTTTTTTCATCCATTTTTCGTCAGTTGTTATCCGTTTTTCATCCGTTGTCATCCGTTGTCATCAGTTGTCATCAGTTTTTCATCCGTTGTCATCAGTTGACATCCGTTTTTCATCCGTTGTCATCCGTTTTTCGTCCGATCCGTTTTTTTGACGGATGAAAAATAGGGCATTCATCCGTTCAAAAAAACGGACATTGACGGAAGTGGATGAAAACGGATGTTAACTGATGATCATCAGTTGTCATCCGTTTTTACATAGAGATGCATTGATGTCCGTTTTTCATCCATCAACGGATGGATGAAAAACGGACAAACGGACAGCATGTGTGAAAGGGGCCTTAATGTGGTATAATTGACGCTGCTCTTAAAACAGGTGAGATAATTAATCCTATGTCTCTTCCTGTCTCTTGTGTCAGCCAGAGCAAGCAAGATTCATCCACCACAATCCTCTATCGAGATGTCTACTGACCCTGGTAAGGTAAAACACTTTCTACATTACAAGAAAAGTGCTCCTAAAAAATAGAATTTAGGAGTAGATCTAGAATAACACTCTAATTATAATCTAATAGCTCACTAACCCTGTGACTGTTCCTTAACTGCTTGGTCTGCATTTAAACCTAGAGAAAAAAATGTGAATATCATTTTTTTTCCCCCCCAAAATTGGGTAATAGGACAAAGGTATCAAAAACATCACACAAAATGTATTTGTGAATTAGTTTTGGGCTATGGTTTGAAATATGTTAAAGTGAGCCTTTGCTTTTCCTGGAAGAGGTCTGATTTATTAGTCACTCCTATGGCTGCTTGCCTTCGCTCCCCTTCCCACTCTGGCTGCTGAGACCAAGAGAAAAAACACCTGATTCTTCTGGTTATGGGAAGGATGTAACTCCCCTTTCTCCTGAATGACAGTGCTGGTGATTGGCTACTCAAGCTCTCGGCGCTGCCACATGGGGGTAGACAATGAATCTTCAATCTTGTGTAAGCTCCAAGTAGCAACTCAAAGCTTACAAGCTGGCCATACATTGATTGACATTCAGGCAGTCCAGCTGGGAATGGCCAAATTGCAATCATCGTTGTCGACTTGACAGAAGTCGATTTAAACAGTCAATATGGTGAAAACTTTTTATTGATCAGCCAATCAACTGCAGCCTGTGATCAGTATATTCTGACAGCGACAGGTGCCACTGTCAGAATACAATGTTCTAGCTGAGAAATTTCGCCATCCAACTTGTGATGATGTAGCAATCTGTTTAGTTTTTTTTTTTTTTCAGCTAACTGAACAAAAATAAATAAATTAAATAACTGTAAGGCCAGCTTCACACTTTTTAGTGGTTTAACTTCCTTGCTAAATGGGAAGTGTGTGCGGCTGGTGGGGCCAGCATTAACATTAACCAGTTGCTTCAGCAAAGTACAGATTAATTTCAAAACGGAAATATACCACCTGCGATATAGTAATTCCAATTATAGGTTTCTTTGAACGGAAATGTTGACTAGTTTTCATTTTTCGTAGTCCGTTCTCCACATTAGTATGTGTTAGCTAAGAATTTTTGTGTCAAGAACAAAAAAGAAATCTGCCTCCCATAGTGCAATAGGAACCTGCTCTGCTACTGCATGAGATGTGCGGTCAGTCAACAAAATGTGGGGAATAGGGATGGGCTCAGCTGTGTTCGGAATAATAATCCTAACCCACCTGAGCAATCCTGCCAGGAAGCCCTCACTGCACACCGCCAATTATAGGCATTTCCCGGCCCGTAGCTGCACATACGCATGCTGCCTATGATTGGCGGTGTGCAGTGACGGCTTCCTGGTGGCATTGCTCGGGTGGGTTGGGACTACGATCTGAACACACCTGAGCCCATCCCTAGTAGGGAAGAGATTATGCACAGGACATTAGCTGTCACAGCTAAAAATAACTGTTCTTATGGCAGATAAAGATCATTCTAGCTCATTGAATAGAGATTACTGATGGTCAGGGAGCAGAGATACATAGCTGGACTGCTATAGGAAAGGGGCTCAGTTAGGGTTGTCACCTCATCCCTTTAAACCCAAACACATATGAATTACACAGCTTCTGTGGCTAATTTAATGCAGACAATGCAACAAATGAGTTTAATCACCCTGAAAATACAATACAGCCATTGCATCATATATAACAGAGGCGTAACTAGAACCTTCAGGGTCCCGGCGCAAGAAACCATGAAGGGCCCCCCGGAATCTTGGCCGGGGCCCTTTCCTTCAAGCCTGGGGCTCTTCCCACTGATCCTTGGGCCCTTTACTCTCGTTGTGGGGCCCTTTATTATGGTCCTGCAGTGGCACCCTTTCACAAGTTAGGCAGTGGGCCTCCTTCCTGCCATCTGGGGGCCTCCTTACGGTGGTGGAATGCCAGGGCCCAGTTGCAAGTGTGACCTTTGCGATCCTGGAAGTTCGCCCACTGGTGTCAGTAGTTTTTTATTTTTTGGTATTTTGATTGTATTTTTTTATCACTTTATTTATTTTATTTTTTTTACAATGTCACTGACTATGATTCTGTCCATTCAGAAAAGGAAGGAGCTGGTAAATTACTTATTTACCGACCTTTTTCCTGGTTCTCCATTGTGACGCATCCCCTGCAGCAGCCGGCAGGAGAGAGGAGGGAGCACAGTGAGGGGGGGGGGGGGACCAGGGGAGCACACAGGGTCCCAGAGACAGCAGAAAACAAGTGAACTGGATAGGAGGAGTGGCAGGGGCAGCATACAGGGGAACCAGTCTCTTCAATTTTCCTCCTGCAGCTACAGGAGGAAAAAGGACAGCAATTTCTCTACATGCTGCCCCCGCCGCCCCTCCTATCCAGGTGTACAGGGGAGCTGCACAGGCCCCCTGGAGCATGGGGCCCATTTGCAATTGCAACCCCTGTAGTTAGGCCCCTGATAAACTTATAAATATAATATATACATTAATAATAAATAATACATATATTAAAAACCAGAAGATCAAAAGTCCAGAAATGTCCAATGCAAATAAAATCTCCATATGAAGCGCTCTTGCGCTCCAATCTTCCTAAAAGAGCTGAAGTGCTCTACATAAATTCACTCGGTGATGTGACACACACCCTTTCTATGCCCCTACTTACCAGAGCTTTTCAGTCTGGGAGTCAGACAGGCTTGACTCTAATAAACCGGTAGGTCACAAGGATCCAGTCAAGAACTCCCCAGTATACCTCTGATAATCCAGATATTCTTCAAGCTCAGAACAGAGAAAAGGAGCCAATCGTGAAGAACACTGCATCAAAGTACCCCAATTTCAGTGGGTCCTACACTATTAATAGAATGGAAGATAAATCCCACTTCTCAAAACCATGGGACGCACTCACTCCTTACATAGCTATTGTTGTATTTTCATGTTTAAAAGTGATTAACACTTTGTGTTAATTAAATCTGGGGACATGTATATTTTTTTTTTGTATTGGCAAATTGCACAGGACTACATAATACATAGAGCGCTGGGTACAGGACTGCGTGATACACAGAGCGCTGGGCACAGGACTGTGTGACAAACAGAGCGTTGGGCACAGGACTGTGTGATACACAGAGCGTTGGGCACAGGACTGTGTG
Source organism: Pelophylax lessonae (assembly GCF_965119305.1). Classification (NCBI taxonomy): domain Eukaryota; kingdom Metazoa; phylum Chordata; class Amphibia; order Anura; family Ranidae; genus Pelophylax; species Pelophylax lessonae. Next base: position 192,515,497 of record NC_138774.1, on the reverse strand, counting down.
ATACACAGAGCGCTGGGCACAGGACTGTGTGATACACAGAGCGCTGGGCACAGGACTGTATGACACACAGAGCGCTGGGCACAGGACTGTGTGACACACAGAGCGCTGGGCACTGGACTGTGTGACACACAGAGCGCTGGGCACTGGACTGTGTGACACACAGAGCGTTGGGCACTGGACTGTGTGACACACAGAGCGCTGGGCACAGGACTGCGTGACACACAGAGCACTGAGCGCTGGGCACAGGACTGTGTGACACACAGAGCGCTGGGCACAGGACTGTGTGACACACAGAGTGCTGGGCACAGGACTGTGTGACACACAGAGTGCTGGGCACAGGACTGTGTGACACACAGAGCGCTGGGCACAGGACTGCGTGACACACAGAGCGCTGGGCACAGGACTGCGTGATACATAGGAGGGTGTTAGGCATAGAGTGCAGGGTTCAGAGGTTTGCTATGCACAGAGGACACTTGGACACTTCTGCGCCCACATCTATAGCTCACCTCTGCTCCATTCTCTCACAAATTATCTCTGCAGCCACCTCTTAGCTCTTCCCTCACAACAGCTAAACTCTCCATCTCTCCATGCAGCTGCATCCCCACTGCCCTCACCTGTGTACAAACAGACCCCCCCCCCCCCCCCATCTGCTCACCTCCCGATCTCAGCCCTCCGTACAGTCAATTTTTGGCTCTGCCTCTCCTCCATTGAGCAGCAGGAGCGGCAGTGAGATCGTCCAGCAGGGGGCGTCAGCATCCGAGCCACCAGGCTGTTTCTCAGCCAGCATGGGATGCCCTGTCTATGTTAATCGAGACCTGAATAGGGGGATGAAACCGGGGACAGACTTGATCCGGGGACTGTCCCTGGAAACCGGGGGGAAGTCTGGTCACCCTACCTTAATCCGCCACAGAACCTGTGTAATTAATGTGTTCTGTTTTAAAGGGATGAGGTGGCGAACCCTAAGCTGACCAGTGTGCTGATGGTCACTACTAAACCAAGAAGTAAGCAGTAGCGGGCAGCAACACAGAGGTTACACAGTTGCAGGGCGTGATAAATGTTGCCACCCTCTTTATATCGCCCCAGAGCATAGCAGGGTTGAGGGATCACAAAATGATATACATTATATCATTTTACAAACCTTGAAGGTTTGTCTATAGGTTTTTCTTCTGTTTAATTTGATCTAAAGCTAACGTTACCCTATAATGTGCCATATTTGCGCAGAGGCATACGTCAAATTTAATTCAGAATACAAGTTCCCATCCAATCAGTCCTTTGTGCCAACCTACTGTTCAAGTTGGGATCAGTAAAGCCCATTGGAGTGTGGGGAGTATGACTAAGAAGTGCTGTGAAAAGCCTTCTGAATCTGACCACAATAGATTGGCAGTAAATTGAATGGACTTTCTGACTTTAGCACACTTGCAGTGTTTTCTGGAGGGCTTTAGCTTGTTCTCCTATTGATTTCGGCTGATGCCTGACCACAATTATCTGGGTCTTGCAATCTAACTGTGCATAAAATTCTGCCGTTGTGCACAATTGTAACAATGAGGCCAGCCAGATCCTGAATGTGTGCAGGAAGACTAATCTTAGACGTGTGATTGATATTTCTGATTATGGAACGTAAACAGGATGTGACAGATGCAGTTGTGACAAGCAGTGATACATAAGTGTTAAAACCTCTATTCATGATATATTTCCTGGGGGTCGATGAATGCTGCTGTAATGGAGGGGGGTTGGTGTTCAATCCTAAGGGTCCAGGGATGACTGCTTTTCAAAAACAAAAGCTACTCAGGAGTGCTTTAAATTCCTCTTATCAGGGTAAGCCAGGAGGCAAATTCCAGCTTTCCCTCTATGGAATTAAAAAACCTGGGAAAAAAATCGAAAAAAGAAATGGAAAAACATGTACAAGTGAGCTTTATTATGTTCATTTAAAGGGAATTCTAACTTTCACCCTACCCCCTCCTATATGTCTGTGTGTCTGTCTATCCATTATATATATATATATATGTGTAGCACTGCCCCCGCAATGACTGCCAGATTTCACATTTTTGGGTCCCCCTGAGTTACCAGCATACAAAAATGACAGTTTCAAGTCCTTACTTTCTCCTTCCTTGGCTCGCTCCAATAATCAGTCCAGGGATATTTTGGTTGTTTTGTGTTTATTATAAATTTGGGATAGGAGAAGAGAATAGTGGGATACTCCAAATGAACTATGCACAAGTGGTTGAGGACTCCTATCTTCAGGTACAGCCAGGCTGTTGATTTACCCTGCCAATATGAGTGAATTTGGGGATAAAGTCTCTTCTCCTAAGACGACTTGGTGGACTAGCAATTATCTTCAGGACACTCTCACTAGCATCCTCTTTCACTTCACTGCTGACACCCATCCACTGACTATCCTACATGTGGGATGGCCCCCCTCAGGTCCGGCCCCTTGACACGAGTCTCTGTACTCATGATACTGTGGTCCTAGGGTCTCCAGTGTCTCCCCCTCAGTCAGCTCTCCTGGACCTCCGGGTTCCGCTCCTCTAATCCGTTCCTCTGGCCCTCAGGATGACCTCCTGGGACCGCATGCCACTGCTACAGAGGAGGAGGCAGCCATCCCCTTCCCTCCGGGACTCTGCTCTCCAGCCAAAGACCCCGCAGCACATGTGCGCCTGGCTTTTATGCAGTATCCCAGAATGTACTGAGGCAACCCGCCCCCTGCCAATCACCAGGACTGTATCAAAGCCTATGCATCCATTCGTCAGGTTTCCTTCCACTGTCCAACATGCCTCCCTATTGGACCAGTGTGAAACACTTCTCTAAACACAATGAATTGCATACTGAGCACAATGAGCAGACCCTGCTAACCAATCCTGCTCTCTGGTAGGCAGAGAACAGTATAGATTTACCTGAAGCCCCTCTGGTAAGCAGACAAGGCTCAAAACTATACTTTCTCACTATCACCTACCTAGGAGGGTGCTACATATGTAACCGACAGCACATATAATATTTTTTCATAGGGGAGGCTGACCATACAGCAGAAGGAAAGCTTTTTCTAGTAGCGATCACGCCACGGTATAGATGGGATTCTTTTCCAGATGCTTCTCTGTAAACACCCCACAATGCTGCTTTCAAAATGGGTCTCACAAACTCTTGGGCTATCCTTTTCTCTTAATGTGCTTGGCTGTACGTGTGTAGGCAGGAGCAGTCTATTTACACTGCAGGTGACACTTAACCGCAGCGGCAATGCAGAGGGAGAACAGGGTTCCTCTATGGTTTCTTGAGTCACTGAGACAGCGATCCAATTGGATGCTGGCCACACATGTGACTCCGGCAGCCATCTTAGGTGTGGCAGAATCTATTTAAGAACCTAACAACTGGGTTTGGTGCACCAGATGCGAGTGCAGGGAGAGGTACCCCGTCTACTAGGGACAGTACTAGCAGTAGGGAAAAGTTCCTGATGAGGGAAAGTGTAGGGACACAATTCTTCTGGATATCTTCCCGACTGGGTCCAAGACAGGCCACATTCTGCCCCTCTCAACAGATGCTGTCAGTTCAGCTGGAACCCGCTCTGTTTACATTGCTGGAAACCGTGAGTGCACTGGGTTGGGCAGTCTTCCCACCAGGTTTGTTGTGAACTGTTGCTGCATTACTTTTAATACAAGTTTTCTATTGCACCTGACCGTGTGGATTATTGTAGCCGCTCCGCGCTGCACCCTACCTACACGCGTTTGCCCTTCTCCATGCATGGACCTCACTAGGCCGCAAGCTACTCGCTCTTCTACGCATGCCTCCTATCATAGACAAAACCTCACTGAGTTTGTTGGCATTATACCATTACTCCTCCTAGAAGAGATCACTAATCTTTATCTCTCTTCGCTTGCCTGGGGGAACTTCCATCCCTGAATAAAAGGCCTTCAAGTTTGCCAGCTTTCTTGCCTCTGCACTCTTGAACTCTCTGTAACCTTAAGCTGGACGTACACTAGTAGATTTCCAAACAAACTTTCATGAGAATATTCATACAAATATTTGTATTAAAATAATAAGTACAATCGTTGAATTGCCAAATATTGTTCAAACATACTTCAAAATTCCATTTGCTTTTAACGTTCGATTCCAGAACTTCTTTTGGGTGGCACCGCGTATGGGGTGCCATGAAGAAATAATGGTATCGCAAACGCGTCCCTGAATTGCACCGATTCCAACCACGATTCAAATCGCCTGTTAGTGAGCGGAGTCTTACGGTATGTGAGTGGTAATCAATTTGCACACAACTATAGTTAAAGTGATCCTAAGCATACAATGTTTCATTGCCATTATCCCTTCTATTTATAAAAAAAAAAAAATATATATATATAAGATCATGCCACTGTTTTTAAGTTATTATATTATAAAAGAATATCCAAGTACCTTATTTAATCTAAACAGACCTCTGATGTCTCACTTTTGAGACAGAGAAAGAGACTGAGGACAGATTGATCAGTTACTTTCTCTGCAGCCTCAGAGCTTCCTGTTTATTCATAACCTGAATCATAGTAAACACAGTCTACTATGCCTCAGCTTTGAATGAATAAAATAAAAAAATGAGTTAGTGTTCAGTACCGATTTAACTATAGATATAGGGACAAGGAAGAGGCCGTTAAATTCCACATTTACTGGCCCCTTCCCCGCTCTCAAACCTGACAGATCCCCCGCAGCAGGAGGTGGGAGGGGGAAACATGGCAGGGTTGCGGATGGCGAGGGGGAGCCAGGGAAGCACACAGGGGCCTGGGACAGGAATAGAGGCGGCGGGAGTGGCATGTAGAGGAACCAATGCTCTCTATTTCCCTCCTGCAGTCACTGAATGTCTGCCACTGCTCTCCTATCCAGTTGTACAGGGAGACCCCACAGGCCCCCTGGAGCATGGGGCCAGGTCGCAATGACGATCCTTGTGTGTTACGTACGCAATACAATGGCATTGAGAAGGAGGGGAGTGTCATTTACCACTGTGTATATGCCCACATGTGTGATTCTGTAGTCATGTGGGGGAATGAACAGCTTAGAAAGCTGGAGCATGCTCAGTAGATGTGGAAATGGCTGGTCTACACAATCTCAGGCTGCAGCAGGGACACCGACAAGGAGGGAGGGACAGTGAACAACTAGATCAACCAGGTTTTATGCAATGTACAGAAAACACTCTAGTCTAGTGGCAAAGCGAGTATAAACAAAATTTAATACGGCATGTACTGACAGTTTATAATGACATTTTTACCACTTAAGGACAATATCCTGCAGATGGGCGGCCCATGCATGCAAAGCAATGTACTGAACTGCTTGGCTTCCTGGTGTAGGACGTGTGCATGCATGCCCCCCACCGACATACACTGTGATTGTACACAGCGGGAGTCTGTCAGCAAGTCCTGGCTAATGATTGATGGCTGGGACCTGCTGATCGGCTGTGTCCTATCAGAGGGAGCGATCTCTGCAAAGCAGGGATAAGAAACAAATTGATTTGTTAGCAAAATCAGCACACATTCTACATTGTTAGGCACACATTTAACCCATTGATTGCCCTAAATGTTAACCCCTTCTCAGCCAGTGTCATTAGTATAATTGAGAGTGTATAGTATTATCAATGATCACTGTATTCATGTCACTGGCGATGGCAGTTAGCCAGTTCCCCTCCAGTGTCCGTTAATGTCAGATTGCTGCAGTCCCATTATAAGTCACTGATCATTGCCATTAGTAGAAAAGTAGAATAGAAAAAAAAAATCTATTTATATACACACCATAGTTTGTAGACGCTGTAACTTTCACACAAACCAATCAAAATACACTTAATGGGATCTTTTTTTTCGCAAAGACATGTAGCAGAATACATTTTGCCAAAAATTTATGAAGAAATTAGATTTTTAAACATTTTTTATTGGATATGTTTTTTTTAGCAGAAAGCTATATATACAGTGGTGATCAAATTCCACCAGAAGAAAGCTCTACTTGTGTGAAAAAGATGATAGAAATTTTATTTGGGTACATCGTTGCATTATCGCACAGTGCTAAATGGCAACAAATGGCCCAGTCATGAAGGGGGGTAAAACCTTCCGAAGCTGAATTGGTTAAATTTAAAGCAGCAGCAATTCATTTTTTTAACATTCAAACAATAGTCTTGCATTGTTATCAAAATATTTTCATTTCTAAGCTCCTTACTTTCTCCTTGCATCAACTCCACAGAGGAGGTATGCTCAACTACCTCCGAGGGAGCACAGCGGATGGTGCCATACTTTCTTGAGTTGGGGGAATCCAGTGGCCAACTACTTGGCTGCTGCCCATTCACTGACCACTCAGGCCCGATTCACACTGGTGCAACATGCGCTCCGACTTTAAAGTATAACTAAAGCCAAAACTTTTTTTTTTTTTTTTAATTTTGGATAGAGGTGGGAGGGATTAGAACCCCTAGAGATAGATAGAGTCCAGATAGGAGAGACCACTCCAGGTGGGATGGGTATCAGGTGCCGGTCGGATCCGCGGTCCAAAGTCGTATGAAACAAAAAGAGATGACCGCACTCCGATGTAAATCAAAATTGGAGTATATTTATTCCACATCAAACAATAGGCAAACTTGAAACCATGGTAATGAGTAAGCGACATCTCTAAGTCGTGAAACGCGTCTGTCTTTTTGTCCTGCACTCACAGTGTGATGTTTCAAGTTTGCCTATTGTTTGACGTGGAATAAATATACTCCAATTCTGATTTACATCGGAGTGCGGTCATCTCTTTTTGTTTCTAGGGATTAGAACCCCTGTCAGTTTGTATTACTGTCTGTGTCCCCGTTAGGGAGATTTACCCTCTCTATTATTGAAAGTAAAAGAAAATCCCAAATTTTGGGTTGTCCCCAGAAAAGTAATAGAGGGGAAATCTTCCAATGGGGACACTAGTTCTGTTGACCTGGGGGTCCCCCAAGGAATTCCCCTAATTTGCAGGGATTTCCTCTCTTTTCCTGTTTGGCTATGGGGCAGGAAGTGAAGGAAAATCTCTCCAATGCGACAGAGATGGCGAAAAAAAAAATCTGAAAGGGGTTATAACCCTCCCTTACTCTATCCAAAGTGAAAAAAAAAAAAAGTTTTTCCTACTGCTTTAAGAGCACATGTCACATGACAAGTCGCGCCCCATTAAGTGCAATGGAACCTTTCCAATAGGAGCGACTTGAGTCAATCTGACTTAGAAAAAGGTTCCTGCACTACTATTGGTGCGACTTTGGCACAACTTGCATTGACTTCTGTTAAAGAAGTCCTATGCAAGTTGTGCTAAAGTCACGCTGGGATGTTGGCTTTGAAGTCACAGCAGTGTGAATGGGGCCTTATTCTTAAACTGGCCATACACTGATTGAAATTTGGTCAGTTTACCACGGACAGAAGTTGATAATTTTATTTGTCAAAGGTGAAATTTGCAGATGATCAGTGGCTGCAGGCAATCAGCTGCAACTACTGGTCAGTGTATTCTGACAACAACAGGTGCCACTGTCAGAATACAATTTCCTGTTGGGGTGGATTTTTCTATTCATTTTGTTTTGCTGAACAAAAAAAAACTACACGTTTTTTTGAGCCTAAGGGCTCTTTCACACGGCCGCTCCGTGTGAGAGCTCCGCTGCGGTCCTTTTTTTTTTTTTTCCACGGAGCGGATGACATTTCTGTCATCCGCTCCGTATGCCCGCATATCATCCCATCCGTTTGCGGATGATATGCGGACATAATGTAAGTCTATGGGGGTTTGCGGATGCCAGCGGATGACACCGCTGACATCCGATTTTCCTTCCTTTCCGTTTTTTGAACGGAACAAAAATAGGGTTTTGTTCAGTTCCAAAAAACGGAACAGAACTGACAGGAAGAAAATCGGATGTCAGCGGATGGTCATCCGCTGACATCCGCAATGCCATAGACTTACATTATGTCCGCAAATCATCCGCAAAAAAATAGGATGATTTGCGGACATACGGAGCGCCCATGTGAAAGGGCCCTTACAGGCTCAGTAGAATTTTTAAAATTGTAACTAAAATCCCATAAAAAAATAGCATTGTAAGAAAAGCTTGTAATGTGTGGCTGGCTTTAGAAAGTTGAAATGTTATATCCCGTACACAGGATCTGAAAATCGGATGACAGATCGTCGTGTGTGTTTTTTGCATGCTAGTTGCATATCGAAAATGGAGAAGTTACTAAACTTACGAAATTTCTCATACAACAGAATAAAAAATTGAAAGTGATGTCATGCATTGTAGTGTATTTGTATTGTATATTTGGATGACAACTTTACTGATGAAACAAAAATTGTACGAGAAAACTTTTTGCGCTGGTCCGATCTGATAATATCAGACAAACTGTCTTGATCGGCTCTCTCGAAAGCTCTGTACTAGCGATCCAATTTTCGTACAATTACTTCGAAAGCGGTATTTTTCGTCCAATTTTTGGATCGTGTGTATGAGCCATTAGAGCCCTTACACAGCACAGTGATATTGCATTCCAGTCATGCCTGTACAGAAGGGTTGTGCTTAGGGTTGCCACCTCATCGCTTTAAACCAGGACACTTATGAATTACACAGGTTCTGAGGCTAATATAATGCACATAAGGCACTAAGTGAGTTTAATTAACACCTTAATCAGCCACAGGACCTGTGTAATTAATATGTGTCCTGGTTTAAAGGGATGAGGTGGCAACCTTAGTTGTGCTGTCAAAAGCACATCTACAGGGCGCCAAATTCTCTCCCCCCCCCCCCCCCAAATGCTGTATACATTTCACTTCTATACTATCGGTCTGTGAAAATGTGGATTCACACCTTTATTGTGAAAATTTGTATCAATACATTCACAGGCAGAGCTGTCAATAAACACTTCAGGTGTTGTGCTTTCTGCAGAGTTGTCGGCTCCACCCTCAGCTCGGGCCTCGCAAAATGACTCTGATGATTAAAAAATAGATCCGTGAATATTTCACTTTTAATTATTTTTATGTTCAGTGTCTGATCTATATATAGTTACAGAAATGTCAGTGAAGTTAAATCCTACAGAAAAAACACATTGCAGCCAGTTAATCCAGAGGAAGGCAACTGGCCTTCTAAAGCACAGTTTAATTCCTCCTAACAGGAAGAAATTTATTTCTGATCCACTAAGAATATTACGTGCTCATTGTATCAACACGGCGCAATGTTACACCATGTCAGAATAGCCTTGGCAGTCAAGTGGTTTAATGCAGAAAAATTGGATTTTTGACTTACCGTAAAATCCATTTCTCTTTCGTTTATTGACTGACACAGCTTCAGATCTTCATAACTGTTGGGTTATACTGCCCCCTACAGGAGTAGGACACTAGGCAGAAAAAAAAGTCTGGCTACACCCATGGGCAGTCCCAGGGGATATACCCCCTCTCTCTGCTATAGGCACTCAGTTTTTTTCTGCCTAGTCAGGAGTAATGACCTAGTTCCTGGCTGGGATCTTTGGTCCTGGCAGTTTTTTTCTTTTTAGATAGAAATTTTACTCCCTGGATTGTTTTTTCTGTGAGATCTACAATCAACTGTCGGACTGGGCGACGGGCTAGATAATATAGATCCAGTGGTCACCCCAGTCTGGCCAGCGAGTGCGGGCAGACCTCAGCTCCGCGCTAGGTCAGCCACGACATAGCCCCAACGGACAGGGGCTGGCCTGGCCTTGCGAGGTCCCATACGACCAAGTCGCAGTATTCCTCCTTGCCAACAGCCCCCCCTTTTGATGGAGAGGGGTTCTTTCTGTAGTGGTGCCCACCTGGTTCCTGGTATGGTGAGTAGCTGCCCCCCTCCCTCCCCTCGGAGGGTTTTGGGGTGGACGTGGGCCCCTCCTTGGGACAATCGGACCCCCGGGTCCTCCTCCTTCCTGTCGGCCCCCCCCCCTTGTCTTCTGTCCCCCCATCCTACCCCCCCTCCACATATATTGGGGCTGTTTGGGTGGTCTGGTCCACCTCCTGGAGGGGGCAGTGCGCTGTGCTGGTGATGGGGGCCGGGGGGTGCGACCGGATCATTGACTGGATGGGGGTGGTTGTACCTGGTGGGGGCTTCTGCCAGGTCCCCCCCCCCCCCATCCTGCCTGAATTTTTTTCCTTGAGGCCTGGGTTCCCTCCTGGGTCCCTGTAAGCCTTGCGGTGCTGCGCGGGGCTGCCATTTTGTTGTAACCTGAGCATGCGTGGAATGCAGATTATCCTGGTGGCTGCAGGTGCCTGTTTCTGCTGGGTGGTGAGTCTGGTGGGGTTCTCTCCCTCTCTGCTGAGGATCGTTTTGGTGCTTGTGCCTGGCGACCAGTAGGGGTTGTCCCTTGCAGTGTTTTTACACTTTTTGTGGGTGTCCCCCTGGTGACTAATGGAGTCTTTGGAGCACATCTCCCCACTTGATCCCCTCTCTGAGGCTGCAGGGCCCTCCGGGTCCCAACCATCTATCGATGCACTGACGGCGGACCTGGAGTCCTTTGTGTCCCGGGTAGAGGTGATCTTTGGGTAATGGGCTAGCAAAAAGTGCCCCTCCCCCATGCTTTCCCCTGCCTCACTTGTCTCATCAGATCCTGAATCTGATTCGGCCCCCACAGATGTGGGTCACCCTGCTGGGTCTGCAACCATGTGCCCAGAATCCTCTGATAGTGAGAATGATTCTTCACGTCTGCAACCATGCACGAAAAGGTGCTGGTGGAAGCACTGATTGTATCTGTGCACGAGACCTTGAAGATGCAGCTGCGACGAAGGCGCAGGTTCATTTTGGCACTCACAAGCCATCCAGAGCAGCAAAGAGGTTTATGTTCCCCGCCTATTTTGACAGACTTGTTGCTAAAGAGTGGGGATGACCAAAGCGTCCCCATGGGGTCCCTAAGCGCTTTACTACGCGTTACCCCTATGAGGAGTCCCTTCTTAATAAGTGGACTGTTCCACCAGTGGAGGAACCTCTGGTTTCCAGATTGAACAAGGCAACCATGATTCCAGTTGAAGAGTCCCCGGCCTTTAATAAACTGGCTGACAGGAAGGCGGAGGCTGTGGCCCACAATATGTACACTCTGGCTGGTTCGGCACTGATGCTGGTATTCACCATTGCCCTGATGTCGCAAACTCAGACCGAGTGGGCTAAGCTTTTATGCCATGACCTGGAGGGAGAACGGCTCCCTCCGTCCTTTGCTGAGCTGGCAGGCCAGCTGCTCCAGGGGCTGCAGTTTATCTGTGATGCCTCTTTGGAAGCAGCTCCCCTAGTGGCTCGGCTCTGTTTCGGCAGTGGTCCTTCGGTGTGTCTTTTGGCTCAAATGCGGGTCTGCGGACCAGATTTCTAAAAAGGCCTTGACTGATCTTCCTTTTCAAGGAGATTGCCTGTTTGACGCTACCCTTGATGACATCCTAAAAGGTTTCACGGGGGGAAGAGTACCTTTCTTCCGCAGGCTACTAAGTTTTTTTTTTTTTTTTTTGTCCCTCAGGGTTGACTGACAAGGGCTCGAAGCCTTTCAGAGCCTCTGGAGGATCCAAATGAACCTGGTCTGTCAAGCCGAGAGCGGGTTTCTCCAGACCCGCCGACAACGCTTCTTCAGCATGAAGGTGCTCCTTCACCCATATTAGGGGTGGGGGGATTTCTTCGCTGGTTTCTGGACCCATGGACTTCCCTGGTACAAGACAAGTGGGTCCACAAAGTCATTCGGTCCAGCTACAAGATCCAGTTTCGCTCTTGTCCCCCAGCAGGGTTCTTTCCTTCTAACTTGCGCCTGTCCCTGGACTGCTTACAGGATCTGTTTGGGGCGGTACAAGACCTGTTACACCAAGGGGTGATTTTCCCAGTTCCGACTTTGGAACATTGTCAGGGTTTTTACTCAAACCAGTTTACAGTTCCGAGGAAGGAAGGCAAAGTGCGTCCAATCCTAGACCTCAGAGCACGGAACTGCTTTGCGCGGGTGCGCAATGTGAATGGAGTCCATTCACATGGTGGTGGCATCCTTGCATCAGGGAAATGTCCTCGCCTCTATCGACATCAAGGATGCTTACCTTCACATTCCAATATGTGCCAGTCATTGGCGCTACCTCCCCTTTGCTGTGGGAGAGGAGCAATATCAATTTGTGGCGTCTATTCTTTGGTCTCGCCTCTGCTCCTCGGGTCTTCACAAAAGTGTTAGCCTCGGTTATAGCTTTGCTGCGCCAATGGTAAATTGCAGTACTGGGCTACTTGGACGATCTCCTTCTGCAAACGTAGTCTCCTTTTGCTCTGATATAAAACCTGGTGATCACAATATGAACTCTGCGAGAGCTCAGTTGGATTCTGAATTTTCAGAAGTCTGCCCTGGTTCGGTCCACAAAGCTGGACTATCTGGGCCTGATTCTGGACTTGGCCTTAGACAAAGTGCTCCTTCCTCTGGACAAACTCCAGAAATTGCAGGCTGCAATTCGTCTCCTGCTGTCCAACAGATGGTCATTCCTCCGGACTTGCATGCGGGTGCTGGGCCTGATGGTGTCTACCTCCGAGGTGGTTCCGTTTGCACAGTTCCATACTAGGTCCCTGCAAAGGGAGATTCTGACCAAATGGGACAAGACTCTGGAGTCTCTGGACAATCCGATCCGGTGGCCGACTTTTATAAGGCTGGTGGAACCCTGTCGTGCAGAGAAGGCTTACCGTTGCCGGTGGGCGGAGCTTGGATGGAAAACCCTGAGGTGAGTAGCACAGGCTAGCCTGAGGCGCGGGGTCTAAGCATCCACCGGTCTTCACCAGAGCCTCTGATGGTGAGGATGGATTTGGTTGCAGGTGGATACCAGGTCGCGATCCCCAGGGTCGCCCCACCAGAGGGTAACCGGTCAAGGTCCGAAGATGGATGAGCCGACAAGGAGGATCCTGAAGAGTAGTCAAAACTAGCCGGGGGCAGGACAGGCAGCAAACAAGCGAGGTCAGGGACGAGCCAAAGGTCAACAGGAATCAACAGGAAGCAGGTTCGGGAACACAGGAGAGCTGAAGACAAAACAGCAAAGTCCAAATGCACCAGCTGCCTTAAATAGGCCTTCTTTGGCGCCAAACGTCCGGGTCAATATGTGCGAACGTGAGAACGCATAATGTGCGTGGGGGTCATGCACGTTAGCAAATGCGCATGCGCATTAGTCAATTAGCGTTTTCTAACATCGCCCCCCCTTAAGGGCAACCTCCGGGTGCCCAACAAACTCCTTTTCTGTGGATGGGCAAGAAAAAATGCCTGGATTAAATCTGCAGCATGGATGTTCCGCTCCTGTTCCCCGGAATTCTCTTCAGGCCCATAGCCTTTCCACTTGATCAGGTACTGGAGCTGGTTACCTCTCTTCCGACAGTCAAGTATGGCCTCAACTTCATACTCCATGTCTCCATTCACAATCGCAGGTTCGGGAGGTCCAGAATTTCTGCCAGGGAAGGCATCAGGAACCACGGGCTTTAAGAGGGTGACATGGAACACAGGATGAATTCGCAGGGTATCAGTTAAGGATAATTCGTAGGCAACGGCATTGAGTCTCCTTTTAACTGAAAATGGACCGATAAATGCCTGCCCCTGCTGGGGAAGTGGATGGGCGGATGAACCCTTTTTTAATCCTTAGCACATCCAGTTCCCGTTCAGATAAGGGATAGATCCTGCCGAACGGAATCTCAGCCCCAGGCAGCAATTCGATGGGACAGTGATATGGACGAGGGGGCAAGGTCTCGGCTCCCCGTTTACTAAACATGTTTAGAAAGTCGTGGTAGGCCTGGGGCACGACGCGCGTAGGTCAGGCTCAGACTCAAGGCAGAGTAGGGCTTTGGAAGCTTTGAGCGGCATGGGTAGGCAAGAGTTCCTGCAATAGGATGACGGGAATTTGATGGTTCCAGTGGTCCAATCGTTCTGCGGGTTGTGGGCCTGCAACCATGGTAAACCCAGGATAACGGGAAATAATGGAGATGCAATAACGTCTAGACTTATCATCTCTTCGTGGCCAGACGAGGAGACCATGGGAAGAGGAGGGGTTTCCTGGGTCACAGGTCCGGATTTAATGTGGGACCCGTCAGCCAGAAAGATGGTGAGGCCTTGGGTCTTAGGCTGGATAGGTATGCCATGTTGAGCAGCGAAGGTGCGATCAATAAAGCAGCTGCAGGCTCCTGAATCAATGATCGCTGTAACCGGGACGGGACCTTCCGAGAGCTGCAATGACACAGGGAAAGCTAGGTGAGAGGTATTGGTAACAGATGCCACACAACTGGGTGGAGGAACAGAAAGAAACTTAGAGGTTTGCAGGGCAAGAACGCACATAATGGCCGGCTTCTCCACAATAGAGACAGAGGTTACCCATTTGCAGACGACGCCTCTCTTCTAGAGAGAGGGCTGGTCGCATGATCCCGAGTTGCATGGGTTCGGGCATATCTGGAGTGGCACCGGTAGGAGCAGGACAGACAGGGACTGGTCCGGTGGGGGAAAAACGTGCTGGAGGAGTTACCCGTGGCAGCATCCAGGTTGGCCGAAACTGTTGTGGAGACCGCTCTGCCCGGCGTTCTCTGAGCCGGCGGTCGATCTGAATGACCTGGGAAAATCAGACCTTCCAGGGTGTCAGGTATACCCACTCGGGCTAGTTCATCCTTCAGTCCTTCGGATAAGCCCAGGCGGAACTGGTAGTGCAGTGCCGCCTCGTTCCAGGAGGTATTGGAACTCAGGCGGCGGAAGTCAGTGACGTAATCCTCGACGGGCCTGGGACCTGGGACCCTGCTTGAGAACATGAAGTGCAGCTTCTGCGGTGGAGGACCGCTGCGGATCATCATAAAGTTGGGCCATGGCCGCAAAAAATGATAATGCGTCCAGATGGGGACTGCCCTCCTCTAGAAGCCGATGGGCCCAGGATTGAGGCTCGCCTAGGGCCAAAGAAATGACAAACCCCACCTTGGTGACCTCCAGAGAAAAGGTCAGAGGTTGCAAGGAGAAGTACAACATTATGGAAGGCTTGGAATTTACCCCTGTCTCCGGAGAATTTTTCGGGGTTCGGAACACGGGGTTCTGGTGGCAGCATCACCACCGCGGGACTAGGAGCAGATCCTGCGGACGCTGCAGAGGTGGACGGAGCTGATAACACTGGAGGATTCCCCGGGAGAGTTGCGGAGTGTAATCATCCCTCTAGCTGTGTGTAACCATCCTGGAGGGTCTTCACGGCTTGCGACAGGGCTTCGAGGTGCTGGCAGATTTCCTTCAACTGTGAGGCCTCTCTTGCAGGCTCCGACATGGCTGTTTTGTAATGTTGTTATAAGGCTGGTGGAAGCCTGTTGTGCAGAGAAGGCTTACCGTTGCCGGTGGGCGGAGTTTGGATGGAAACCCCTGAGGTGAGTAGCACAGGCTAGCCTGAGGCGCGGGGTCTAAGCATCCACCGGTCTTCACCAGAGCCTCTGATGGTGAGGATGGATTTGGCTGCAGGTGGATACCAGGTCGAGATCCCCAGGGTCGCCCCACCAGAGGGTAACCGGTCAAGGTCCGAAGATGGATGAGCCGACAAGGAGGATCCAGAAGAGTAGTCAAAACGAGCTGGGGTTAGAACGGGCAGCAAACAAGTGAGGTCAGGGACGAGCCAAAGGTCAACAGGAATCAACAGAACACGAGAGACATATAGCGGAGGAGAGTAAAAAGAACCCCAAGAAGTTCTTTAAGTATATAAACAGTAAGAAAGCGAGGTCAGAACACATTGGCCCCATAAAAGATGATAAAGGAAAAGTGGCCACAGAGGACAGAGAAAAGGCGGAAGTGTTAAATAATTTATTTTCTTCAGTCTTCACAAAGGAATCGGGGGGCTACACGAACCTTGCTTGTAAGGCCGAACTAAATAATACACCTCAGGAAGTGCCGCCATGGCTAACAGAGGATAGCAAGGCCCGAAGCGAAAAAAAAAAAAAAAAAAAAAAAAAAAAAAAAAATAGCGCAGGGCAGACATGACCATGTGAAGAGGGGAGACAGGGCAGGTGTGAGTTAAATTAAATTGTTTTGAGTTGGGGGGTATTCAGGGATTGGTGTATCAGGTTTGGGAGGGGTTGAGGTACAGTTAGGAGGGGTGGCCCCTCAGATTGGAGGTCAGTGGAAGTTCAACGGACGAAGGAAGAAGAAGCTTGGTCACCCACCTTTTTCACTGCAGAGCATCTCACCTCAGCTTCCCTGGTCTGTGATGGCGGATTTGGACGTTTTGCTGGAGCAAATTAAGGCCGCTGCTGCGGTGAAGGGGACTGAGTGGCTCCGGTCCCAGGTCTCCACGTTGATGGGGGTTCAGGACTCTGCACAGGATTCGGAGGGGCTTGCGGTCCCGCGGGCTCGGCGGTCACGGCCGCCGGAGCGTTTTTCACCGGACCCTTCCCCTCGAGCTCAGCGTCATCCTAGGAGCCCCGACAGGGACCCTTCAGGGCCGCCGGCTAAGCGTACTCCTGCTGCGGCCGTGCGCGCCTCTGGGAGGAATCCTCTGCATGGACGGAGCTCTGGGGGTAGTGGGGGGAGGCGGCCTTCGGTCTCTCCCCGTCCCTCTCGCCGGGGTGCTACTGGACTGGCGGGCTCCCCTACTGGCGATGCTCCGGTCGGAGGGGTGCCTCGGCGTGGGAGCGGCTTCATGGCGGCCGGTGGCAGCAGTGATCGGCGGGACTCGGAGTCGGCCTCGGCTGGGCGCAGAGAGATGACGCGGCGGGGCAAGTCACGTGGCCGGGTCATCGGAAGTTCGGCTGGTTCACAGAGGTCTCCGTCGGGCGGAGCTGGAGTACGGGGGCGTGGACGCCTGTCGCTCGGCTCTGCAGATGGCGGGAGTGCGACACCTGGTGGACGGATGTCGGCGGTGCCCGGGGACGATCGTTCGGAAGGCGAAGTGTCCGGATCGGATGTGGAAGAGGATGTCGGTGGTCGGTCGGCGACGAGGGAGGCTGGATCGGCGGCTGGGGGCGCCCCCCCTGGGCAGACAGGTGAGGTCACAATTCCTTCTCTGGCTTTGTCTGATTTGCGGGGCTTGTTTGATGTGGGGGGTGGGAGTGCTGGAGGGGCTCGGGGGGTGGGGGTGTCCCGGCCAGTGGGGGCGGGGACCCCGGAAGGGGGTGATAATGGGGGTTTGAGGGGCTTCCTCCTGGGCTTACGGGACCTCTTGGGGCGTTTGCCCCCGGGGGACGGGGGCCGCTTGTCTCCAGCGGCGGCTTGGGTGCCTCCGGCGGGGGGCTCGGGCACGGAGCCGGGGGGGGCCCCGGGGCTGGCGGGGCCGTCTTCCACGGGGCTAGTTGCGGGGGGGGCTGGGGCCCCTCCCCAGGTTGTTGGTGCTCCGGCAGTGGTGGCGGTGACGGCCGGGGCGACGGGGGACAAGACCGGGACGGCGAAGGAGGGGAAGGCGGACGCTGTTCGCCTGGACGATTCAGCGAAAGGTGAGGTATATGTTTGTTTTGAGGGCCTGTTGGGGGCACATTTGAAGCAGGAAGTCCGGGAGAAGATCTGGAAGGGTGAGTACGTGGAAATCTTCACGCTGTTGCCCCTCGAGAAGTTTCACCTGGACAGGGTTAAACCGGAGGAGCGCAAGAAGGAGGACGAGGAGGCGCGACGCTATCGGCTTATCCCTCGGACCTTCGCCAATTGGCTGCAGGCCTTTGCCATTCTGGCGGGCGTCATAGGGGAAAAGGCGCCGGTAAACTGCTCGGCCCTGTTCTGCTACATGGACGCTGTAGGGGAAGCCTATCGGGTTTACGGGGGGTCGGCCTGGCTGCGGTACGACGAACAGTTCCGGCAGCGGAAGGCGGTTAGGCCGTCCTTGCGGTGGGACCACAAGGACATCAGCCTGTGGATGCGGCTCATGTCGTCTGCGAAGGCTCCGAATCAGTTTTTTCCAGGGGGGGCCGGTGGTTCTGCGACCCCGGGACAGCCGGCCGCAAAGAGGAGGGGTTTCTGCTGGCAATTTAATGAGGGTTCCTGTAAGTTCGGTGGCACATGTCGCTTCAAACATGAATGCTCCGGTTGCGGAGGTTCCCATTCCTTGGCTCGGTGTTTTAAGTCCGGAAAAGGGCGGTCCGGAGAGCCTTCGCACAAAGGGGACGACGCCGGTGAGGGTGGAAAGGCTGCGGCCTTTTCTAGATAGGTACCCCGATAGGGCGGCTGCTCGACTTCTGGGGGAGGGTTTTGCGGTGGGTTTTCGTATCCCTTGCTCTTTGGCCTCGGTGCCGCCGGTGGCGAGGAATTTGCGTTCGGCATTGCGCCACCCTTTGGTGGTGTCGGATAAGTTGCACAAGGAAGTGGCTCTCGGTCGCATGGCGGGCCCGTTCTCGGAGGTGCCGGTGCGTGACTTGGTGGTTTCGCCGTTGGGGGTGGTTCCCAAGAAGGAACCCAACAAGTTTCGCCTCATTCACCACCTCTCCTTCCCGAAGGGTGGGTCTGTGAATGACGCCATCGACCCGGAGGCCTGTACGGTGTCTTACATTTCCTTTGACGCCGCGGTGGCCTGGGTGCGACATTATGGGCGGGGGGCCTTGATGGCCAAATCGGACATTGAGGCGGCGTTCAGGTTGCTCCCGGTTCACCCGGACAGTTTTCGATTGCTGGGCTGCCGGTGGCAAGGGGCGTATTATGTGGATCGCTGCCTTCCTATGGGCTGCTCCATATCGTGCGCGCTGTTTGAGACCTTCAGTTCCTTTGTGGAGTGGGTGGTTCGGGAGGTTTCCGGTGTGAATTCGGTGATCCACTATTTGGACGACTTTCTGTGTGTGGGCCCGCCCGCTTCCAACGGGTGCGCGATCCTGCTTGCCACGTTGCAGCATGTGGCCGGGAGCTTCGGCATTCCGTTGGCCCCCGACAAGACGGAAGGCCCGACCACGGTGCTCAGCTTCCTGGGCATTGTCGTGGATTCGGAGGCCATGGAGTGTCGCCTACCGGAGGATAAATTGGGGGCTTTGAGAGCTGAAATTGAAGGGGTGCTGGGTTTGCGCAAGATTCAGTTGCGCAGCTTGCAGTCGTTGCTGGGTAAATTGAATTTTGCCTGCCGCATTATGCCCATGGGCCGGGTTTTCTGCCGACGGCTGTCGGCGGCGACTTCGGGGGTGAAGTTGCCCACTCACTTCGTCAGGCTCAACAGGGAACACAGGGATGACTTGCGTCTGTGGCACGGTTTTTTGGCCACATACAATGGTAGATCCTTGTGGATGGCCGGGCCGATCAGCAACTTTGATTTGGAACTGTTTACCGATGCTGCTGGTTCGGCGGGGTACGGGGCTTTTCACCGGGGGGCGTGGAGCGCCGCCCCTTGGCCGGGGGCATGGCAGGTAGCGGGGCTGGTCAGCAACTTGGTGTTGCTGGAACTGTTCCCGGTGGTGGTGGCCCTGGAGATTTGGGGGGCGGAGTTCAGGAACCTGAAGGTTCGCCTCCATTGCGACAATCTCGGGGTGGTTCAGGTGATCAACCGCGCGTCGGCTTCGTCTCAGCCGGTGGTGCGCCTCCTCAGGTATTTGGTTTTGCGGTGTCTACAGTTGAATGTTTTCCTGTACGCTGTGCACATTCCGGGGGTTAAGAATGATATTGCTGACGCGCTGTCTCGTTTTCAGTGGGACAGGTTCCGGGAGTTGGCACCGGCAGCGGAGCAACGCGGAGTCACGTGTCCGGAGTGGCTATGGGGGATTGCCTTGGGGTCCTCGCTGGATGGATCAGGAAGTCGGTGAGCGAGTCCACGTGGTCGGCTTATTGCAAGGTATGGTTGGAGTGGCTCGAGGTGTTGCGGGTGGCATCGGTGGATCCTCTGGGTCCGGAGGTCAGGTGGGTGTTACTTTCTTTTGTCTCTGATCATTTTGAGAGGGGCGCGTCGGCTTCCGCTGTGGCTCGCAAGTTGTCCGGCTTGGCCTTTCTGTTTAAATTTTTGGGTTGTCAGGATTACACGAAGGACTTCGTGGTGAGACAAGCGTTACGGGGCTATTCCAGGGCTTATCGGAGGAGGGACACTAGGCGCCCGGTGTCCTTCGCTCTTTTGCAGGACGTCTGCCGGCAATTGGGGGAGCACTGCGCCTCGAGTTACGAGGTGGTGTTGTTTAAGGCGGCCTTTTCTCTCGCTTTTTTCGGGGCTTTCCGGATTGGGGAATTGGTCAGCTCCTCCCGGACGGTGCCGGGGGGCCTATTGGGTCAGGATGTCTCTGTCGGTCGGGAGGGGGTTACTATCCTCCTTCGACGGTCCAAAACGGACCAGAGTGGCAAGGGGGTCCGTGTCCGGTTGTTCGCGGTGCCGTCTTCACCGCTGTGCCCGGTAGGGGCGGTTCGGGATTACTGGGCAATCCGCCCTTCGCGGCCCGGTTCATTTTTAATGCATGCGGACGGGTCGTCGTTATCTCGTTTTCAATTTGTATCGGTGTTCAGAAGGTGTGTGGGCTCTTTGGGTTTGGATGCCAGTAGGTTTGCATCTCATTCCTTTCGGATCGGGGCGGCCACTGAGGCTGCACGCTGGGGATTGAATGACGATGCGGTCAAACGCATTGGGCGCTGGGAGTCTAGGAGGTTCTTGTTGTACGTTCGTCCACAGCTGTTGGTGTAGGGTATGTACGGGGGGTGGTTTTGTCGCTGGGGGGGTGTGGGCCCGGCTGGTTATCTGATTATTGGTTGGTTTTCTTTTCCTTTTGTCCCCTTTTCTTGTAGGTTTGGAACCCTGCCTTGTTTGGATCGTGGGACACTCGTATGTTTTCTGGGGGGCCCGGAGAGCTGATGTGCGTCCTAATGGTAGACAACTTGGTTTTTCTCGGCACGAGGCTTGTGTCAGGTGGCTGGGGGTGCCGGGGCTTACTTGGGGCAGGGTCCTTCCCGAAGTGCATCGTTTCGCCCGGTTGGACAGGCAGCCAGATGTTTTGGTGCTGCATGCCGGGGGCAACGATTTGGGGGCCAGGTCCGCGCGGGCCTTGATCAGGGACATAAAGTTGGATTTCCTTCGGCTGCGCACGGCTTTTCCGGCGCTGCTTGTAGTTTGGTCGGATATGGTGGCCCGCACGTCCTGGCGCATGGCCAGGTCGGTCGCGCGCCTTAATAAGGCTCGGATTAAGTTGAACAAGGAAGTGGGGCGCTTTGTGTGTCGGAATGGGGGGTTGGTGGTTCGCCACCTGGAGTTGGAAGTGGACACATGGCGGTATCTGCGGGATGATGGAGTCCACCTCAATGCGGTGGGTATAGATTTATGGGCCCTGGGATTACAGGATGGGATCCAGCGAGCCTTGAGGGTTTGGAGGGGCACGCAAGGGTAAGGTGTCACCCTTGGGTGCTGGTGGCGTTTTGTTGGTCTTTGCTGGCGGGGGAGGTGAACAGTTTAGGATAAGGGTATGGTTGGGACTCATCGTTGGTATGGGTCCCTATGGTGCATTCCATTTAATGTCAGTTTAAATGGAATTCAAAATGGTGGCACTGCGGGGAGTGGTTTGTCTCCGAGCCGGTGACGCGGCTGGAGGCCTATCAGGGCACAGGTCCCGCAGTGCAGGATTTGGAATTATTTGGAGGAGCCTCAAAGACCAACAGGCCTAATGACTGATTGTTTTATGTTTGTAAGGAATGTTTTTTCTCCTTATGTTAATTTTAAGGTAAAAGGGTTAATAAAATGGCTGCTGTGGCCAATTAACTCCAAGCACGGTGTGGTCTCAATTATTTAGGTAAAGGGAAAGGTTTATGGCATGGGGGTGGAGCCTTTGGCTTTAAGCAGCCTAAGAGTTTGGGGGTGACATCTATTCTACATTGGTCAAGCAAGGCCCGAAGCGAAAAAAAAAAAAAAAAAAAAAATAGCGCAGGGCAGACATGACCATGTGAAGAGGGGAGACAGGGCAGGTGTGAGTTAAATTAAATTGTTTTGAGTTGGGGGGTATTCAGGGATTGGTGTATCAGGTTTGGGAGGGGTTGAGGTACAGTTAGGAGGGGTGGCCCCTCAGATTGGAGGTCAGTGGAAGTTCAACGGACGAAGGAAGAAGAAGCTTCCCACCCGCCCTCCCTAATTTCTGGGACTGTTATGGTTGATTTTGATTCATGTCTTTTGTGCTTTCTGTCCTTTCTGGGGGAATTTTATATTGTCATGGCAGCTGGGCGTTTTGTTGGTCTTTGCTGGCGGGGGAGGTGAACAGTTTAGGATAAGGGTATGGTTGGGACTCATCGTTGGTATGGGTCCCTATGGTGCATTCCATTTAATGTCAGTTTAAATGGAATTCAAAATGGTGGCACTGCGGGGAGTGGTTTGTCTCCGAGCCGGTGACGCGGCTGGAGGCCTATCAGGGCACAGGTCCCGCAGTGCAGGATTTGGAATTATTTGGAGGAGCCTCAAAGACCAACAGGCCTAATGACTGATTGTTTTATGTTTGTAAGGAATGTTTTTTCTCCTTATGTTAATTTTAAGGTAAAAGGGTTAATAAAATGGCTGCTGTGGCCAATTAACTCCAAGCACGGTGTGGTCTCAATTATTTAGGTAAAGGGAAAGGTTTATGGCATGGGGGTGGAGCCTTTGGCTTTAAGCAGCCTAAGAGTTTGGGGGTGACATCTATTCTACATTGGTCAAGACTTAGAGCTAAACTAGAGAAACTTAACATAAATAAATCCCCGGGACCGGATGGCTTGCACCCAAGGGTTCTTAATGAGCTCAGCCAGGTGATTGCCAGACCATTATTCTTGATCTTTAAGGATAGTTTACAGATGGGTATGGTGCCAGCTGATTGGAAAAAAGCCAACGTGGTACCAATATTTAAAAAGGGGCCGAGATATATCCCGGGTAACTATAGGCCGGTCAGCCTAATATCAGTAGTCTGCAAAATTTTGGAGGGGATGATAAGGGACCACATACAAGACTTTAGTAATGAAAACGGTATTATAAGTAGTAATCAGCATGGATTCATGAAAAATCGTTCATGCCAAACCAATCTATTAACCTTCTACGATGAAGTGAGCTGCCACCTAGATAAAGGTAAGCCTGTGGATGTGGTGTATCTGGACTTTGCAAAGGCCTTTGACACCGTTCCCCACAAACGCTTACTGTACAAACTAAGGAAGGTAGGTATGGACTATAAGGTGAGTACCTGGATAGAGAACTGGCTCCAGGGTAGAGTCCAGAGGGTGATGATTAATGGGGAGTACTCGGATTGGGCGGGTGTGGAAAGTGGGGTCCCCCAGGGTTCGGTCCTGGGACCAATCCTGTTTAATTTATTCATAAATGATCTAGAGGAGGGGATATCTAGTACAATCTCAGTATTTGCAGATGATACTAAATTAGGCTTGCCAATATCTTCTATGCAGGATGTTGAAACCTTGCAAGAGGACCTGAACAAAATAACGGGGTGGGCAACTACATGGCAGATGAGATTTAATGTTGAAAAATGTAAAGTAATGCACTTGGGGGCCAGAAACCAGAAAGCAAGCTACTCACTAGGGGGGGAACCTCTGGGTGAGTCTAGGATGGAAAAGGACTTAGGGGTACTGGTAGACAACAAGCTTGGCAGTGGCATGCAATGCCAAGCCGCCGCAAGCAAAGCCAACAGAATACTGGGATGTATAAAAAAGGGGATTCACTCCAGAAATAAAGAGATTATTCTCCCACTCTACAAGACTCTGGTCTGGCCACATCTGGAGTATGCTGTCCAGTTCTGGGCACCGGTCCTCAGGAAGGATGTGCTGGAACTGGAGAAAGTCCAGAGAAGGGCAACAAAAATAATTAAGGGAATGGAGGACAGCAGCTATGAGGAAAGACTACAAGCACTGAACCTATTCTCTCTGGAGAAGAGAAGATTGAGGGGGGATATGATATCAATGTACAAATACTGTACTGGCGACCCGAGCATAAGGAACAATCTATTCAGAGAGAGGAGATACAATAAGACACGTGGCCACTCACTAAAACTTGAGGAAACGCGGTTTAACCTTAAAGTGCGTAAGGGGTTCTTCACTGTAAGAGCGGTAAGGATGTGGAATTCTCTTCCACAAGCAGTCGTATCAGCAGGGAGCATTGATAGTTTCAAAAAACTATTAGATGGACACCTTAAAGACCACAACATACAGGGGTATACAATGTACGGTTAATAGCAAACACACACACACACATCATAGGTTGAACTGGATGGACTGATGTCTTTTTTCAACCTCACTAACTATGTAACTATGTAACAGGAAACAGGTTCAGGAACACAGGAGAGCTGAAGACAAAACAGCAAATATGCAAATGCACCAGCTGCCTTTAAATAGGCCTTCTTTGGCGCCAAACGTCCAAGTCAACGTGTGAGAGCGAGGCGCTAATTCGCACATTTGCATTAGCCAATTAGCGTTTTCTAACACCGACGTTCTTTGGAAGCTTCCTCTCAGGGAGGATCTGCTGTCCCAAGGACCAATCTTCCATCCTGCTTTACAGTCGCTGGCTTTGACGGCCTGGCAGGTGCTGAAAGATAGAGGTTTATCGGAGTCTGTGATTCCTACACTGGTAAAAGCTAGGAAATCTACTTCTAGGAGGATCTACCATCGTACATGGAAGACGTACATTGTGTGGTGTGAGTCTCTTGGGGTTCATCCTCGCTCCTTCTCGGTGGCTCAGATCTCGTCGTTTCCTTCAACCTACTTGTACAGAAATTGGCCTTGAGTACCATCAGGAGCCAGGTGTTGGCTTTTGCGGTCTTCTTCCACTGACCTTTGCCCACTCACTTCCTGGTGCATACCTTTCTTCAGGGTGTTCGATATTTGGTTCCTCCAGTGTGGGCTTCGTTTCCGCCTTGGGACCCCAATTTGAATCTTTCGGTCCTCCCAGAAGCCTCCTTTGAGAATCCTTGGGAGATTCTACTGCTTAAGCTGTCCCAGAAGGTGGCCTTTTTGGTGGCTATCACCTCTGTGCACAGGGTGTCGGAATTGGCTGCGTTATCCTGTCATTCACCTTATCTGGCGATTCACAGAGCTAAGGTGGTTCTTTGCCCCTGTCTGTCGTTCCTTCCAAAGGTTGTCTCTGATTTTCATCAATCATTGAAATCAAATGATTTCATAATTTTAGACCAATTTGTATTTTGCTACATATTTTGGGTAAACAAAAATCCCAATAAGCGTATATTGATTGGTTTGCGCAAAAGTTACCACATCTACAAACGAGGGGGAAGATTTGTAATTTTTTCATTTTTATACTAGTAATGGGGCCGTCAGCGATTTTATTTATTTTTTTCCTGGGCCTGTGACATTGCGGTGGACAAATCGGACACCTGAATCTTTTGGGGGCGATCGTGACATTACTACAGTAATCAGTGCTAAAAATATGCACTGTTACTGTACTAATGACACTGGCAGGGAAGGGTTTAACCCCAGGGGTGATCAAAGGGCCCCTAGGGGGAGCTTTCTAACTGTGGGGGGTGGGGGGGGGGCTTGCTGCATGAAATGCTGCTAAATAAAAGGAACATAGGATCTCTGAGTTCATAACTGACAACAGCGGTCTGCCGTGTTTACAAGACAGACCGCCGCTCTGTCTCCACAGGAAGCAATCGCGGGTGCCTGGCGGCAATCGCGGGCGCCGGACCTGCTGATTAGCTTCCCCTGTGGTGAATGGGTACAGGTACGTCGTTTCGCAGGAAAGAGTCAACCTGCCGCAGTAAAATTACCGCAGCTCATCGGCAAGCAGTTAACATTGCTTTGGGGCGTTCCAATGGTTATGAAGACCTGAAGATGTGTCCGTCAATGAACGAAAGAGAATGGGATTTTTGACTTACCGTAAAATCCATTTCTCTGATGTTTATTGACGGGACACCCACCCCTCTGTGGAGTTGTAATTCTTCTGACACTGCTTGTAACTAAACTGAATGCCTATAGCAGAGAGAGGGAGTTTACCCCCTGGGACTGCCCATGGGCGTAGCCAGACTTTTTTCTGCCTAGTGTCCTTCTCCTGTAGTGGGCAGTATAACTCAACAGTTATGAAGATCTGAAGCTGTGTCCGTCAATGAACATCAGAGCAATGGATTTTATAGTAAGTCAAAAATCCAATTTTTCTGCATTAAACCACTTACTTACTAAACCAAGGCTATTCTGACACCTCCTTAAAACATGTAAAAATTAGCATTTTATTTTACTGGATAATTTAACTTAGAACCGCCATGCAATATATAAAATATATTACATATATACCTTATATTTTCTAAAAAGCAAAGGCCCTAGAGAAAAAAAAATGTTTTGGTTTTTAACCACTTAAGGGTCAGGCCGATTTCAGACACTTGTTGTTTACAAGTAAAAATCAGTATTTTTTGCTAGAAAATTACTTAGAACCCCAAAATATTATATATTTTTGTTTGCAGAGACCTTAGAGCATAGGCGTGCGCACAGGGTGTGCCTGGGCACACCCTAATCACCTAGGGCACATTAGCATTATCGCTCTGTTTGCCAGTAAGGAGATGGGAAAGATCTCCCTCGGACCTGCTCTGCCATATGAGAAGTGCCACACACTTCTATTTCACTTTGCCAGCAGGGAGAGTAATGTACCGGGGCCATGTACATGTATGCAAACACATGCATGTGTATTTAAACTTTGGGGTGCACACCCTAATGCAATAGGCTGCGCACACCTATGCCTTAGAGAATAAGATGGAGATCGTTGCAATACTTTGTCACACCGTATTTGTGCAGTGGTCTTGCAAATACAATTTTATTATTTATTTATTTTTTTTAAATACACTTTTTTGGATTAAATAATACAGTAAAGTCCCCTCAATTTTTTTCCATAATGTGAAAGATAAAGTTACGCCGAGTAAATTGATACCTAACATATCATGCTTTAAAACTGTGCACACTCGTGGAATGGCGAAATTTAAACATTTCTACAGGTTACCAGTTTAGAGTTACAGAGGAGGTCTAGTGCTATGATTATTGTTCTTGCTCTAATGATTGCAGTGATACCTCACGTGTGGTTTGAACAACGTTTACATATGTGGGCATGACTTGCGCATGCGTTCGCTTCTGCGTTCGGAGGGACTTTTAAAAAAAAAAAATGTTTTGATCACTTTTATTCTTATTACAAGGAATGTAAACATCCCTTGTAATAAAAATAAGCAGGACAGGTCCTATTTTTAATGTGAGATCTGGGGTCAAAAAGACCCCCCCAAAAAATTGGCCCTTTTAAGGCCGTTGGGTGGAAGTGATGTATGAGGTTGCTTCAGTCCTCCAAGGGCATAGATTTCAGTGGGGGCCATTTTTCCCTCCCTCGACTTACTGCCTATCAGCACAAGGGATTGGACTGTTTTCCCTACTACCGACGGTGTTCTGCTGAAAACTCAAACTTGCTGAGAATTCCAATCACGTCACTTCCGGTGACTGTGCATCAGGAATAATTGGAGATTTCGACAACTTTGTGTTTTCACCGAACAGGTGGCAGCGTATACACTCCTGTACACGCTATAAGCGAGTGGACATTGTTAGTCCTCCCGCTAGTAACCAAAAACATGGACGCCTCCAATGTGGCGACAACTAGCGGGCGGACTAACCATCTCCACTAATTATAGCATCTAACCGAGTGTAAAGGCTGCTGCCCGTTCTGTGAAAACAACATGTGGTCGAAATCTCTAATTATTGCTGGTGTACACTCAACTAATTAGAAGTAACGTTGAGATCTCAGCAAATTGGAGTTTTCTACAGAACAACTGCTCCGGTAAGCGGGGAAAATGACCGGGGGCACCTCTCCCTCCACCCATAAAATTGATCCTATGGCGAATCTGCTGCTGGGACTACTTTTTATGTTAAAGCAGACTGCCTGCCCTGTAAATACAAAAAATACTGGGGTTAAGGTAGTGATCTGCTGCCATAACCCCAGCATTTAGCCCCCGTTCACATAGGGGCGACGCTACTTCGCACCGCGACCTCCGAGGTCGCGGTGCGAGCAGTGTGCCGCTACCTCGGAGTGGCCGCCACGGACTTCATAACATTGAAGTCTATGGCGGTCGCCTCCGGGTCGCCCCAAAAAAGCTCCGGACCCTTTTTCTAGGTCGGAGCGACTTGTGTCGCTCCTATTAGAACGGGTCCGCAGCTTCCCTATGGGAGGCGACCTGCGGCGACCTGTGAGGCGACCAGGTCGCCTCACAGGTCGCCCTAGTGTGAACCGGCACTTAACGTCAAAGTAGTGACGTAAATACACGGTGGGCGGTGCAGAAGTGATTCAAATTTGTGCAGCATTTTTTTAAAACACAAATATTTTGGAATAAATAATCTTTAATGAAGTTTGGTGCACACAAACACAATATAATACCCTTTTTGTAAAATGTAAATAGATGCCTAACATGGCACGCTTTAAAATTGTGCACACCCATAGAATGGCATTGGCAGCGATCTACCATACTTAAAAATCTCCAATGGCGATGGTTTTAAAGCCTTTACAGGTTGGTAGTTCTCGGGTTACACAGGAGGTCTGGTGCTAGAATTATGGCTCTCACTCTGACGTTCGCAGCCAGGCCATCGGCGTTTACATATGCGTGTGGGACCAATGTTTGCGTTCACATTTACACATGAAAATGTTTTAAAATGTGTTATTTATTTTATTTAAATGTATTTCTTTTTTTTTTTACACTGTCTCTTTAATTGTTTTTTTATTAACGTTATTGCTATCACAAGGGATGTTAGACCCCAGATACAGTGCATTCAGAAAGTATTCACAGCGCTTCACATTTTGTTATGTTTCAGCCTTATTCCGAAATAGATTAAATTCAATATTTTCCTTGAAATTCTGCAAACAATACCCCATGATGACAACGTGAAAGAAGTTTGTTTGAAATCTTTGCAAATTTATTAAAATAAAAAACGAAAAAATCACGTGTACATAAGTATTCACAGCCTTTGCTCAATACTTTGTTGAAGCACCTTTGACCCCAATTACAGCCTCAATTCTTTTTGAGTATGATGCTACACCGATTCTTGGGCAGTTTCTCCCATTCTTCTTTGCAGGACCTCTCAAGCTCCATCAGGTTTGATGGGGAGCGTTGGTACACAGCCATTATTTAGATCTTTCCAGAGATGTTCAATTGGGTTCAAGTCTGGGCTCTGGCTGGGCCACTCAAGGACATTCACAGAGTTGTCTCGTAGCCACTCCTTTGGTGTCTTGGCTGTGTGCTTAGGGTCGTTGTTCTGCTAGAAGATGAACCTTCACCCCATTTTGAGGTCCAGAGTGCTCTGGAACAGGTTTTGATCAAGGATGTCTCTGTACATTGCTGCATTCATCTTTCCCTCGATCCTGACTTTCAGCAGCAGGAACTGGGAGACTAAACATCCCCAAAGCATGATGCTGCCGCCACCATGCTTCACTGTAGGGATGGTATTGGCCAGGTGATGAGCTGTGCCTGGTTTCCTCCAGACATAGTGCTTGCCATTCAGGCCAAGGAGTTCAATATTTGTTTCATCAGACCAGAGAATTTTGTTTCTCATGGTCTGAGAGTCCTTCTTTTGCCCTCTGGAAAACTCCAGGTGGGTTGTCATCTGCCTTTTTTCTGAGGAGTGGCTTCTGTCTGGCCACTCTACCATACAGGCCTGATTGGTGGAATGCTGCAGAGATGGTTGTTCTTCTGGAAGGTTTTCCTCCCTCTGCAGAGAAAGGCTGGAGCTCTGTCAGGGTGATCATCAAGTTCTTGGTCACCTCCCTGACTAAGACCCTTCTCCCCTGATCGCTCAGTTTGGCCAGGCAGCCCACTCAAGGAAGAGTCCTGGTGGTTCCAAACTTCTTCCATTCAGGGATGATGGAGGCCACTGTGCTCAATAGGACCTTCAATGCTTCAGAAATTTTTCTGTACCCTTCCCCAGATCTGTGCCTTGATACAATCCTGTCTCGGAGGCCTACAGACAATTCCTTGGACTTCATGGCTTGGTTTGTCCCCTGATATGCACTGTTAACTGTGGGACTGTATTCAGACAGGTGTGTGCCTTTCCAAATCATGTCCAATCAACTGAATTTACCACAGGTGGACTCCAGTCAGGTTGTAGAAACATCTCAAGGATGATCAGTGGAAACCGGATGAACCTGAGCTCAATTTTGAGTGGCAAAGGCTGTGAATACTTATGTACATGTGATCTATCTATCTATCTATCTATCTATCTATCTATCTATCTATCTATCTATCTATCTATCTATCTATCTATCTATCTATCTATCTATCTATCTATCTATCTATCTATCTATCTATCTATCTATCTATCTATCTATCTATCATATATATATATATATATATATAATATATATATATATATATATATATAATTATTTTTTTTTTTTTTTTTATAAATTTGCAAAGATTTCTTTCATGTTGTCATTATGGGGTATTGTTTGTAGAATTTTGAGGAGAAATTTGAATTAAATCCGTTTTGGAATAAGGCTGTAACATAACAAAATGTGGAAAAAGTGAAGCACTGTATCTCCTCTGCCCTCAAAAGCATCTGATCAAACCGAGATCAGATTGATCAGATACTTTATAAGCCAATAATGGCTAGTAAAAAACAAACCGAAAGTGGAAGTCCACATAAAAGAGCTGAATAGCCTGGGCCTACCGAGAGTAATCATACCTATGTAGCTATATACCATCCAAAATAGTCAGTGATAAAGTCCAAATAAAAGACTAATAAAATGGTGTATATGTGATAAAGTCCACAAACTTTGTTGAAAATATACTGTATAATTAGTGAAGTGACACCTCCCCCAGCAATTGCCCTTGGGTGTCCTCTCATCTTATGGTTTTACCTCCATTATGAAAAGGTCAAACAAGCATGAACAGCTATCCAGGCAAACTCCTCATTTTGTAGTCACAAAGATAACAGTGGCACTCTCATACCACTTCCAAATAAAACTCAGTATAGCATGGGTTAATCAACCACCAAGATTAATGCCCCATACACACGTGCAGATTATCTGCAGACTTTTGTCTGCAGACTTACCAAAACCATATAATATGAGGTCAAATCTAAACACTTTCAATTTGTATGCAATCCGGCAGGCCCTTGCACTACATAGAAAAGGTAAGTCTGCAGACAAAAGTCTGCAGATAATCTGCACGTGTGTATGGGGCATAAACTTCTAATCTCTGCAGTGCAGTGTGTACCAGAGGCTAAAATATATATATATATATATATATATATATATATATATATATATATATATATATATTATATGTATGTGCGTGTGTGTGTGTGTGTGTGTGCGTATATTCCGTAGTGCCCACTGCTAAAACTATTTTGCTGAAAAGTGGGTAAAATATGCATGAATATTGAATAGGTAGATAAAAACATGAGCAAACAATGTGTTCCAATACACCGTTGAAAACCCAGGATTGCTCTCCCGCAAGAAAACTGCACTGGGATGGATCCGATGCAGGCAGCCCTTACAGCTAGTCTCACTGTCCTGGATCGATGTAACTCCACCCAACATGTTTCGACAGTATGACATCATCAGGGGCATCGTACTCCTGATGATGTCATCCTGACAAAACATGTTGGGCAGAGTTCTAGCAATCCATGAGAGTGTGAGTCTAACTGTGAGTGAGTGGACATTATCACAGATTATTTTGGACATTATTAATGATATATTGTAATGTTGTTATTTCACTTGTTTATCACAGTTTTTGGTTTTATTTTCAGTTGCTGTACACTGCATATTTTTGGCCTGTAAATGCCGGTTCACACTGGTGCGATGCCAGACACCACATGTGATTCGCACCATGTTGCTGTGCAGATCACACGAGATGTCTGTGCGATGCAATTTCAGCCATACAGTTTGTAAGTTTGTAAATTGCATCGCATTCGCACCAAAATGGTGCAGGACCCTATTATGGGTTCGCACAGAGATTTATTTGATTGGACTTTAGGCCATAAACACAGCAGCAGTGTTATCTGCTGTTTTGTTTACAGTATAAAGAACTTTATAAAGATGCCACTTTAATTGTATCGCTGATTCTGCAGATTTTTGCTGTGACCTCCCAAATGACAAATGAATGTGGCCTTTCTGAATGAACCCTCAACCTGTGTACAATTAAGGTGGATTTATCAGCTGTAGAAGGGGCTGTGATATGAAAGAACATTGAAGCAAGGACCAGGGCCTGCAATAAAAACACATTTTCAGGAGCAATTTCTATGGCAATTTCTCAGAAGATTTGATTGATTCTTGTAAAATGTAATCTAACTGTATATCAAACAGTACAGAACCACCTTTAGATCTTTATTGAAGAAAAAACAGGGAAGAGTAATAAACTGCTCAAGGAAGCACACGGACTATCATCGGGTTTTAGATTGGTTGATGCAAGGGAGCAGTTTGTAAGCCATAGACACCATGCCTGGACAAGGTCATCCAATGCCAAGCGCGAATATATGGCAAATTCCCCCCTCATATATTTCCTTCCTACACAAATACCCCCTCTACCAGTGCCCACCAAATGCATCCTTCCAGTGCCCACCAAATGCAGCCTACCAGAGCACACCAAATACAGATTACCAGTAGGGATGATCGACCATCGGTTCGACCCGAACATTGACTGTTTGAGGTTCGGCCGAATTTAGAACTTTTTGCTGAAAAAGTTCGGAATTCGGCAACCAGAACTGACCAAAATGCAATGGGACAGGAAATGGGCTTTAAAAGCCTGTGATTGGACCAGAACCATTAGCAAAAGCCAATTGAGGGGACAGGAGAATGCTAGGAATGTGATTGGAGTGACTAGGGGGTCCCTAGGTCAATCATTAGTGAATACGCCCCCCAGTATATAAGATAGCCCCTGCCAAATTCCTAGCATTGTAATACAGGGACATGGAAGAGAGTGGAAGCAGCTCTGTTAATTTTACTTTAAAAGTGTAATTTAGCATTTATTAGTGTGAGGAAAGGGATATCTAGTGTAGTTAGGGTGCTCTTTTACACTTTAGTTATATGCAAAAATTTAGTTTCTGTAGGGAAAGTGTTAAGTGCCAGGGTGACCGTAATGTAGTGTAGGGTGAACTGACACTGACTGCTATGGCAGGGTGACCAAACCCTTCCATATCAGGGTGACCGCTATAGAGAAAAGATAGTTTCTCTTAAGTCACATTCGCTGCAGGAATATGGCTTCTCCCCTGTCAGCTTGCTTTTTGGCTGCAGGCGTCTATAGGGATTTTTTGAGCACATGTTTGGGGTCAGGCATGACATCTGAACATGTGTATAGGGGGTATATATACACACCCATGTATGTATATATACACCTGCACATACAGTGGGTACGGAAAGTATTCAGACCCCCTTAAATTTTTCACTCTTTGTTATATTGCAGCCATTTGCTAAAATCATTTAGGTTCATTCTTCTTCCTCATGAATGTACACATAGCACCCCATACTGACAGAAAAACACAGAATTGTTGACATTGTTGCAGATTTATTAAAAAAGAAAAACTGAAATATCACATGGTCCTAAGTATTCAGACCCTTTGCCTTGACACTCATATATTTAACTCAGGTGCTTTCCATTTCTTCTGATCATCCTTGAGATGGTTCTACACCTTCATTTGAGTCCAGCTGTGTTTGATTATACTGATTGGACTTGATTAGGAAAGCAACACACCTGTCTATATAAGACCTTCCAGATTACAATGCATGTCAGAGCAAATGAGAATCATGAGGTCAAAGGAACTGCCTGAAGAGCTCAGAGACAGAATTATGGCAAGGCACAGATCTGGCCAAGGTTACAAAAAGATTTCTGCTGCACTTAAGGTTCCTAAGAGCACAGTGGCCTCCATAATCCTCAAATGGAAGATGTTTGGGACGACCAGAACCCTTCCTAGAGCTGGCCGTCCGGCCAAACTGAGCTATCGGGGGAGAAGAGCCTTGGTGAGAGAGGTAAAGAAGAACCCAAAGATCACTGTGGCTGAGCTCCAGAGATGCAGTCAGGAGATGGGAGAAAGTTGTAGAAAGTCAACCATCACTGCAGCCCTCCACCAGTCGGGGCTTTATGGCAGAGTGGCCCGACGGAAGCCTCTCCTCAGTGTAAGACACATGAAAGCCCGCATGGAGTTTGCTAAAAAACACCTGAAGGACTCCAAGATGGTGAGAAATAAGATTCTCTGGTCTGATCAGACCAAAATATAACTTTTTGGCCTTAATTCTAAGCGGTATGTGTGGAGAAAACCAGGCACTGCTCATCACCTGTCCAATACAGTCCCAACAGTGAAGCATGGTGGTGGCAGCATCATGCTGTGGGGGTGTTTTTCAGCTGCAGGGACAGGACGACTGGTTGCAATCGAGGGAAAGATGAATGCGGCCAAGTACAGGGATATCCTGGACAAAAACCTTCTCCAGAGTGCTCTGGACCTCAGAATGGGCCGAAGGTTTACCTTCCAACAAGACAATGACCCTAAGCACACAGCTAAAATAACGAAGGAGTGGCTTCACAACAACTCAGTGACTGTTCTTGAATGGCCCAGCCAGAGCCCTGACTTAAACCCAATTGAGCATCTCTGGAGAGACCTAAAAATGGCTGTCCACCAACGTTTACCATCCAACCTGACAGAACTGGAGAGGATCTACAAGGAGGAATGGCAGAGGATCCCCAAATCCAGGTGTGAAAGACTTGTTGCATCTTTCCCAAAAAGACTCCTGGCTGTATTAGATCAAAAGGGGGCTTCTACTAAATACTGAGCAAAGGGTCTGAATTCTTAGGACCCTGTGATATTTCAGTTTTTCTTTTTTAATAAATCTGCAACAATGTCAACAATTCTGTGTTTTTCTGTCAGTATGGGGTGCTATGTGTACATTCATGAGGAAGAAGAATGAACCTAAATGATTTTATCAAATGGCTGCAATATAACAAAGAGTGAAAAATTTAAGGGGGTCTGAATACTTTCCGTACCCACTGTATATAGGTGTGAAAGGAGCAGAAAACACTACTTGCGCTAATGAAATCATTTACACTAATATGGCTCCGCTCCTATAACACCTATATATGTGTAAGTGTAAAATACATATAAGTATGTGTGTGTATATTATTATTATTATTATTATACAGGATTTATATAGCGCCAACAGTTTGCGCAGCGCTTAACAAAATGAGGGCAGACATTACAGTTACACTACAATTTGGAACAAAAGGAATCAGAGGGCCCTGCTCGTTAGATATATATATATATATATATATATATCCGTATAGTGGTATATATACACACATACTTATATACACACATACTTATATGTATTTTACACTTACACATATATAGGTGTTGTAAGAGCAGGGCCATATTAGTGTAAATGATTTAATTAGCGCAAGCATATATTTCTGCTACTATCAGACCTATATATGTCTAGGTGTATATATACATATGTATAAGTATGTGTGTATATATACCCGTATACAGAAGTTCAGATGTTTTGCCTGCCTCGAAGAACCCAAAAAAACGCTAGCGCCAAAAAAAAAAACGCCCAGGTGTGTTGTTGCAGGCATTTTTTGGGGGTTTTTAGAGGCAGGCAAAACATCTGAACTTCTGTATACGGTTATATATACACACATACTTATATGTATTTTACACTTACACATATATAGGTGTTATAGGAGCGGAGCCATATTAGTGTAAATTATTTCATTAGCGCAAGCATATATTTCTGCTACCATCACACCTATATATGTCTAGGTGTGTATATATACATATAAGTATGTGTGTATATATACCCGTATACACAAGTTCAGATGTTTTGCCTGCCTCAAAAGACCCCAAAAAATGCCCAAAAAAAACGCTTGCTACTAAACCGGCAAGGTGTGAAAAGAGAGAAGCCACTATCCTGTTCTATAAGTGACCTAATACAAACGATCTTTTTTTTATGGTTCTGGACATGCTACTGAGCTGAAACTGTACACTTTTTAGACCCCCCAGATACTAAATCCAAAGAAATTTTTTTTTTTTTTTTTTGTTTAATTTTTTTCAATAATTGGCTCTCTATCAAAAATGACAATTTTTAAGAACTTTTTTTGTGTGATAATAGTCCCTGGGGTATGACCCAGAACCCTAGGCACTTTTTAGGGGCATTTTTTGGGTTTTAGGGCTTCAAAATGGTGTTTTTTGATTACCGAAGTTCGGGTCCCATTGATTTCAATGGGCTTCTGAAATCCGGGCCGAACTTTCGGGAAGTTCGGATGTTCTGGCCGAACCAAACTTTTGAAAAGTTCGATCATCCCTAATTACCAGTGTCTACCAAATTGAGCTTACTA
The DNA here is from genome assembly GCF_965119305.1 of Pelophylax lessonae. Taxonomy (NCBI): domain Eukaryota; kingdom Metazoa; phylum Chordata; class Amphibia; order Anura; family Ranidae; genus Pelophylax; species Pelophylax lessonae. Next base: position 192,479,415 of record NC_138774.1, on the reverse strand, counting down.
GAGCCCACCAAATGCAGCCTTAACAGTGCCCACCAAATGCAGCTTACCAGAGCCCACCAAATGCAGTTTACCAGAGCCCACCAAATGCAGCCTACCAGAGGCCACTAAATGCAACTTACCAGTGCCCACCAAATGTAGTTTACCGGTCCTTGGATTACAGAGCTGCGATCTCCCGCTGTGTCACAGAGCTTTTGAATTTCCCGGGCAGCCACTGTAACAAGGTCCCCCCTCCTATGATACACGTCATACTGATTTAATTTCCCGGCATTGGATCAGTGTGCCCCCTATCACAGGAGCCGATCAAGGGGGCGGGACTTTGTTACAGCGGCCGCCCGGCTTTTCACACTCAAGCTCCGTGTCACAGCGGGAGATGCCCACTATGCAGTGGCATACCTAGATCATTTGGCACCCTCCAACTTTAAAATGTAAAAACACCCACAAAAATCTGTAATGTTTTCAAGAATATTTAATGCACACATTTCACAGCCCCCCCCCCCATCACAGTGCCCCTTGCAGTCTGCTGCCCTTCCCCCCCCCCGTCTCTCTAATCACAGTTCCCCCTTTTTCACTTTCTGCCTCCCCTGCACAGTCCTACCTTTGGCATAAACCGATAGCTAATATTATTAGCAATGTGTTTAGTTTGAGTAAGAGCTTGGAGACATGCTAAAGGAGATGGTCAGAGACTGCGGACATGGTACAGGAGATTGTCAGAGACTGAGGACATGATACAGGAGATGGTCAGAGACTACGGACCTGATACAGGAGATGGTCAAAGACTGAGGACATGATACAGGTGATGGTCAGAGACTGCGGATATGATACAGGAGACGGTCAGATACTGAGGACATGATAGAAGAGATGGTCAGAGACTACAGACATGATACAGGAGATGGTTAGAGACTACAGACCTGATACAGGAGATGGTCAGAGACTGAGGACATGATACAAGAGATGGTCAGAGACTGCAGACATGATACAAGAGATGGTCAGACACTGCAGACTGGATACAAGAGATGATGAGAGACTGCAGACGTGATACAAGAGATGGTCAGAGACTGCGGACATGATACAAGAGATGGTCAGAGACTGCGGACATGATACAAGAGATGGTCAGAGACTGCGGACATGATACAAGAGATGGTCAGAGACTGCAGACATGATACAAGAGATGGTCAGAGACTGCGGACGTAATGCAAGAGAAGGTCAGAGACTGCGGATGTGATACAAGAGAAGGTCAGAGGCTGAAGACATGATAGAAGATAGAAGTGCACTATGGGGGCGGGAGAGCACAGGGGAAGCAGAGAGCACTGGAGGAGCTGAAGGGCAGGGGGGAATAGGGGGGGGAACGGAGAGAATTAAGGGGGGGTTTGGAAAGCATTGCAGGGGGGTTGGAAGGCGCAGGGGCTGGAGAGCACTGGAGGGGGCAGGGAAAACCAGGGGGATGGAGAGCACAGGGGGAGGGGGGAACTGGAAATCACTGAGGGGGGTGCCAGGGAGCAGAGGGGGTGGAGAGCACTGGGGGAACCAGAGAGCATAGGGGGGAGATGAAAAGCACTGTGGGGAGCTGAAGAGCATCAGGGGGGCTGAAGTGCACTGGGGGGGCTAAGAGCACAGGGGGGGGGGGTTAAGAGCACTGGGGAGGGTTAAGAGTACTGAGGGGGAGGGAGTTAAGAGCACTGAGGGGGGGGGGTTAAGAGCACTGGGGGGCCAGCGAAAGCAGTTGTATAGGAGGGGGATGGGGCAGCTGCATATGGAGGAATTGATCTTTCCCTATTCTTCCTGCAGTCGTTGAATGCCTGCAGGAGGGAGTTGAGAAGAATCAGGCATTCAGCGGCTGCAGGAAGAATAAGGAACAATCAATTCCTCCATATGCAGCTGCCCCATCCCCCTCCTATACAACACACACTCGGGCACTCACCTTCTTCCCGCCGCGGCTCCGCCCCCCCAGCAGCGTGGACTGAAGGAGCTACCTTCACACTGAGATGCGGGCAGGACACCGGTCTGACACCCCCCCAGTAAGTGGCACCCGGGGCGCGAGGGGAGGACTTAGTTACATAGTTACATAGTGAGGTTGAAAAAAGACATCAGTCCATCCAGTTCAACCTATGATGTGTGTGTGTGTTTGCTTTTAACCGTACATTGTATACCCCTGTATGTTGTGGTCTTTAAGGTGTCCATCTAATAGTTTTTTGAAACTATCAATGCTCCCTGCTGATACGACTGCTTGTGGAAGAGAATTCCACATCCTTACCGCTCTTACAGTGAAGAACCCCTTACGCACTTTAAGGTTAAACTGCCTTTCCTCAAGTTTTAGTGAGTGGCCATGTGTCTTATTGTATCTCCTTTCTCTGAATAGTTTGTTCCTTATGCTAGGGTCGCCAGTACAGTATTTGTACATTGATATCATGTCCCCCCTCCTCCGCCTCAGCTCACAGTGCCTGGGTGCGGTGCACCCCGTGCACCCTTCTAGGATCGGCCCTGATCTTGATACAAGTTTGGTTGCCTGTCCAGGCAGCCTTTCCCTATCATGGAACCCTTTTCCTGCTTCTAGGATTAGGAGTACAAGGTTTGGACCTTCTCTCATTTTGTTCGGATGGTCTTTCCTTTTGGAATTCTTATGTCCAAACTTCCCTATAAAGTTTTTGCTGGACCCAGCAAATTGCTTTCTTCTGTTGACTTGGCATTGATTTTCCTGTCCTGGAACATCAGATTTTTCACCATTCTCCGCTTGATTGTGTCAGTTCCTATGCCTTGCAGGACGGCTTCTCTCCATCTATCCCTGATTCGGGTGTAGCGGGGTTGCATGGCTGGCATTGTCAAACTGTTATTTGTTATTAAAGTTCTGCAAAGACAGTGACTTTGGAATTATGGGAGGTGTAGTCTGGGAGGAGCCAGGATCATAGACTGCTAAGAGAGAGAGAGAGACTTTTCTCCCAGGGAGCAATGGGACGCGCGGAGCTTGCTGGGAGTGTCTTTATAAAGGGGGGCGGGATTGATTCTCGCTCTCTTGCCTCGAGGACAGCGCACTGGAAGGAAGGGGAAGAGCTGCTGCGGATCCCAGGAGAATAGGCCGAGGCCTAGTGGCGGACCTCGGAGCTGAAGCGGACGGTGTGGGTGTGTGGAGAAGTCTCAGTAGCGTGACCGAGCGGAAGGTTGCTGGCAGGCGGAAGGAGATGCTGAGCAGAGCGGGGCCTGGCCACAGCGGAGAGCAGAGTTCCCGGTTTCAGTGAGAGACATCCAGTATCTACATCTGCATTAATCACAGACCTAGGCTGAGGCAGGGCAGGACTACCGAACTGTTTGCTTCAACAAGGACATATTAACATGTAGCTAACCACTGGACACTGCAGTTATACATATAGTGCCAGGTGGGTGAACTAGGCCTCAAGCCCTTTATTCAGTCCTAGGCTGTTAGTTGTTGAGACACATAAGGATCTGTTTTACATACATCTCTGTGGATTACAATTATTGATTGCTCTGGGGAATACAGTTTTTCATCACTACCTTTATTGGATTACAATTACTTTCCTTGGATTGTTGGGACTTCCTTGCCAGTGAAGACTAGTGAGGCCTCACTCTCCAAGAAACTTTTGCAATTCAGCATAAAGAGGACCCCTGTCAGTACACAGAGTGCACTCTGATAGTAATCTAGCATTTTTATATTGTTTATTCTACATTAAGTTATTAAGTGTAGTTATTCTAATCTGTGGTCATTCTCTAAGTACACTACTACAATTCAATGTGCCTTTACTGTTGCTGAACGCATTCCTCTAGCATACATATGCATTTATTTGCATATGTATGTGCGGTCTGTGTTATAGATCCTGAGTGCTAAACTAAACCTAAATCCTTGGTTGGGAATTCAGGATCTACTTCTTTACATTTGCATTACCTTTGATTCTGTTTGTATACTCTTGTTTGTTTTAAAAGTCAAAAGCAGTAAACTGATTCTTCACTGCAATACTTGTGGTCTCAATCATTCAGAATGACAAAACAAATAGTGTCAGTTTGGTCGGAGCAGGCTCAGGGCCGAAGAAGTGAAGAGGATAGCCATGCAATAAGCCACCCCATTGGGGGCGGGGCTACACAGGAGTTGGTTTCTTCAGATACCTCCAGACATGCGATAGTCTTTTACATTTTATTGTCCTATCAATGGCTAATGCCCACCCCTCATTTGGACTGGTTTTAGACATCCCCTCCGTAATAAAATCCTTGTGTCCCTAATGGTCAATAACAAAAATTAAAAATGTTTGTACTTGCCATAAAATCTTTCTATATAGTGATTTGTTTCCAGAAAGTGTGATCACATCCAGACCAATCTCTACTTGCAGCCTGTAGTAAAAATGTCAAAACATGTCCCTTTAACATTATTAGATCTATATGACAGCCTTTGGGGTGCACCATGCAAATGTTGCTATTTTAGGTTGAGTACCATCTGTATATTGATTGTATGGAATCTATACCATGCTCCAGGGACATCAGCCATGTGACCTCTGACAGATTGTGTAGGTTCCTGTACTGGCCTTGTGCAGTAGTAGCAGTAAGGATGTTCAGGATGGAGAAGAGGGGGAGGTGGACAGAGATGAGCAGAGATAACCCCCCACCCCCAACTGTACTGGCTGTCAGTGTCATAAGCCTAACCCTAGGCTGCAACGTTCAGCAACAGATGTACCACAAATTGATGTGAGGGTGGAGGCTCTGAGCACATATCAGTTACCACCAACTGTTAATTCCTGGATGTCTTCCTCTGTTCCAGCACACTGAAACCTGACACACTGGCCAATCTCTGGCCATACAGAAAGGTTACAGTAGCTCAGGTGGGATTGTGTGTGGGTATAATGTTTTTTAATGAAGCTCTGAGTGTTTTTTCAGAGGGTAACGATAGCTAGCGACTTCTGTCAGTTTCCATTAGGGCTCAACTACACGTGAGCTTTTTAGCTGCCTTGTAACATGAGATTAACCCCTTACTGGCAAAGACCTCCTTTGCAATAGATCACTATCAGCCTATTACAGATGAGGCAGATGTCAAAAACGGGTTACCTCTTGTGCTTTCAATTTATTGTCATGCATTAAATGAGGTATAGAATCCAGAGAAAGATATCATTAGTAAGACCTCATTTGAAATATGCAGGTCAGTTTTGGGCACCAGTTCACAAAAGGGATATCCGGGAACTGGAAAAAGTGCAGAGAAGGTCAATCAAACTGATCAGAGGCATGGAGGAGAGAAAGATTAGAGGAACTGAATTTATTCTTTCCTGAGAAGAGGAGATTAAGGGGGGATATGATCAGCATATATAAATACACCATTGGTCCATATAGTAGACTTCATGTAGAGTTGTTTAATTTCAGGTTATTATAATGACGAGGTAAAGGGACTTAACATCCACATACAGAAAGGCTTCTTCACAGTAAGAGCTGTGAAAATGTCGAATAGACTCCCTCAAGAACTGGTTTTGTCCACCTCAGTAGATTGCTTTAAAAAAGAGCTGAATGCATTCCTAAATGTACAAAACATAACTGGATACTAGTTTATACATTTATAGGTAATTTTACCAGAGATTGTTGATCCAGGGAATGTCAGATGGCCTATAGGAGGTCAAGAAGGTTTTTTCCCCTGATGGAGCAAATTGGATCATGAGTTCAAAGGGTTTTTTGCCTTCCTCTGGAACAACTGTTGGTATAGGATTGTGTATATGGAAGTTTTCTATTCATTTATTCCATCTATCAGTTGAACTGGATGGACTTGTGTCTTTTTTTTAACCTGACTAGCTACCCAACTGTATGTAATCATAGCCACAAAGGCAAATTGAAGGATCACTTTAAAAGATTGGATATTCTGGACGGGGGCACAGACGGCAAGGCAGGGGTTGCAGGGGTGTTGACCCTTCCCTATGCTATCCGGCAAACAAACATCTATTTTTTTGGCCGGAGCTACACTTGGAAATAAAAAAAAAAAAAAGTATCACTTTAAAAGAAATGTTGCTGTGCTTTGAAAGAACTTTTGTAAGCCATTGAGCTGAGCGTATTTGGATGGGTGTGTTTTTTTTTTTTTTTTTGCATTTCTGCAGGCGTATTTGTGGCTTGAGCACATTAATTATTTTTATCCAATGGAAAGCTGGTTTCCAGAGGGGAAAACCGCACTGCATGCTCTATTCATGCTCGTGCATTTTCGAAGCTCATGTACTTCTTCCAGTTTGGAGCTTCAGGTGATACTATGCTCAGATGTGAACAAGCACAATTGAGAACCATGGGGTTTTGGAGCTTCGAGCTACAAATTGCTCAGATGTGTATGGGGCCTTAAATAGGTTGTAAACCTCGAGGGGGGCACAAAACATGTAAGACAAAGGCATAATGAGCTAGTATACTATAGCATATAGTATAGCATCGCATACTAGCTCATTATGCAATACTTACCTTAGAACTAAGCCCTTCAGCGGTGCCTGCTCACCACTGAGACAGCTGACATCTTCCCTGGTATTTCTTCCGGGTTCGCAGGCTCCGGCGCTGTGAGTGGTTGGAGCCGCGATGACGTCGCCCCTGCACATGTGTGCGGGAGCCGCTGTTTACGGGACGGGCTCTAAAGATCCTGCACGGTAAGCCCGATCTTTAGAGCGCATCGGCTGCATGCATTTTGAATATCTCCTAAACTGTGCAGGTTTAGGAGATATTTACCGTACCTACAGGTAAGCCTTATTATTGGCTTACCTGTAGGTACAATTACAAAATAAGTCTTTACTTCCTCTTTAAGGGGAACAGCTGTGTCCTATGCTGTTTAATAAACATAAAGAAATACTAAAGACTAAAAAGCCAGTGAGAGGTTTTCATACTTGCTTGCTCTCTGCAAGCATATTGCATAGAGCAACCCCTTACCTTCTCTTCTAGGGTCCTCTTGCCGGCTCTGTCTGCTCCTCCTCCCCAGAGTGTGCATCCATAGCAAACTGTGTGTTATGGTGGCAAATGTGCAGGAGCGCTCCTGAACCGGGCTGTGTGCATCCATAGACAAGCACAGTGTGGCTCAGACTTGCTCCTCCCCCACTAAATTTGACTGACAGCAGCAGGAGCCAATGGCTCCCTCTGCTATTGGTCTGTCCAGTGAGAGCAGGAAGAGAGACCACTGCTGTGTGCCCGTCTAAAGCAGCAGAGAAAGGATTCAGGTATTTAGAGAGCAGGAGGGAGAAAAACTTGCAATGGAAGGTGAACACCTTCCTTTTTTGTTTTTTTGTGTTTTTTTTTTTTTTTTACCTTTTTATAATGCAGGTGATGCAAAACTTTAACTTTAACTTTAAAAAAAGTTTCCCTCAGTCCAGATGTCCAGTGACTCTTCAAATTTTTTTAGCTGCCATCAAGATGGACAGGACCAGCACCCAGTCATAGTGGGAGTGAGAGCTAAGATCATCTGGAGCAATTAGAAGTATCACACTCCCGAATGGGGCCATTGGCAAATAGATGGGGGAGACCCAACACGGGGTTCCTGATGATTACCTGTACGTGGTAGCGCCATGGAAAGCAATAGGATGCCAACTGCTCCCTCAGCTAATTGTGGTCACTCGCATGTAATTGCTCAAGTGATGATTACCTGCAAATTATGGCTTTGGATTCACACTGTCTGTGTCCAGGGCCAATCATTTTTAGGTGAGCGATTTAACATGTGACTAGCACGATAAGCTGTGGGAGTGGTCAGCCTCCCATTGATTTTGATAAGCTTCCGCCCACAGCTAATCCCTGCTGGGTCTCCCGAATCTAATCTCTAGCTGCTCCATTCACAAGTGCGAATGGGGCCTTAAAGTGGAACCAAACCCTCCTTTACCGTCAAGGAAGCTGCCCTCTAAAGCCCCGTACGCACGTACCGAATGTCGGCCGAACAATCGGCCGTCTTTTGTCCGGTGCTGTCCTGTCGGCTGAAAAGTGCTAAAGACTGCACACGAATTTTGTCGGCCGACAACAGCCGACTGCAGAAGTGATGTCATGTGATGGTTAACTTTCCGTGTGTTTTTTCTTTTCTGAGCATGCCCAGTCTTGCTAATCTGCTGTTTGTCGGCCGAATTCTGTAATGACTGGCGAACAATCGGCCGTTCTGGTGACGGCCAACAAAAATTTTAAAGTCTGCACGCCAGATTCTGTTCGGCCGAAAATTTGCTGTCGGTTGCCGGAAGCATCATACTAACAAGCCGACAATCGGCCGATCGTTCGGCGGCCGAATATTTACGGCCAACAATCACTACGTGTGTACGGGGCTTTAGCCTTCGTTTGATCTGCAGTTGTCTTGGTGTTGCATCATAAGTTCAGTTGATAGCTAACACAAACGACTGTAACCAGTATCCTTCAAGGCATAAATTGAATGTTACTGTTTTAGGAAATGGTTAAATCAGTAAGTCGGCCACAGAGAGCCAGGCATTTTTAGAAAGTCAGCAATGTCGACCAACACATTTCCTAAACATTTACAGTGTGTGTCCACCATTTTAAGAAAAAAAAATGAAAAGGTGCACTAACACTGGACACCCTCCCCACAACCCAGTCCCTGCCGTACTAAGCTCAGGGAATGCTGAGCTGTCAGTGGCCACACAGCCGGTCCAGTGGTCCGGGGATTTAAAATCCTGGCTCTCCTCTCTCTTCTCTGTGCAGCGCTTCCAGGATGGACCAACACGATTCTGATTGGTCAGCCTTGTATTCGTTCCTGAAAATACAAAGCCTCCTATGAATGATGGAGCAGCACTCAGCCCAACTTAATTTTGTTCCAGGAATGGGATAAGATGGTTCACTGTTGCTGCTGGAACACAGCGCTGTATACTGTATACAGCTGATGCTACATACAGTTTATATAACTCTGAAATCTACTGGATCGATTAGTAAAGGAAATGGTTTATTTGGACAGCTTGGTCTAAACAAGCAATATAAAGTCCTAGTATTCCTAGAATTCGGCTTAAAGGATAAAGATATACATGTAAAGAGGATGAGTTTAAAGTAAACAGTCAACAGACTCCTAAAAAAAAACAATGCATTCCCAGGGTGGCTGATATCTCAGGAAGTGAGTGAAGATCCCTGCAAATTTAAGGGAATTCCTTGGAGACCCCCAGGTCACCAGAACTACTGTCCTCATTGGAAGATTTTCCCTCTATTACTTTTCTCGGGACAACCCAAAGTTTGGGATTTTCTTTTACTTTCAATGATAATGGTAAACAGGACAAATAGAGAGGCTGAATCTCCTTTCTGGGGACTCAGACAGCAAAAAAAAACTAACAGGGGTTCTAATCCCTCTTTACTCTATCCAAAACTAAAAATAATGTTATTCCTTTAGTTATACTTTAATACAATAACAAACATTTTGAACAACAATGTTGTGAAACAAGAAAGTTACATGGAAAAGTACTTTGAGAGTGAGCGGCCTCATTGATATTTTGCTGGATTGGTGGGAGGTGGGTATCAAGGCTAGGTCACAGGGGTGGTAAAAAACAATAGAATGACCCCCCCCCCCTACCACCCACCTAAGAAAGAACATGCAGCTGCTCAGGACTGTACATATGCCATGGCAACTAAACCCCCTTTCTCATTTGGCAGGCAATAATGCTGCTAAACCTGGCCTATTCAAGTGAATAGGATTGCATTGCAACCTCCCTGCAACGTTGTGCAGTGGTTCAGCATTTTGATTGTTAAAACAAGTGAGGAGGAGGCAACATATCTTTTCAGCTGCCTGTCAACTGCTCTCTGAAAAGCAATCCACCATGGATCACCTTTCAGAGAAATAACACAGGATGCTGCCTGTATAAACCCAGTCGAAGTCTGGCTGGAGGTCAGGGGGCTCTACAATATGAGTGTAATTGTACCAAAGGTGCAATTACACTTTTGGATAAACACAACAAAATCGCTCTAATTATGCACTCACTGAAAATATACCTCACTTTTCCCATAATTATAGTAGCATTACGTTTAAAAGATTATTGTACGGGGAATCCCTAATAAAGAATTGCCAAACCTTATTGGCAAGCAGTTTTTGTGTCCTCCACTACTGCTGGTCAATGATTGAAGGGGGCAGCAAAGCCTTGCCTCTGCCTCATCCAAATTAACCATCAAAGGTGTTTAGAATGTCAGTATAACAAAAAAATGGTTCGCTGGTGAGCAACTGTGTCCAATTCATAATATCCTAATGGTTGTAATCTGACCATTTGCTCACAACTGCAGAACAACAGGATTAGCAGCAAAGTTGGCATCATTCAGCTACCCAGAAGTAAGTCCAACATGGCTGTCTAGATGCCAGCCTGGAAAATGCTATTGGAGAGTGCGGTATATTGAAATACTTGGACATAATGGTCCATCATCTGATACAAATACTGTCGTATGCCAGTTGCTGCATGTGACATTTATCAGTAGATATGGTTGTATGACACTTCTGTTGTCCCCTGTACAGCTTGAATGCCAATGTCACGATTGCTTAAAGGGACAATATTGAAATGTATAATAAACTAAATCTGCATACCCATTTTATTATGTACTTTACAGTGTACTTTACTGGATCTAAACATACAATTCATAACTCATTGGTATGATACATGGCATCCCCTCAATTTGCCCTTCTGTGACCATGGTAGAGATATTGTATTGTGAGCTTCTTTGGCACAGAGGGAATGTTCTGATGGAATATGTTTAATGTGCTGTGTAATACGTCTGCATCATATAAATCCTGGAAATATGTGCATAATACTTGCTTAGATTTGATTTCAGTTCCACTGCTGTCATTAGAGCTTATAAAACAAACCGCCTTACCATACTTATTGTTGCTTCCATAAGTCTACCATGACCGGTTCCCTTTGATTGTATTAGTCACTTGGGCACAAAATAGACTGGTTGTAATTGGAAGATATAATTAATTATTATTTTGGTTTTCTCTTACCCTCTAAATGCACCCAACTGACACAGAGCCTGTACCAGAAAGTAAAATCTTACTACAATACATTGTAGTGGGAAGTTGGCTTGACCCCAGTTTGGGACTAACATGATCACAAATGAAAAAAATGTAGTAAACAGGCTCTGAAACTAAAATTACTAGGCAATAGCAAACCATATGGGGCAAGTTCATACTCTCAGCATGAATAAATTTTCTGTCGGAGCAAGGGAACCCTGGCTGCAGGGCTGGGACAAGGGGTGGGCAGGAGGAGCGGCTGCCCTGGGCGCAATGGTTTATTGCAGGGATGAGGGCGCCTTGACCCTAACCCTCAGGAAAGGGGGGGGGGCGCAGTTTGGCATCTTTGCCCTGGGCGCTGGATGACCTTGTCCCGGCACTGCCCTGCTGCATATACACTGGCTCAGGTCCAGTTCCATTCAGAAAATAGGATTACAGTATCAGAATTGACTTATCCAAAGTGGCAAAGGCTTTGGATTCCTTTTCGTTTGTCGTGATTGTCACAAGGACTGGAAGTGATACCTCTCTGATGGGTACGGAGAGCAAAACAGTACATATTGTTTGGTAGATATAGCCCAGACCGCTGGCTGTTTAGTTCCATTCCTAATAATATTATTAATAATAATATAAACTTTATTTTATATAGCGTCTTTTAAAGGTTGCTTTACAAGGAAAACGCAAAAGAAATACACAGGATAATGTAAAGAAAAAAAGAGACCATTCAGAGCCCATTCACGGGAGTTTTTCAAGCGCTTTTACGTTTAAAAAAAAAGCATCCGAAAAGCTTAAGAAAAATGCTTCACATTAAAATCAATAAATGCTTTCACACTGGGGCGGTGCGGTGGAAAAAAATCCTGCATGAAGGATCTTTGGAGCATGTTTGGAGAGCTAAAAAAAAAGCGCCCCAAAAAGGCCCCTCCTTCATTGAAAAGCACCCCACAGCGTTTTTGAAGCAGTTTTCGAGTCACATGTCCTTTTAACCAGTTCCAGACCGCCCACCGCATATATACTGCGGCCGGGTGGCCCGGCTGCGCAAAATCACATATAGGTACGTAATGCGCGCCCGTGGGTAGGGGGCGTGCCTGCCAGCCGTCCCTGCGGTGATCTGATTAATGTCAGAACCGATCAGTTATCAGGTCCAGGCCAATGATTTATGGCCTGGACCTGGTGATTGGTTCTGATCAATTGCAGAACCTCCTGTGCCTGTGTAAGGTAAGCACAGGCACAGGAAATGATGCAATCTCCTCTCCTGGAGCCCGTTTCGGTTCCAGCGTGAGAGGAGAAAGCATCACAGTGAGTACACAAGCAATACACTGACACCAGTACACATAGGCACACATTTTACCTCCTGATCACCCCCCAGTTAACTTTCACTCCCTGTCAGTGTCACTATATACAGTATACAGATAATTTACTGATCACTGTATTAGTGTGACTGGTGACCCCAGTTAGCGCCAGCGAAAGTTAGCGGTAGTTATCGTCAGTCCAAGATAGGTTTAGGGTACCCAGCATATATCCCCTAATAAAAGTTTAACCCCTTGGTTAACCCCTTCACTGGCCTTTCACAGTATCACTATATACAGTATACAGATAGGTTACTGATCACTGTATTAGTGTCACAGGGGAGTTAGCATCAGTGTTAATCTTAGTATAGTGTCAGGGTCCTGCCACATGTTTTCTAGTATCGTTTTACCCCCTGATCATCCCCCAGTTAACCTTTTCACTCCCTGTCACAGTGTCACTAGTTAAGTGTACAGATCTTTTTCTCTGATCACTGTATTAGTGTCACGGGTGACACCAGTTAGCATCTGCATCAGTGTCAGGTAGGGTCAATCCCAGATAGCGTCATATTTTAACCCTTTAATTGCCAGTAACACGAACACACACTATATACCTCCATTACTAGTATAGTGTGTGAACGGATCAATATCTTTGATCTGATCAGAACTTTACTAGCGTCCCCAATAGTTTAGTGTTCCCAAAAATGCGGTGTTAGCAGGACCAGCCTTGACACCTGCCAGTACCTGCGTTTTAGCCCCTCCGCCCAGCCCCCCAAGAAGTGCAGTATCAATAGATCCGTGTCACTTCTAATATACAGCATGCTAAACTGCAGCATTAGCAGAGTCAGGCCTGATCTCTGCTAGAACTAGCAGTTTTTTTTTTTTTTGGTAGCGGTTCAAACAGTCCTCGACAACCAGGTGCTTTTTTATCTGTGAGTCACACTAGGTACCTGTAAATTTAGTAGCCGAAATGTCAAATGAAAGGTACACTAGTGAAGAGGCCTACAGGATACTGAGCATAATCGATGAGAGTGATGGGGAAGCCTCACTGTCAAAATCAGGCTCAGTATACAAACCTGTAGAGCGCAGCGGCACCCTGACAGATAACTCTGACGACAGAGTAGTGGTCCCTGCTAAGGTCAGGCGTACCCGTCCCCATTCTTCTGTTGCTGAGGTGCAACAAAGGCATGATTCTCATTAGCAGCAGAGTGTCGGTACTAGTGCCGCTCAACCTTCTGGTGAACTGGCGAGCACCAGCAGCCTAGTATACCCTGGTTGTAGACAAATCAGCACTGCTGTATCACTTGGTGATGTGGCGAGTCCCATAAGTGCAGTTCAAGCTGGTGTGGTGGCTAGCACAAGTAGTGACCCCCAGCTCCCAAGAATTTCGAACACAGGCCCGTAAAGCGCATAGTGCCCTTACTGATGCGCTTGCAAATCATGACTGGCAGCCCACAAAGTCTGCAGCTCCCATACACCCCCCCCCCCCATTCACTAGCCAACCTGGAATTCAGGTGAAAACAGTCAATTTTACTCCCCTTGATTTTTTTGAGCTGTTTTTCATTGAAGATCTGTACGGATCTATTGTCAACCAAAGAAATTTGTATGCTAATCAATTTATCGCTACATGTCCAAATTTGACCCTTGCCAGACAATTTGGCTGGAAACCTATAATGGTTCCCGACTTTAAAACCTTTCTGGGCCTATCCCTCAACATGGACATTACTAAAAAAAAGTGAGTTGCGGTCATATTAGTCCACTGACCCAATTCATCATATGCCCATGTTCTCTGCTGCCATGGCCAGGGCTCTATACAAGCAAATATTGCGGCTCATGCACTTTAGTGACAATGAACTCTGTCGTCCTTGGGGTGACCTTGAATATGACCGGCTCCACAAAGTTCGGCCCCCGTTAACCACTTCAACCAAAAATTTGCAGGCCTTGTTTATCCCCTAACAAGATGTTTGCGTTAAGGAGTCCCTGATTACGTTTTCTGGCCGCCTTGCTTTCAAACAGTTTCTCCCCAGCAAGCGTGCCAGATATGGGATCAAGAGGTATAAGCTCTGTGAAAGAGCAAAAGGCTATACATGTAGTTTTCTGGTTTACAAAGAAAATGATAGCAGTGTGGAGCCTCCCAAACTGCCCAGACTACATAGGGAGCAGCGGCAAGATTATTTGGGACTTGGCGTCACCCTTATTCGGAAAGGGGTACCATTTGTACGTGGACAATTTTTATTCAAGCGTGCCACTTTTTAAACACCTCTTTTAATTAGGAATTGGCGCATGTGGCACCGTGCGATCTAATCGCCGAGCTTCCCCCAAGGGCTTGTAAATGCCCCACATTTTTTTTTCTTGTAAATGCCCCACTTAGTCAGGGGGAGAAAGCCTGCTTGAGGTGCAATGAACTGCTTGCAGTGAAGTGGAAGGACAAATGGAACATTTTCGTTCTGTCTTCCATTCACGCAGATAGGGCAGTCCAAATTTTCAGCCGCGACTGGGGTTGTTGAGAAGCCCCTCTGTGTCCATGACTACAACCGTAAAATGGGAGGGGTGGACTTCAACGACCAGATGATAGGGCCCTACTTAATTGCCGTAAGGCCAGACGCTGGTACAAGAAAATGTCTGTATACTTACAGTCAGGTCCATAAATATTGGGGCATAGACACAATTCTAATCTTTTTGGCTCTATAGGCCACCACAATGGATTTGAAATTAAAAAACAAGATCCAAATCAGGTGAACGGTGTAGTAATTACAACAGTTTGTATATGTGCCTCCCACTTTTTAAGGGACCAAAAGTAATGGGACAGATTAACAATCGTAAATCAAACTTTCACTTTTTAATACTTGGTTGCAAATCCTTTGCAGTCAATTACAGCCTGAAGTCTGGAACGCATAGACATCACGAGACGCTGGGTTTCATCCCTGGTGATGCTCTGCCAGGCCTCTACTGCAACTGTCTTCAGTTCCTGCTTGTTCTTGGGGCATTTTCCCTTCAGTTTTGTCTTCAGCAAGTGAAATGCATGCTCAATCGGATTCAGGTCAAGTGATTGACTTGGCCATTGCATAACATTCCACTTCTTTCCCTTAAAAAACTCTTTGGTTGCTTTCGCAGTATGCTTCGGGTCATTGTTCATCTGCACTTTGAAGCGCCATCCAATGAGTTCTGAAGCATTTGGCTGAATATGAGCAGATAATATTGCCCGAAACACTTTGGAATTCATCCTGCTGCTTTTGTCAGCAGTCACATCATCAATAAATACAAGAGAACCAGTTCCATTGGCAGCCATACATGCCAACGCCATGACACTACCACCACCATGCTTCACTGATGAGGTGGTATGCTTTGGATCATGAGCAGTTCCTTTCCTTCTCCATACTCTTCTCTTCCCATCACTCTGGTACAAGTTGATCTTATCTCATCTGTCCATAGGATGTTGTTCCAGAACTGTGAAGGCTTTTTTAGATGTTTTGGCAAACTCTAATCTGGCATTCCTGTTTTTGAGGCTCGCCAATGGTTTACATCTTGTGGTGAACCCTCTGTATTCACTCTGGTGAAGTCTACCTCCTGGAGAGTGTTCTTGATCTGGCCAACTGTCGTGAAGGGTGTTTTCTTCACCAGGGAAAGAATTCTTCGGTCAGTTGTTTTCTGTTGTCTTCCGGGTTTTATGGTGTTGCTGAGGTCACCGGTGCATTCTTTCTTTTTAAGGATGTTCCAAGCAGTTGATTTGGCCACACCTAATGTTTTTGCTATCTCTCTGATGGTTTTTGTTTTGTTTTTTCAGCCGAATGATGGCTTGCTTCACTGATGGTGACAGCTCTTTGGATCTCATATTGAGAGTTGACAGTAACAGATTACAAATGCAAATAGCACACTTGAAATGAACTTTGGACCTTTTATCTGCTCCTTGTAAATGGGATAATGAGGGAATAACACATACCCGGCCCTGGAACAGCTGAGCAGCCAATTGTCCCATTACTTTTGGCCCCTAAAAAGTGGGAGGCACATATACAAACTGTTGTAATTCCTACATCTTTCACCTGATTTGGATGTAAAAACCCTCAAATTAAAGCTGAAAGTCTTTAGTTAAAGCACATCTTGTTTGTTTCATTTCAAATCCATTGTGATGGTGTATAGAGCCAAAAAGATTAGAATTGTGTCGCTGTCCCAATATTTATGGACCTGACTGTATTTCAATTGGCTCTTCTCAACGCTTACGTTCTAGACAAAGCGTCTGGAAGAGGTGGATCCTTCCTAAAATTCCAGAAGTTCCTGTGGCCCAATCAATCAATTTCCCAATCAAGATGCAGTGAGCCGGCTGCATGAGAGGCATTTTCTGGCTGTCCTCCCTGGGCATACCACCAATCGATTAATGTGGATGAAGGAATCTGTTAGGTTCTCTTTTTTCGTTCAGCCCACAGGCTGCATGGAATAAAAAAAGAACCATACAATAAATGCCCAACAAGGACCAGCACCATACTGGTATGTTGCTGGACTTTGAGTGGCTATACCAGAATGATGCCTGCAGGTTCAGACCTCATCTTGATATAGTTTTTTCAGCCGACGGTCGGCTTTCATGTAAAAGCAATCCTAGCAGCTAATTAGCCACTAGACTGCTTTTACAAGCAGTGGGAGGAGGCTTCTAATATGCCTGGACAGTTCAAACACCCCCTCCCCCTAATGACCCAATTTTGGAAGTAAGCAAGTACTTTACAGATCTCACTTTTTGTTTTTTCAAAGTTTTGAAATTTGAAAAAAGAAAAAAAAAAAATTTTCCTTTTTTCTTTCTTCATTTTCCAAAACAAATGAGAGCTGCAAAATACTCCTCAGGTATTTTCTAATAGGAATGGTGAGTATTTTGCAGCTCTCATTTGTTTTGGAAAATTAAGAAATTTATTTTTTTTTTCTTTCTTTTTCCAATTTTCAAAACTTTGTGACAAGGGGTGACGAGGGATGACACACAGCAAACCAGAATTTGAGGAGCAGAGGTTACAGGGGGGGGGGTAAGTTAATAAAAGTTCAGAGAGATAATGGGGTGCCAAGCCATGAAGAGCCCTATAGGTGAGTAAGAGTATCTTAAAGCCTATGCAAACCTGATGGGTAGCCAGTGCAAGAACTCCAGGATAGGTACACGGCAGCCAGGCATACAGTAGTTTCACAGTCTCACAACTCCATACACAGGCAGTACATGTCGTTTTGTAGTTTAATACTGGTTAAACTGGGTCAGGGTGTGGGCTAAGCCTTGGGATACTCCAAATTTAGTGCAAGATATAATAGAGGACACTCTCTGGCAATGACTGACTCTTTGGGGTGAAACTTATCTTGAGACTAGTGATAGGTCAACTAAAGCTCAGTGGACGCCAACGCAAACCTGAGCCAGTAAATCTGGAACAGTCTCTCCAAGGGTTAACAGGGAAAGTCTCTAGGATCCCTCTCAGGCCTGTACTCAGTGCCCTGTGTACATGAATACTTTCTTGTAGTGCCAGGCAACTTCTGCGCTGTGAGCCTCCAGACCAGATCCTCTGTAGACTTCCTCCAAACTGCTCCCAGCATCTTCAGATACAGGTCCCTCAGCTCTCTCTGAGATGGGATCCCAATGGCCTCCTGAAAACTTCAACTTGGTGACCATGAGGGCCACAGCCCTCAGGCTGGTTCTTCTCCCACAAATTATGGACCCTGCTGGTCTAAGCACCCAACCTATTTATACACGCCTCAGCCCCCTACATGTTATTCTTTCTCCTACGAATTGGCTAAAGCTGTATGAAAATGGAAGTCCAGGGTCTGCCTCTTCCAACCCACTAAATTCTAGAAATCAGGGGGAAGTAGTTAAGCCTGCAACCAGCGGAACCCAGAACAGCCAAACGCTATTAAACTTTGCTCCACTGGCTACAGAGGGGCCAAAAAACTAAATTTGCCTGAAAGTGGTAGTAAACTCCTCTACATTTTGATTTTTAAAATAAATATCTCCTAAACTTGCACTGTTTAGGAGATATTCCAGCAAGCAGAAGCCGGTCAAATTACCGGCTCATGCGCTCTGAAGGAACAGCATACCTGTGGCATTCCTTCAGAACTGTGTGCCATGGCTGAGACTCCCGCGTCTTCATGGCTTGGCCATTCAAGTGGCCACAGCCCACAAACCCAGAAGGATGAACAGATAAAGAGAAAAGCCTCTGCAGCAGTGATAGCGTGCCGCTAGAGGGCCTCTTATCAAGGAATGGCTTTCATAATGTGCTAGTATGCGGTGCATATTAGCTAGGGATAGACCGATATGTTTTTTCAGGGCCGATACCAATATTTTGGTCATAACGTATCGGTATCGGCCAATATGGGCCGATATTTTGTACATTTAAAGTTTTGAAAAATAAAGACAATTTTTGAAACAAATCTGGTACTGAACATGTTAATTTTTGTTTAATGCTTAATGGCTGGCTTGCTGGCACCCTGTGGTGGGTGGCTGGCTGTCTGGCACCCTGTGGTAGGTGGGTGGCTGGCACGGGGACTGTGGCTGGCTGGCTGGCTGGTACAGGGCCTGTGGGTGGGTAGCTTGCTGGTACAGGGCCTGTGGCTGGCCGTCTAGCACCCTGTCTCTAGGTGGCTGTCTGTCTGGCACCCTGTGGTGGGTGGGTGGGTGGCTGGCTAGCACCCTGTGGTGGGTGTGTGGCTGGCACAGGGCCTGTGGGTGGCTGGCTGGTACAGTGCCTGTGGCTGCCAGGTACAGGGCCTGTGGGTGGCTGGCTGGTACAGGGCCAGTGGGTGGCTGGCTGGCTCGCTGGTACAGTGCCTGTGGCTGGCTCGCTGGTACAGTGCCTGTGGCTGGCTGGTACAGGGCCTGTGGACGTGGGTGGCGGGCTGGCTGGCACCAGGCTGCTGTGGGTAAGTGTATGGCTGTGATACACTCCTGCGAGACTAGTCCCAACTCCAGACGAGGCTGTCCAAGGCGGTCTTAGAAGGCAGAATGATGTCACAAAATATCAGCAATATTGGCCGATACCGATATATCGGGGAAAGTGCATAACGGCCCCTGATATATCGGCCTTGCCGATAATCAGTCTATCCCTAATATTAGCACATTATAATGCCTTTTTTACATTTTTTTTATGAGGATTTTTTTTTTCTTGTTTTAACCACTTTCCGCTAATCCATGTACCGGTATGTCGGCTCGAAGAAGTGTTTCTACCGGGATGATGCCTGCAGGTGCCGTTCTTTAGAGCTGGGGTCGGCTTTCTGAAGATAACAGCCGATGCGGCTCGGGAGCCGCTCGGCCGTTATCCCAGCGAGTGGGAGGGGACGCCCCCCCCCCCTCGCCTTCCGCAGCTCTGCCCGGGTCTCCTGTCCCACCGGATTTGGCTTTGATTGGGTCTCAGATGTATTAACCCGGAAGTGATGTCATGACGCCACTTCCGGTTTACTTGGCGGCTAGCGGCGCTGAATTTAAAAAAACTCAGTATTCAAAAAATGTTAATTTCTCCATTTTGAATACTTTGAAGTGCAGTAGCGGGGTCTGAGATCTTTTAGACCCCCGATCTCTCCATAAAGAGTACCTGTCACTGCCTATTACTGTCACAAGGGATGTTTATGTAGCACCCTCCTAGATAGGTGCTAGGTAAAGGCATCTAATGCTCCTGCTGCTTGTCAGGGGAGCCTGACCTTTAGTTAGGCCTGCTCTCTGTGCTCAGTGTGTATTCATCTGATCTGGGGGATTGTCCCCACTGTGTCCAATGGAGAGGCCTGTTGGACAGTGAAGGAAACCTGGCCAATGATACACAAGCTTTTATAACTGTCCCAGTGGGTTGGCACCTGGAGATGTGCATCATGGGATTGAGGATAAAAGCGGGGAGCGCATGAGGCAGGGTGTGTCTTTTGGCGGGAGCAAAGTCCCAGGAGGAGGTGGACAGCTGTCTCTCCTCCTGTAGGTGTAAGGAAGGTGGTTCAGGCAGTCAACCTTGTGAACCAGGTGTGTGGAGCTGAGCTGCAGAGGATCCAGAGTGCTGACAAGTGGAGCTGCTGGCAGAGACTGTTGGGAAAAAACAGTATCCTGAGTACCAGGAGTTCTGCCTAAGGGTCTGCCTAAGAGAGGGGACCACTCCAGAAGGGTCAGGGGATCAAGGAGCCAGCTCACATAGGGAGTGTATCAGTGAAGGGGGTGCCGTGTAGTTGACCCTGAGGAATAGGAACACAGGGGGTGCCAGGAAGGGCCCTGAAGTTGTTCAGCAGTACAGTACAGATTACCTCAGAAAGCTCATTCACGTATACTTCACAGCTAAGGGCAAAGTGAAGCAGCGGCCTAGCTGTGACTAGCCTTACTCAGCGTTACTCAGCATTTTCAAATCGTTCCTGCATATTGTGCATAGTGTATAAAGTTGGAGTATCCCACTTATTCCCTTCTCCTATCCAAGTTCCAAATAAAAACACAAAAACCAAAGCTACTGGATTGTTTCCTGACTGAGCTAAAACACTTGGGAAAATGTCAAACTGTTGTCATATTGTTGCTAATGGTAACCCATAATCACATTCCTTGTGACAGAAATAAAAGTGATCAGATGTATTTATTTATTTAATAAAAACAGTGCTAAAAATAAAAGATTTAACAAAATAAATAGGAAAAAAAAAAAAACAATTGTTAAAGCCCCCTGGTCGCCGTGAGCTCACGCATGAAAGAAAATGCATACATGAGTCGTGCCCCCAAATGAACATGGTGTTTAAAGCACACATGAGGTATCACCACCATTGCCAGAGTGAGAACAATAATTCTAACTGTAACTCTAAACTGGTAACTGTTAAAAAAAAAGTTAAAGCGCCGCCTACGGATTACTACGAAGTACTGTAGTGTGTCACCATTCCACGAGTGTGCGCAATTTAAAACCGTAACATGTTGGGTATCTATGTACTTGGCGTGACCTCATCTTTCACAATATCCCAAAAAATTGGGCTAACTTTACTGTTTAAAAAATTGTGTTTGAAAAACCGCTGCGCTAATACTGCGAGGAGGAGGGAGGAGGAGGGGGGAGGAGGGAGAGAGGAGGAGGAGGAGGAGGAGGAAGCAGGACCTGGCTTCCTGCCCAAAGACCCCAGTCACATGTGCCCGTAGCTTTTATAACATTACCCAGGATGCACCACTTTTGTGCCAACCCACTGGAATAGTCATAAAAGCCTGTGTGTCACTGGCTGAGTTTCCTCCACTGTCCAACAGGCTCCCCTATTGAATACAGTGGGGACACTCCCTCAGACCAAATGAATCACACCTGGACACATGCAACAGGCTTAACTGTAAATCCTGCTCCCTGATAAGCAGAAAGCACAAAACTTTACCCTGCAATTCTGCTGATAAGCAGCCAGAATCAAAACTATGCTACCTATCTAGCACCTGACTAGGAGGGTGCTACAGAAATATTTAACCTTCACTAAATCATGGAAACCAGCTTCAACCATCTGGCTGATTCCAGTATGGTATACAAAATGAATATATCCCATGTTTCCCCAATGGGGACGCAGACTGCAATAAAAACTTGACCTAAAGTATAACTGAAGGCAAACTTTTTATTTATTTTTTACATTTGGTTTGGGTGGAGTGGAGAGCGATTAGATTGCTTGTCAGTTATTATTGCTGTCTATGTCCCCGTTATGGAGATGCGTCCTCTCTATTTTTCCTGTTTATCATTATTTTTGAAAGTAAAAGAAATTACCCACATTTTGTGTCGTCTCCAGAAAAATATTAAATCTTCCAATGTGGACACTAGTTCTGGTGACCTCAGGCTCCCCGTTATTCCCTTCTTTTGCAGAAATTTCTTCTCACTTCCTGTTTGGCTATGGGACAGGAAGTGAAGGGGAAATTTTCGCAATGGGACACAGATGGTGAAAAAAAATTCTGACAGGGGTTATACCCTCCCTTACTCTATCCAAAATGAAAAAAATACGTTTTGCCCATAGTTCTACTTTAAGCTGCGTGTACACTAGTACAGTTTTGAAAAAAAAATATGTTAAAGTTCTTAGTAATATTTGGATGAAAATTCCCAGAAAATTTAAATTTTTTTGTTCAAAAGTAGTTCAATAATTCCTTTGCTTTTAACTTTCAATTTTGGAATGAATGGAGTTTCTCGAATGAAAACCACATGATTAGGGTATGACCGATGCCCACTCCTGTTCTTACCATAAAACCACCCAACTTCTAATCCTCTAAACAAATGATACTGACAACGACTTTTGGATAAAATTGTGGCCTGCTAGGCCATTTTATTAACAACCAATTTAAACATAGTAAACAGTAACCAATAAATACTCCAGTACACATAAGAGAATCAGGGGTTGTTGGTCTTGGGAGGCACCAAAAATCCAATTCAAAAATGGTATCAGTATCCAAGAAAACCCAACGGTCCCCAGCCGCGAAACACCAGCTCAGGAACAACCCACTTTTCCACTGATACCCTTTGTTAACACATCCCGGTTAAACCCCTATTAACCGGGATACACTATAGGGCTCCATACCGTAGATGGGTCACCCTATGCACTGACCAAAAAACCTGTTACCGCCTCCAAAGACCCCCAACCGCCACAGCACACAGGTGTGACACCTTACACCTGTGAGCCCCGCCACACTCGCAGAGCCCGTTGAACTCCATCCTGAATCCCAAGAGTCCACAAGTCGGTACCCACCGCATTCAGATGCACACCGTCACCCCGCAAATAACGCCACGTATCCACCTCCAGCTCCCCATGCCTAACTACCACACCCCCATTACGGCAAACAAAACGGCCAACCGCCTTGTTAACCTTAATCCGGGCCTTGTTCAGACTCACAGCGGACCTGGCAAAACGCCAAGAGGTCTGACCCACAATGTCCGACCAAACTATAACCATGTCGGGAAAAGATGTGCGCAGTCTGAGAAAATCAAACTTGATGTCTCGTATGAGCAGGCGCATGGAACGGACCCCCAGATCGTTGCCCCCTGCATGCAGCACCAGGACGCCCGGGGCCCGGTCCAACCGAGCAAAACGATGCACTTCCGGGAGGACCTTGCACCAGATCAAACCCGGCACTCCAATCCAGCGGACAACAGCCTCCTCCCGAGAAAAACCCAATTGGCGCCCGTTGGGCCGCACTTCAGCCCTCTTGGCCCCCCAGAACACATATGAATGCCCCACGATCCATATCAGGCACGCTGCTCCCTCTGTAATGAAACCGCAAGAAAACATGACAAAACAGGACACACCACAGAGCCCCCCCGACGTACCACAAATCACAACAAATGAGGACGAACGTACAACTTGAAACGGTTAGACTCCCATCTACCAATACGCCTCAACACTGAGTCATCCACACCCCACCTGGCAGCCTCCGTAGCCGCCCCGATGCGGAAAGAGTGCGAAGAATAATCCCCGGTCTTGTAGCCCAACACCGCTAAACACCTGCCCAACACCGCCCTGAACTGAAACCTGGACACGGACGAGCCGTCCAGGTGTACCAAGAAAGACCCCCCAACCGGGGGGCGCGCACCCAGAAACTCCCTTACCACCGCCACCGGGCAGAGGGGGGAACCCCCCACCCTATACAAACGAACATACGTACCTCTACCGGCCTGGTCGGTCTTGGACCTCCGAAGAAAGATCACAACCGCCGAAGCGGAGAGACTCACCTCTCCCACCAAAAGGCCCCCAGGAACCTTCCTATTAGCACTCACCAATTCTCCAATGCGGAACGCCCCAAAAAAGGCCAAAACAAAGGCCGTCCTGAACAACAACGCCTCATACGGAGAGGAGCAAGAGCTGCCCACCTGCCGTGCCAACTCCCCCAACATTTCGAACGATATCGGGCGGCGGCCATCCGGCCGACGCGAACCCCGCCTATAACCCTTCAAGGCCTGGCGGACCACAAAGTCCTTTGTAAAGTCCGGAAGGCCGCAAACCTTAAACAGGAAGGCCAAGGCCGCCAGCTTGCGGCCGACTGCCGACGCCGACACCCCCCGCTCAAAATTCACGCACAGAAAATACAGCACCAGGGACGGAGAAAGCATACTCACCGCATCCGATCCAGCCCAATCCAGAAGGACCGACCACTCCCTCCACACCTTGGAATACGCAGCCCACGTGACATCACTCAGCGACCTCCGGAGCAAACCAGCGGCGATCCCGACACAATGTGCCACAGCTCCGTCGGGCAAGGCTCCCCATGGCGATCCGCCTCCGGCGCCAGCTCCCGAAAACGGACCTGCTGAAACCGAGACAAAGCGTCAGCCACCGAATTCTCCACCCCGGGCAAGTGAACAGCATATAAGAAAACATTCAACTGCAGACAACGCAAGACCAAGTGGCGCAACAACCTGACAACCGGCGCAGACGAACCGGAAAGCCGATTGATAACCTGCACCACACCCATGTTATCACAATGCAGACGGACCTTCTTATCCTTGAACTCAGCCCCCCACAGCTCCACTGCCACCACCACCGGAAAAAGTTCCAACAGAACCAAATTCCGCAACAACCCAGTCTCGCTCCATGCTGCCGGCCACCGCTCCGCACACCACCGGCCACCGAGGAAGGCGCCAAAGCCCGTAGAGCCAGCCGCATCCGTATACAACTCCAGATCGCAGCTGCTGACCGGGCCTCGTTGCCAAAGCGACCGCCCGTTGAATGACGTCAAGAAGACATGCCAAACCCGCAGATCATCCACATGTTCCGCAGACAACGTAACGAAGTGGTGCGGCGACCGCACCCCAGCCGTGGCAGCCGACAGACGCCGGCTGAAAACCCGGCCCATCGGCATAATCCGACACGCAAAGGCCAGCTTCCCAAGGAGCGACTGCAGTCGCCTAAGCTGCACCTTCCGTTTCCCCACCAGCAAGCAAATTTCAGACTTAAGATCCAGCAGCTTGTCGCCGGGCAAGCGACATTCCATGGCCTCGGAATCAATTATGATCCCCAAAAAACTAATCACAGTCTTAGGGCCCTCCGTCTTATCGGCCGCCAACGGAATGCCAAAGCGCTCCGCCACGTGTTGTACCGTGGCCAGCAGAACCCCACACAAATTGGACGAAGGAGGGCCCACACACAAGAAGTCATCCAGATAGTGGATGACCGAATTGACTCCCGCCACATCACGCACAACCCATTCCACGAACGAGCTGAACTGCTCAAAGAAAGCGCACAAGATCGAACAGCCCATGGGCAAGCACAAGTCCACGTAGAATGAACCCAGCCACTGGCAGCCCAACAGATGGAAACTTTGGGGATGGACGGGAAGCAGCCGAAAAGCGGCCTCGATGTCCGTCTTCGCCAGCAGCGCACCCCGCCCATACTGACGCACCCAAAATATGGCCGCATCGAAAGAAGTGTAAGACACCGCACAGGCCTCAGGATCAATGCCGTCATTAACCGACCCCCCTTTGGGAAAGGACAAGTGATGAATCAAGCGGAACTTGCCAGATTCCTTCTTGGGCACCAATCCCAAAGGGGAGACCACCAAGTCGGCCAACGGGGGCCGAAGAAAAGGACCCGCCATGCGGCCCAACGCAACCTCCTTCGCCAGCTTGTCCGACACCACCCCGGGGTTAAGCCGGGTCGACCGCAAATTGTCCGCCAACGGGGGAACGGCGGACATGGCGCAAGGAATAACGAAACCCCCCGAGAACCCGGCCTCCAGCAAACGAGCAGCCGCCCGATCCGGATACCTACTTAGAAAAGGACGCATCCTTTCCACCATCACCGGCGTCCTCCCTCTTCTGCTGAGCATCTCCGGCCCGCGACTTGCCCTGCTTAAAGCAACGGGAGAGGGGGTGCGCACCCCCACAGCCAGAGCACTTGTGCTTAAAGCGGCACGAGGACCCGAACTTGCAAGTCCCCTCGTTAAATTGCCAACAAAACCCCCGACGTTTTGCGGCCGGCTGTCCCGGGGCACCCGGACTTCCGGCCGTCCCTGGAAAAAAGGAAGACGACGCCCGCGCCGACGTCATGAGGCGCATCCACAGACTAATGTCCTTATGATCCCAACGCAGCGCAGGGCGGACCGCCTTGCGCTGGCGGAATTGCTCGTCGTACCGAAGCCAAGCAACCCCGCCATAAACCCGGTACGCCTCGCCAATGGCGTCCAAATAACAGAATAAGGCGGAGCAATGCTCCGGCCGCTTCTCACCCACCACGCTCGCAAAGATGGCGAACGCCTGCAGCCAGTTGCTAAACGTGCGCGGAATCAACCTGTAGCGCCGCCGCTCCTCATCCTCCTTCTTGGATTCCTCCGGCTTCACCCGATCCAAGTTGAACTTCTCCAACGGAAGCAGCGTGAAGATCTCCACGTATTCGTCCTTCCAAATCTTCTCCCTGACCTCGGGCTTGAGGTGCGCCCCCAAGGGCCCCTCAAAGCAAACATATACCTCACACTTTGCCGCATCCGCGAGCCGAACCGCATCCGCATCCTTACCTGTGGACTTGGGATCCGCAGCCTTGTCCCCCACCGCCTGCGCGGGCGGCGTCACGACCGGCGCAGAGACCGGCACCTCCGTGGCGGAAGCCGCCGCCCCCAATCCACCTGAGGCCGCTCCCGCCCGCACAGAGCGAGCGACCGCCCCCTGTCCCCAAGCCGCGGTCGGGGAAACGCCACCCGAACCCCCTTCAAAGCGCTGCACCAAAGATCGCAGCCCCGCCAGCAGGCCCTCCAGTCCGGCCCCGGCGCCCGTTACATAGTTACATAGTTACATAGTTACATAGTAGGTGAGGTTGAATAAAGACAATAGTCCATCCAGTTCAACCTGTGTAGGTGTGTGTGATTGTAATCATCTAACATAGCCCTTTATCTCCTGATCCTTGAGATGTAAGTCTAAGAGTCTTTTGAAAGTCACCATACTACCCGCAGAAACCACCTCTTGTGGTAGACAATTCCACAATCTTGTAGCCCTAACAGTAAAGAACCCCCCACGTTGCCTGAGGTTAAAACGCTTCTCCTCTAATCGCATTGTATGTCCTCGAGTCCTCATGCAATTCCTTCGAATGAACAGCTTTTTTTCTAAGCTGAGATCCCCATTAAGATATTTATAAATTGCTATCATGTCCCCTCTCAGACGTCTCTTCTCCAGGGAAAATAAATCGAGCGATTGCAGCCGCTCTTCATAGGTAAGGTCCTCCAATCCCCTAATTAGTTTAGTTGCCCTTCTCTGGACTCTCTCCAGCTCCAACACATCCCTCCTGAGGACTGGCGACCAGAACTGGACAGAATACTCCAGATGCGGTCGGACCAGAGTTTTATAAAGTGGAAGGATTATAGTCTTATCTCTGGAATACATCCCTTTCTTTATGCATGCTAATATTCTGTTGGCTTTGGAAGCTGCCGCTTGGCATTGCATGCTGTTGCCTAATCTATCATCAACCAAGACTCCCAGATCTTTCTCCATTTTTGAGTCCCCCAAGGGTTCCCCTCCTAACATGTATTGTGTTTTTATGTTTTTGGTCCCCAAGTACAAAACCTTACACTTCTCCACATTAAACCTCATTTGCCATGTCGTTGCCCACTCCGTAATTTTGTCCAGGTCATTCTGTAGGATATCTGCTTCATGCTGTGCAGTTATTGCCCTGGCCAATTTTGTGTCATCTGCAAAAATTGATAACGAACTACTGATCCCGTCCTCAATGCTGTTTATGAATAAATTGAACAAGGTTGGTCCCAGGACTGAGCCCTGGGGGCACCCCGCTTACTACCTCAGCCCAGTCTGAGTATGCGCTGTTTATTACCACCCTTTGGACACGGCCTTTTAGCCAGTTCCGTATCCAAGAGCAAACCCTGCTGTCGATACCTGCAGACCTTATTTTATAAATTAAGCGCTTGTGGGAAACTGTATCAAACGCCTTAGCGAAATCCAAGTACACCACATCCACTGGTCTGCCCCTATCTAGCTCACAGCTCACTTCCTCGTAGAATGCTAAGAGATTGGTTTGACAAGAACGCCCATTTGTAAACCCGTGTTGGTTACTACTGATGATGTTGTTGTCTTTAGCATACTCTACGATATAGTCCCTTATCATCCCCTCCAGAAGTTTACATACTATTGATGTCAAACTGACAGGCCTATAATTTCCCGGGATATGTCTCTGGCCCTTTTTGAATATCGGAATCACGTTAGCCTTCCTCCAATCCCCTGGTACATCTCCTGTCCTAATACTGTCAGCAAAGATTAGGAACAGTGGTCTAGATATAACCATACTGAGTTCCTTGAGCACTCTCGGATGTACGCCATCCGGGCCTGGTGATTTGTTTGTGTTAAGTTTATCCAGTCTTTCCCTGATTTCCCCCTCTGTTAGCCATAGTGGCAAGTCCTGTGTATTACTACTAACCATACAGTCATGGTCAGTGTACCCCTCCTTTTCCTGCGTAAAGACCGACGAGAAAAAAGCATTCAGCACGGTTGCTTTTTCAGTGTCCTCTGTAACCATCCTCCCATCATCGTTAATTATGTGTGCAATATGCTCTGCCCTAGTTTTTTTGCTGTTGATATATTTAAAGAATTTCTTTGGGTTTTTTTTACTATCCTCCGCTATTTGTCTCTCAAAGTTGATTTTAGCCATCTTGATTTCGTGTTTACACTTCTTATTTTCCTCCTTGTATTGCTGGAAGGCCGATACTGTGCCCTCTGATTTATATTTCTTGAAGGCCAATTTTTTTCCCCTAATAAGTTTTTTAACGCTACGGTTTAGCCAGCCAGGTTTGGCTTTGTCTCTTCTAAATGTATTCCCCATAGGAATGCACTGCAAGATGCCTTTGCTTAATATGTTCCTAAAGCATTCCCATTTTTCCTCAGTGGTCAGGGATCCCAGGGTTTGGTCCCAGTTTACCCTTTCCATCATTGAGTACAATTTTGGAAAGTCTGCCCTTCTGAAGTTTAGGGTTCTTATGTTCCCCACTTGCCTTTTTATATTGTTATTTATACTAAATGTGATCATCCTGTGATCGCTAGAGCCCAGATTGTCCTGGACTCCTACCTCCGAGATTATGTCTGGGTCATTAGTGATCAATAGATCCAGGATTGCATTCTCTCTAGTAGGGGAATCCACCAACTGTGACATGTAGTTATCCTGTAAGGTTTCCGTGAATAGACGGGCCTTATGCGAGTGTGCAGTCCCCTCTTCCCAGTCAATGTCGGGATAATTGAAGTCCCCCAATATGATGACTGATCCCAGTTTTGCCGCTTTACCTATTAGTGCTAAAAATTCCAGCTCTACCTCCTCCCCTTGGTTAGGTGGCCTATAGCAAACCCCCACAACTACTTTTCCCTTATCTTCTTCCCTATCGAGTTCAACCCATACCGCGGGCCCCGCGGACCCCCGCGGGGCGGAGGAGACCCCCGACCCCAACGGCACACCCTCGGACCCCCCGGACCCCCCCCCGGCCAGGCCCAGCCCCCGACCCCCCGGACAACGCCTGCAACACAGACAACAAAGAAGAGTGTACATTGAAAGACTCACCAGGCCGGGCAGGGCTAGGCCCCACCGCCGCAGATCCGGCATCCCCCGCAGGCACAGGAACAGGCACCTCACCGACATCCGAGCCCGACAGCTCCCCCTCCGATCGCTCCTCCAGACCGACCCGATCCTCCACCGGAACAGGAACATCAAGCACCGAGGGGGCTGACCGACTGCCATCCCCCCCCTGCCGCAGCCAAGCCGACCTTCCAGCCTCGGCGCGCCTGGGCCGCTTCTCACTAGGCCCCGATCCACAGCCATCCACCTCCGACTCTTCAGGCTCCGCCCCCGACCGGGATGCCCGCAGCTTCAAGCCACCAGCCGCTCCACCCGACTGGCTGGTGGCCGCAAACGGCCGTCTCCCACGCCGAGCCGCCCCGACCGATCGGTCCTCACCAGCCGGGGCGGCCGCAGAGCCTGATGCGATCCGACGAGCGGGCGGGGCCGGAGAGGAAGAACGGGCAGGGCCCCGCCCGGACGTGCTCCGCCGAAGAGGGGGATTCCTCCCAGCCGCACCGCCGGCCCTGGCAGGAGAGCGCCGGGCCGGCGAGCCTGGAGGGTCCACAGGGGGGCTTCCGGAACGGCGCTCAGCACGAGGGGACACTGGCGGGCTGTAACGCTCCGGAGGCCGTGACCTCCGAGCGCGGGAACGCCCGTCCCCCGCTGCCGCAGGCTCCCCGCCAAGCATAGCGGAGACCTGCGCCTGCAGCCAGGAGGAGCCGCGCGAAGCGGCAGCCTCCCCAGCAACAGTTCAGAGTCGGCCATGTTCAGTAAGGGGCAGCACAGATTCCTCCTTCTTCTTGGCTGCTCACACGATTCTGCTTGACCCCAAAGCAGCCCCACCCAGAGTCACCACCCCTAAGCCCCCACCCAACCTGGCCTAGCCCAATCCTTTTCAGGCACCACCAGCCACAGCCCACCTGTTAACCCTATCCTGCCTCCTTCTCCTGTGTCCCCTATCAACCCTATCATGAGGCCCTGCGCCTATTTTTTTTTTTTTTTTTGCTCCGGGCCTGACTTATTTACACGGTTAGAAATTCGTATATTGGAGAAAAATTTTAAATCCTGTTCCTTTTTGAATTTTCTCATAACTGCAGTTGAAAATGAATGTCATTTTGACCCTGTTAATGATTAGAAAAATTAATGAACATTCTCAAAGGGAAAAATGTCAAACAAAATTCTACAAGTTTATATACAGCTCCTGACTCTTACTCGCGCTGTAGAAAAAGTCCATCTGAAAAGCTATTATTGGCTTGGGAATTTTATAGATGTATGTGAATCCCAGTGTTTTCTTCTTCGTGGAATACATACATGCTAAAATAATTTATCAGAGCTCAAAAATGCTCTGACCAAGAAAGATCTATTTGCAGCGCTATGCTTTTTTTTTTTTTTTTTTTGCTGGTCAGGAAAATACTATTATTTCCAGTTCTTGGAGCAGCAACATAAGCCAGACAGGGTGCTGGAATTCCTGACCCTTCCCTGCCCGAGCTCAGCTCTGTGTGTGAGATCACTGCGCACTCTTTTAAAGACACAGTAACCGCTAAATTTAAATGACACTAAACACAGGGTCGTTTTGTTAGGGAGTGAGGACATCACTAAAGGATGAGGTAGCATAGGGACCACTCTGCCTGCAGACACTAGAATAAACAGAGCTCATAGGTTTTCAAGGTGTTGAATACTTAATAATTACAATTTTTTGTTTCCCATTATTATACACTTATAAAATGGTCTTTTAAAAAAAAATGCTCAAGTATGACCACACCTTTAACTCTAAAGTCCTTGAAAGATGATTAAAAAAACAAGTAATTAAAATGTACAGCAGTTAAAGGGCAGCTTTACCTGAAACGATTATTTTGGTTTTTAGTGGACATCAGTGGGTTAAATCTCCTCCATTTCCCATGCCCACAGGATACCCTTCTACTTCCATGTATGATATCATCTGGTAAGTGGCCTGCACTGGGGATGTTGCTGAAGACAAAAGATACAAGCCAGCATGTGACTCAAGTGTCAGCATCCATGCTGGACAGATTATCTCTTTCATCTGGAGTTCCCCTTTAAGATAATTTTTCTCTGTACCAGTTTCCCATCCTGCCCACCAGAGGAAAGCCTCTGTCCTCTGTCTTTAAAGGGGAGATATGCTCTCTTCCTAATTTGCACAGAGACCGCAACAAAAGCAGATTTATTTTGCAGGGTGGTGGGTGGATAGAACCTCTGTCAGATTTTTATTGCTCTCTGCATTATTCTGTCCTTTTGACACCACAGGCTTTCATTTGTTTTTTTTTTACTAGTGTCACTGGGACAGGAAGGGAGGTTCTGACTCTTATTTGCTCTGTGGAGAACTAAAACTCTATTACAATGTGACCCATAACAGCATATGTGTCAAACACAAGGCCTACAGGTCGAATCTGGACCTTCAGGCCATTCCATGTGGCTCTTGCACCTTTCCTACAGCTGTGGCATCCTCCTTGTTTCTGCCCCCACCTTGTCTCAGCAGTCGGCAGCAGAGAGGAGAACAGAACTCCCATCTTCTTTTCGCAAGGTAAAGGGGGTGCACTGTAATGTAAGGGAAGGTGGGGGACTCTTGACTTCTGATGGTGGGTGGTCTCTTGGCTTCTGCTGTAAGGGGATGGTGCAGTGCTCTGCACATTTGGTCTTAAAGGTACAACCGGCCCTTTGCCGGCAACCATAATGATAATGTGGTCTGCATTAAAAATTGAGTTTGGTGAAAAATTAATACAACATTGGACGGAAATAAATCTTGTGACATTGCAGAAGCTTATCGAAACAATGCCACAGCCAATGCATGCCGTAATCAAAGCTAACCAAATAAATAATTTTTTTTTGGCAAGGCAGTGTATGTGTATGTATATATAACGTTGATTTAAAACCATCATTGTGTGTTCACCTTTCAAGACCCGTGAGTGCCGCTCTCTTTTGTGTGTGTGTATGTATGTGTGTGTATGTATGTATGTATACAGTGGGTACGGAAAGTATTCAGACCCCCTTAAATTTTTCACTCTTTGTTATATTGCAGCCATTTGCTAAAATCATTTAAGTTCATTCTTCTTCCTCATGAATGTACACATAGCACCCCATACTGACAGAAAAACACAGAATTGTTGACATTGTTGCAGATTTATTAAAAAAGAAAAACTGAAATATCACATGGTCCTAAGTATTCAGACCCTTTGCTGTGACACTCATATATTTAACTCAGGTGCTTTCCATTTCTTCTGATCATCCTTGAGATGGTTCTACACCTTAATTTGAGTCCAGTTGTGTTTGATTATACTGATTGGACTTGATTAGGAAAGCCACACACCTGTCTATATAAGACCTTCCAGATCACAATGCATGTCAGAGCAAATGAGAATCATGAGGTCAAAGGAACTGCCTGAAGAGCTCAGAGACAGAATTGTGGCAAGGCACAGATCTGGCCAAGGTTACAAAAAGATTTCTGCTGCAGTTAAGGTTCCTAAGAGCACAGTGGCCTCCATAATCCTCAAATGGAAGACGTTTGGGACGACCAGAACCCTTCCTAGAGCTGGCTGTCCGGCCAAACTGAGCTATCGGGGGAGAAGAGCCTTGGTGAGAGAGGTAAAGAAGAACCCAAAGATCACTGTGGCTGAGCTCTAGAGATGCAGTCAGGAGATGGGAGAAAGTTGTAGAAAGTCAACCATCACTGCAGCCCTCCACCAGTCGGGGCTTTATGGCAGAGTGGCCCGATGGAAGCCTCTCCTCAGTGTAAGACACATGAAAGCCCGCATGGAGTTTGCTAAAAAACACCTGAAGGACTCCAAGATGGTGAGAAATAAGATTCTCTAGTCTGATGAGACCAAAATATAACTTTTTGGCCTAAATTCTAAGCGATATGTGTGGAGAAAACCAGGCACTGCTCATCACTGTCCAATACAGTCCCAACAGTGAAGCATGGTGGTGGCAGCATCATGCTGTGGGGGTGTTTTTCAGCTGCAGGGACAGGACGACTGGTTGCAATCGAGGGAAAGATGAATGCGGCCAAGTACAGGGATATCCTGGACAAAAACCTTCTCCAGAGTGCTCTGGACCTCAGACTGGGCCGAAGGTTTACCTTCCAACAAGACAATGACCCTAAGCACACAGCTAAAATAACCAAGGAGTGGCTTCACAACAACTCCGTGACTGTTCTTGAATGGCCCAGCCAGAGCCCTGACTTAAACCCAATTGAGCTTCTCTGGAGAGACCTAAAAATGGCTGTCCACCAACGTTTACCATCCAACCTGACAGAACTGGAGAGGATCTGCAAGGAGGAATGGCAGAGGATCCCCAAATCCAGGTGTGAAAGACTTGTTGCATCTTTCCCAAAAAGACTCCTGGCTGTATTAGATCAAAAGGGGGCTTTTACTAAATACTGAGCAAAGGGTCTGAATACTTAGGACCATGTGATATTTCAGTTTTTCTTTTTTAATAAATCTGCAACAATGTCAACAATTCTGTGTTTTTCTGTCAGTATGGGGTGCTATGTGTACATTCATGAGGAAGAAGAATGAACTTAAATGATTTTAGCAAATGGCTGCAATATAACAAAGAGTGAAAAATTTAAGGGGGTCTGAATACTTTCCGTACCCACTGTATGTATGTGTGTGCGTGTGTGTGTGTGTGTGTGTATATATAATATATGAGATTACAAGGTGAAAAAAGAGGCATTCAATGACTTACGTTCACAAGTTATGATCATATCTTAACTAATGATTACCGTCTACTTCCCTGTATGTGGCATATCAGTCGAATGGATTGTCGCATATACAGTGGTGTATTTTGGTTTTGTGCTGCCCTAGGCAGGACTAAAATTGGGCACCCCCCCTCCCCCTCCTATTTAAATTTGCCCACCCCTTCCTGTGTGATGCACCTACCTCTTGCCTGTCCTCATCTTTTGGGCCCTCGGACAGCCTGTTGATGTCCCAGCTGGCAGCAGAGAGGAGGTTTGAGAAGGAGTGCAGGCTCTGGGAGGCACCAGGGATGCTGCATTTGCTGCTGCTTAGGACAGGGTGGCGCCGTGGCAGTTGAGGTCTTCTCCCTCGCAGGCTCTCAGTTCTAGCCAGCTTCCAGGGTCAGCCGGCTGCCCCCTTGCTGTGTGAAGACGTCGCAGCTGCTGTCGGCGGGGGATTGGTGAAATTTTGCTTTATTGCCCCACACCCCACTGTCACTGGACCAGCAGGACTCTTTGGGCCCCACAAGCACTAGGTGTGGAGGAGGAGGAAGTTAAAACCTCCTCCACTTTGAATCATGGCCAGGCCAGGGTGTCACGGCCGTGACGTCACTGGTTGCTAGATGCCAGCCGGCTCTAGCAAATAGTGGCCAATAGACTCTAAGGTGGAGGTGGGGGGCAGCTATTTTGCTGCCCCCCTGCAAAGTGCTGCCCTAGGCCTGAGCCTAGTTGGCCTGGGCCAAAATACAGCACTGCACATATAGACTGATTATTCAGATCAATTGGAAAATAAATCAAGAATTTATTGAAGCATGTATGGCCACCATAAGGGCTGGTGAGAAACCATGGCGATTCTGGCCAAAGGTACTGTTTTGTAATAATGGTGTAACTTTGTCGTGCCTGCTGTGACGGACGTGGGTATCCGATCCCTATCCTCACTAACTCGTGACAAAGGACCAGTCAATCTCACACCATGCTGTCACTTGCGTAACAATGCCAGTCTCAGCTGTACCCTGCACAAAGGTTTTCCAGCTCGCGGGACCACAATCTAGGTGCCAGCAGGCTGAGAGCAATTGTCACTGGGCTAGTTAAGCAATTAACCCTTTAACTGCCACCACCCACTTTGGGGGAAACTCTTAAATCTAACAATACCAATTATGATTTTAGAATAATCGTCTGTAACGCACACTGTCACCACAGAAAGGTATGTTCAGAGGATTTATCCTATACAGTAGCACTCTTCAAGAGACAGGTTCTTTGTTAGCTTGCATTAGGAACAATGGTAACATATTTCAAAATATGTTTTTAAGGGCCCTTTCACACTTGGAGTCCGTCAGACGGACTCAGTTTTTCTCGATCCGCCGATCCCCCGCTGAGCAGGCTGGTGACAGCCGTGTCTCCGCACCCTATACATCTCTATGGGGGAATCGGATGGGAACGGACTGTCTGTCCATTCTAATCTGATCCCATCTGATCCGATCCGCTGGACAGATGGAAAATAGGGTTTCCATCCGTCCAGATTTGACGGATCGGATGTCAGCGGACATGTCTCCGGTGACATCTGATGCCCCATAGAGATGCATGGGGTGACCATTCAGATCCGCCAAAAAAACTGACAGGCGGATCTGAACGGTCCGCCTGTATGAAAGGGGCCTAATAATGAAAAGGTCAAAGTTGATGCAATTAAAATATTTACAGTGTTTCAAAGACATAGAGACATAATTCAGAAATAGAGAAATTAGGTAGAATTGAGGGGGAAGAATACTTGCAGTTAATGTCCTGGGTGTTATCAGAGTTCAGTCGATGAGCCAGGTGTTATCGGTTCTCAAACTTGACAGATGTTCCTGATTTGATGGTAAAAAGAGAACTCTCTCAACTGGTTAGACATTTCCCTTTTTCTCTGGGATCAAAGGGCTGTTGACAGATGACCTTGACCAATAAAACAGTGTCCATGGGCTTTCCTGGGGTTTATGACATTATCAGTTCCCTCCCTTACAGACAGTTTTATACTACAATACTACAATATGCGATGGTTTCATTCTTGAACCTGATAGGTTATTGTTCAGCAATGAATTTTGTGTCTAGGGATACTAAACACGGTAGCTCAGATAAACTTGTCACCCTGGGAATATCTGACAGCTATCGTCCCTTCTATATGTGCTAGTGTGGTCATGTATGACCTTTATTTCGTTCAGTACAACATTTCTCATTCAAATATATACATGTTCCTGTCTGAGTTTATGAATCGTGTGTGGATTTGTTAAGTTCTGAATTGGGCAGAGCTCTCTGATTGGCTTTTACAATCCCCATTCGTTCTGGGTATACTTTAGAGCAGTGATGGCAAACCTTGGCACCCCAGATGTTTTGGAACTGCATTTCTCATGATGCTAAACTACTCTGCAAAGTTCATGAGCATCATGGGAAATGTAGTTCCAAAACATCTGGGGTGCCAAGGTTCGCCATCACTGTTTCAGGGTATGGTCATAGTTTTACGATAGGCGTGGACAGCAGAAACAGACATCCTGTCAGGATTCAATTAGCTGTTTACAGCTCTGCACAGGCCTAAGTGCTGGTTTCTGATGTCTGAGCTGAGATAATGGCTCTTAAAGTGTAAGTCCCAGTTCACCCTGGTGCGATGCGGGAAACCCTGCAAATCAGTGCCGGTTCCCGCATCTCACCAGAATCGCACAATGGTTCATACTGAGATCTGCGAATCGCTAGGGGTGTCAATGTAAAGTTAATGACACCTCCAGATTGGTTCGCAGATCGCAGTGCGAACTGTGAAATGGTGCAGGGATCGGATCGCATAGGTGTGAACACCCATGTGATCCCATAACAGTGCGAACCAAAAAAAGGGTCCTGCACCATTTTGGTGTGAATGCGATGCGATTTCAGCCATACATTTTTTATGGCTGAAATCGCATCGCACAGACATCGCATGTGATCTGCACAGCAATGAGATGCGATTCACATGCAATGTCTGGCATCACACTAGTGTGAACCAGCACTAAAACCTATGTATTCCATTAATTAAAGGAGAAGGGAGGGGGTAATATCACTGCGGCAATGCGTAATTGTTCTGCAAGACTGTCATGGCTAACCTATAATAACTGAACAACATAAAGCTTTTCGTGTGTCCAGTACGTGATAGCATTTCACTTATGTCGCCTATCTCTGGACAGTGGACGTTGTTCTTTGTCCCGCAGCACTGTTCTCCAGCCCTTAGAACAGATCTGTACATCCGGGATCACACAGTAACCTGCTATGACCATATTGGGCTAAATTTCCAGCCAGCTGATATTTTTCTTGGCTCGTTTCCTGCTGCTTGGCCTGGAAGATTTTGGGAAAGAAACCTGCATTTTGCGGGCTAATTTTGGAAGAAAGTTTTCCAGCGGAGGCACGAGAACCCAGCCGTCCCCCTTTCCTCCCTCCTCTCCTTCTCATTTTTTTTTTTTTCTTGTGTGAACAATATGAAATGATCTCTCTGTGGGTCGGGCCCAGGTTTAGGTCACCTCTCAGTAACCTAATTCTCTGGGCAGGGTTGGGATGACTAGGAGAGACGGCTCCACGGCTTGTTGTGGTTAAATTGGCTGACTGCGTTCTCGGGGCACATTGTTTCATGGTAAGGAAATTGTGGGCTTAAAGGAGCTGCACACCATTTTTCTTGGCAATACATCTGGTAATACAATCTGCAAACACTGCATCTTATAGGGGAAAAAATGGACCTGGATGAATCTAAAAATGAAGCAGTTGAATACAATTTAAAGTGTACGTAAAAGCCAAACTTTTTTTTGTATAGAGTGGGGAAGAGTTGGACCTGACCCTTCCATCATTATTTTATTGCCATCTTTATCCTCACTTAGGAGATTTGCCCCCGTATGTGTCTCGATGAGTTGTCACCAGAGTAAAAGATGGGGGCAATTCATCAAATGGGGACAAATATTCAAAGTTGGGAACTCTCCTCTCATTGGGGAGATGTTTGATCATTTTCTGTTGTATCCAATGTGCTAAAAAAAAAAAAAAAATATAGCAGCTTTCACTAACCTGAAACTGACCTCCTTTCTGGTTCTGTCCTAATATCACAGAATATATGGATTTTTTTTTTAACCAGAAAAATGTCTCATTTTATTTAGTCAGTTTTTAGATTCAAATGTCAGGCTTCCTCGTATGCAGTAATGTGAGATCAAGACCATACCCATAGCCTACTGCTTGGACACACTGCTGCTGTTCAGACTACGCATGTAACTTGCATTGGAATTGCAGCACATTCCTGTGCGAATTACATACAATGTCTCTGGGGTGCCATTTGAGCCATGGATTTATATGGTTTAAATTGCACTGCATTCACACCAAACTCGCGCAGGACATTTTTTTTGTCCCCACCAGAATTGGCAAATTTGCTGCGGAATTCGGCATCGCATGGGTATAAACACAAATGCAATCCAATTCTGCAAACCGAGCTTCAGTTTGCGAAT
Organism: Pelophylax lessonae; assembly: GCF_965119305.1. Lineage (NCBI taxonomy): Eukaryota > Metazoa > Chordata > Amphibia > Anura > Ranidae > Pelophylax > Pelophylax lessonae. The sequence goes on along the minus strand of NC_138774.1, from coordinate 192,440,643 downwards.
CGATTGTAGGGTGTAGTTAACTTAACATACACTCTTTAATCGGTTCACATGGACGGGATGTGATTTAGATGCGGAATTTGCACCGCATCTACTGTGAACCTAGGCTGAAGGAGTAGCAGCACAATGATGGGTTCATGCCTCAGCTTTTCCCAGTTAGTACAGCCATTCTCACCCAGAGTTCCTCCAGAGGTTCTCAGGGGTTCTCTTAGCTGTGTCTGATTGACCTCCCATTTGATGGTTTCTGCAAGGTTCTGGGGTCAAGGCCTCTTGGCAGAGTCAGTGGAGGACAAAAATGATCTTAGCTGCCTGTAAAGCAGCCTTTAGGTGATTCAATTTTCTTTCCACCACTGACTGTGTGGGGAATGCCTCCAGCAGCCCTGTTATGTTCATTTTGGGGGGGGGGGGGGGGGGGTGATGACGTGGGGAGCCAAGAATCCAATAGGCTGGTTGTACCAAAGCCAATCAATTATTGGACTTGAGTACAATCAGCCTGCCCATAGAAGGATCAAATGTTGGTGGTCTTTGCAAACCACTTTATTTATGATCAACATATGGCTTAAGAGGTCATTCTTTGACCACCAAAGTAATTGCTTTTTTCCCACTGACCCCCAATTAGTTTTAGCAGGAGTTCCCAGAGGCCCGATAATTTTTTCATTGTTAAAAGTTATAAATAAAAGGCTGTTAGTACATTTCAGTACATGTGCATATAGCAGAGTCTGATTGGCTCCTGTTTTTGCCCTTCTTTCTCACATCTGTACAGAAGATTGCAGGAAGCTGATAGTACATCCAATAAAGGTAATTACATTAGTTCTAATTAAAGATACCCCCAAAAGGACTGCAAACTTGGAGATCTGTTTTGATTGGAAGCAGGGCTTTATTTTAGTGGGTACGAAGTTCCGGCACCTCCAGCACTAAATGTATGTAATGACAAAGTGTGGGGTGTGCTGGAGGGTCTATTGGTGCTGGCTGCTGGGGTATCTACTATCACTGGTGGGGATCTTTTTTGTGTAAGGGTCTGTTCAGAGGCGTAACTAGAACCTTCAGGGCCCCGGTGCAAGAAACCATGAAGGGCCCCCCCCCCCCCGGACCCCTGGCTGGGGCCCTTCCCTTCAAGCCCGGGGCTCTTCCCACTGATCCTGGGGCCCTTTACTCCCCTTGCGGGGCCCTTTATTACGGTCCCACAGCGGGTCCCTTTCACAAGTTTTGCAGTGGGCCCCCTTCCTGCCATCTTGGGGCCTCCTCACGGTGGTGGAATGCCAGGGCTGGTCGCAAGTGTGACCTTTGTGATCCTGGAAGTTCACCCACTGGTGTCAGTAGTTTTAATTTTTTGGTATTTTAATTGTATTATTTTTTATCATTTTATTTTATTTTTTTACAATGTCACTGACTATGACTCTGTCCATTCAGAAAAGGAAGGAGCTGGTAAATTACATATTTACCGACCCCTTCCTGGTTCTCTATTGTGACACATCCCCTGCGGCAGCCGGCAGGAGAGGGGAGGGATCACAGTGGGGGGGGGAGCACACAGGGGCCCAGAGACAGCAGAACACAAGTGAACTCGATAGGAGGAGTAGCGGGGGCAGCATACAGAGGATCTAATCTCCTCCATTTTATTTCTGCAGCTACAGGAGGAAAAAGGAGGACAGTGATTTCTCTACAGGCTGCCCCCGCCGCCCCTCCTATCCAATGCTGGGCCCCCTGGAGCATTGGGCCCGGGTTGCAATTGCAACCCCTGCAACCCCTGTAGTTACGCCCCTGGGTCTGTTGCTGCTGGGGATTCTATTGTTGCTGGGGGTCTTATGTTGATGGTAGGGATCTACTGTTGAGGGGTAGGTCTATTGATACTGGGAGATCTGTTGTTGCTGCTGGGAGCCCTAATGTTGCTTGGGTAGATCTTTTGTTTCTGAGGTTGGTATTTTGTTGTGGGTGCGTGCAAATGTGAACGCATACATTACTCCCCCATGCATATGTAAACGGTGATCACGTTTAAAGCATCACCTATGGAAAATTTTAAGCCTCATTCCATGGGAAGATGCAATTTTAATGCCTGACATGTTGGGTATCAAGTTACTCGGAACAACATCTTTCACATTTTACAAAAAAATTGCGCTAACTTTGGTGTTTTTGTTTCTATTTTTAGTTCATGAAAGTTGTTTTTTTCCAAAAAACTGAGCTTGAAAAACCGCTTCCTAAATACCGTTTTATATAAATAAATTGCAACACTCACCATTTTTTCTGTAGGGTCTCTGCTAAAATATATTTATATATTTATATATATATATATATATATATATATATATATATATATATATATATATATATATATATATATATATATATATATATATAATGTGTTTGGGGTTCTAAGTAATCTTCAAGCAAAAAAAAAGTTGATTTTTACATGTAGGAGCGAAGTGTCCAAATTGGCCTGGGAAGCAAATGGTAAGTTTTCAACATAGTATAAGCATGACACGTGTCCAGTAACAACACAAAAAAGAAAAAAAACAAAAAAAAAGTGAGTCCTACATCAGCACAAGTGGCCAGCATGGCTCAAGACAGTGTTGCCAACTGTCAGTATTTTCACTGGTAGCCAGTAAAAACAGGCACTTTTCTCCTGCCAGTAAATGCCAGTGATAGGAAAAATTTGTCAGTAACAAATAGGGCTGTGATGCTCGGCTTGGAACTGCGCACCCCGGAGCCGGCTGAGACCATCCGAGTGCCTGCTACAGTTTAGGTGGCGGAGGCGGTGCCTGAGTGTGTCGTGTGATGTCACAGTGCAAGGGAGCTGAGCAGAGTGTCTGGAGCCTCGTGTGCGGGTCTGCAGGATGGGAGCAAGGCAAGCCGAGAGCGGGACTATCAGTGCTGTTTGGACTGGAATGGATGGAAGGAAGGGACCCCCTGCGTGGAGAGAGACAGTCACTGTGACTCATGAGGGGATGTGTTCAGTGCTGTATCTTGGCCTAGGCCGACAAGGCCCAGGCCTAGGGTGGCACTTTGCAAGGAGGCAGCAAAAAAGCTGCATACCGCATGAAAAAAAAGAGCCTCCTCCAGTCTCCCGCATGAAAAGGGCCCATGCGGCTTGCGGTACACTTTTAGTTTAGTGCCAGTATTATGGGGGGAATTGGGCACTAATAAGGCTTTGCTGATGGGCACAGATAGACTTTGGTTGTGGTCTGTGGTGTACAGATGACAGGGCGGGTCATAAACAGCAAGGGGTGTGGCCTTTACAGGAAGGGGTGGGTCATTTTTAAACGAGGGGGTGCACAAACTTAGTCAGGCCTAGGGCAGCACAAAATCTAAATACACCACTGGATGTGTTGTGTTGAGATCTGTGCTGATACACACTGCTAGCAGTGAAACTGTGAGTCAGTTTCATGTGTGTGTGTGTGCCGCCCATGCTATCTTCTTACCCTCCTAAATCTTGTCCCCGAGCTACTTACTATATAGAAAATAAAATAAGAAATCAGTTTTTTGCCCTAATTTGTACCTTTAAATCACTTTGCTAGTTGCATATTGTACTTGTTTGTAGCCTAAATACTGAAATTTGAACTTAAAACTAATTTTGTAACTTTCGCAAATGCCAGTAAAAACCTGGCTGTGTCAGTAAATTTTAGGTGTCGTGTCAGTAAATTTCAGTCTGGTAAGTTTGCAACACTGGCCCAAGGGATAATAAGGATCTATGTCAGGGTAAGAGTCCACCACAGTTTCACATAAATAATTAGTATTTCCCCATATTTATATTGTATGTAACCAACTAGCATATGCGTTTTTACCACGATTTTGCTACAGATCAGTGTGGAAGGGGCCTTATCCTCAGGTGGGTTTGCAAACTATTGTAGGCTTTGCTGATATAAAGAGGAAAAAAAAATCTTCCAGCATGCAGAATATTCTGGCATGAAACATTTGTAATGGAATAATTAACCTGGACGGATTCTTTCATTGTGCAAATGTAAGAAAAGGCTCGTGTACAACACTCTGTATTATTGGAGAGTATGAGAGACAGACAGTCTGTACTCGCAGAGATTTGCCAGGGCTGATAGAATTTTTCCTGTAAATGTAGACTATGCAGCATAAAAAAAAGCCGGAATGGTTTGAAGATGAGGGAAGGTGACACGCCAGAGCTGGGGGAGGAGAGCTAATTAAATTACTGAATTTACAGAGGCTTCTGTCAGAGTGATTTCACCGGCGAAGAGGATTGTGACTAAGTGCAGCTCGCTCTCTCCCTCTCTCTCCTTGTTTTTTTTTCTTTGTGTTTTTTTTTTTTATCTTTCCTCTTTCTGCTTTTTTTTTTTTCATCTATTTTTTTCCCCCCTGTTTTTTTCTTTTCTCAGTTTTCCACTAGTCTTTGTTCTGATTCTCCTCTTCATTTCCTCCCTTTTTTTTTCCCCTTATTTCCTTTTTGTTTTTTTTTTTAATTGCTTTTTTTTCTTGAGCACTTTCTCTTTCTTTCCCTTCTTTCTTTTCTATTTTATGCATGCAGCTTCTTGCTCTTTTTCGTGTGCTGTCTCTCTCTTTCATTCTTTTTCACACACGCTCACTTTCTTTTTTTTCTCTTTTTGCTCTCTTGGCTCTTTTCTTTCTTTCACAGTTTCTCACATTTGTTGCTCTTTTTCTTTCTCTTGTTTGCAGTTTCCTTCAGACCCTTTTTTTTTTTTTTTTTACGGGCTCTCTTTCCTTCTCTTTTTCGCGCTCCTTTTTTTTTTTACCCTTTTTACTTTCTCATCTTTTTTTTTTTTCTTTCTCTACCTTGATTTTCCTCTCTATACCCCACACTGCGCTCTCCACAGTCCTGCTGAGTAGTACAACACCGATGTCGACTTTTCATTTCATACACAAACAGTTTGAGAGGAAATGGCACGGTCTAAAAATAACAGTCTCGATAAAACGTAACTTAATCTTAATTTCCTTTCCCAGTCTGCGAAGTAAATGAAACAATGCAATTATTATCATTAAGCAGAACAAGTAAATCAATGTTTCATTCATACGAAAAGACGTTTATTTACACTATCGCTTCCCCCAGCTCGCTGCCTATTGTTGTTTTGCATTGCGGGAGTATATACATTGCACACGTGTTTATGCTGCATTGTAAGTCGGTCATATAATACACCTGCTCCACCCTCCCTGCCAAACAACCAGATTCAGGACGTGTGCACACAGATTTCTGAACGTGGCATTTAGTACATATATTTGAGTGCTTTGTGGGGTTGGGACATATAGGGTACATGGAAGTACTGAGAGAATACGCTGCTTCCCCTATTGAAGCTGTCATTATAACATGTTTCAGGACCTTGGAACTAAAGGGGAAAGTGTTTGAGCAGCTTAGGCAAGGGGAGGAACCCGGGAAGGACCCTTAGCTTAGGAAGGATGTTCATTCATAGTCCAGTGAGTAAGCAGGTGATACCGTAAGCTGTAGAGGAAAATAGTGGGGTCACTCAACTGCCTGTAAAGTACGATATGGGGGGGGGGGGTTATAAATTACAAGACTGGCTGAATAGATTTGCAAAAGTTTGGGCAGTTAAAATGGTTAACATACACTATATTATCAAAAGTATTGGGGCGCCTGCCTTTACACACATATGAACCTTAATGGCATCCCAGTCTTAGTCTGTAGGGTTCAATATTGAGTTGGCTCACCCTTTGCAGCTATAACAGCTTCAACTCTTCTGGAAAGGCTGTCCACAAGGTTTAGGAGTGTCTATGGGAATGTTGGACCATTCTTCCAGAAACACATTTGAGGTCAGGCACTGATGGATGCTCTAACTTATCCCAAAGTTCTGTCGTTATAGAAAGTCTGTGAGGTACCTCCCTAAATGTGCCACATTCCTAATAGATAAACCATGAACAAAATTCCCCCTGGGGCGGGACTTTGAAGGCACTAAGTACTAAATAATATGAATAAAAGGCAGTTTTATTTAAATTAGCATTAAAACACCAATGCTATATGGACGTGGTTGAACAAGGAATACATATACATATTACACCATTATTAATAGGTGAAAAAGGATTGACGTCCTCCAGCCGACACGTTTCGGGGCTTTCACAGCTCCTTCTTCATGGGTGTGGTTGGCATCAACCTTCTAGATTCCATTGGTGTGTACAGCATTGCTGTGTCTGCATTTATAAAACAAGATCTCAGTAGCTGTCACTTTCGCCTAAGGGTATGATTAGTACCCAATGTATATACAAGACTGTGAGGTAGGTACGGTTAGTAAGTAATACTTAGCCAGACCAGTGTGATTCTTGGTTACTGAGGCCTAAAAGTATCAGTGAGCATATAATGTGACCGGTTTCTCCTGAGGTTTGAAGATGATCAGGTTGAAGTTAGGACTCTGTACAGGCCAGTCAAGTTCCTCCACCCCAAACTCACTCATCCATGTCTTTATGGAGCTTGCTTTGTGCACGGGTGCGCAGTCATGTTGGAACAGGAAGGGGCCATCCCCAAATTGTTTCCACAAAGTTGGGAGCATGAAATTGTCCAAAATGTCTTGGTATGCTGATGCATTAGGAGTTCCCTTCACTGGAACTAAGGGGCCGAACCCAATCCCTGAAAAACAACCCCACACTATAATCCCCCCCCTCCACCAAATTATTTGGACCAGTGCACAAAGCAAGGTCCATAAAGACATAGATAAGCGAGTTTGGGGTGGAGGAAGTTAACTGACCTGCACAGAGTCCTGACCTCAACCCAACAGAACACCTTTGGGATGAATTAGAGTGGAAACTGCGAGCCAGGCCTTCTCTCCCAACATCAGTGCCTGACCTCACAAATGCGCTTCTGGAAGAATGGTCAAACATTTCCATAGGCACACTCCTAAACCTTGTGGACAGCCTTCCCAGAAGAGTTGAAGCTTTTATTGCTGCAAAGGTTGGGCCAACTCAATATTGAACCCTACGGACTAAGACTGGGATGCCATTAAAGTTCATGTGCGTGTAAAGGCAGGCGTCCCAATACTTTTGGTAATATAGTGTATGTGTTTCAACTGTGTTGTGTACTTAGATCTGCTTTCAGAGCAATATAAACCCTTATGGTAGAAAAAAGGCACATTAAGAATAATGCTCAAAAAAAAAAAAAAAAAAAAAGGGGGACAGTTGTGGCAGAAAGAAGGACAGATGGACGTCTGTAAGCTATGGCATGGAGCAGCGTGATCTGCAAATACTGGCCTGACGCCGGTACTGTATAATGAGGTGGTTTCCTTCACTTCTCCGTGATCTCAGCAGCTCTACAGTGCCCTTTCCATGGAATCCCTTTTCTAGGTTAGAGTGAGAGTGCGGGTGAAATGGTAATCACACTGGAGAATGGGCCCTCTGTGTCTTGTACAGCTGCCCCCCAGTCCAGTGGGGTCACATACACCACCCCAGGCAGTATAAGGAATTCGGAACAATAGAGTGCTCACATCGGCCCTCAGTGCAGCGCTCACCCGGGTCATGTGTTCAGACCGCCTCCAGGCTGACTAAGCGGTGTTATCAGTCATTATTAGTGCCCCAGGCTGGAGAATCACTGAGGGTAGTTATATAACATAGACAGCACATGAGCGTTCAAAGAGCAGCGGAGCCTAAAGCAAAATGATACTTTATGTAAAAAAAGATAATAATAGCTTTCGATAATATGTTCGAGTCCCTATACCTGGACACTTTATGAACCATTACTGTACAGACTGGTGTTCAATAAGGCTTTAACCACTTCAGCTCCGGAAGGTTTTACCCTCCCCCCCCCCCCCCCCCTGCACTTCATGACCAGGCAATTTTTTGCAATACGGCACTGTGTTGCTTTACCTGACAATTGAACGGTCGTGCGACATTGTACCCTAAAAAAAAATTGTCCTCCCAGAAATAGAGCTTTCTTTTGGTGGTATTTGATCACCTCTGCGGTTTTTATTTTTTGTGCTATAATCAAAAAAAGACCAACCGTTTTGGAAAAAAAAGTTTTTTTTACTTTTTGATATAAAACATACACAATACAAAAAAATTGTAAAAAAAATCGAATGTATTCATCAATTTAGGCCAATATGTATTCTGCTACATGTTTTTGGTAACAAAAAAAAAAAAGAAAATCCCAATAAGTGTATATTGATTGGTTTGCACAAAAGTTATAGCGTCTACAAACTATGGGATAGATTTATGGAATTTTTTTTTTTTTATATTTTGTTTTTTACTAGTAATGACGGCGATTAGCGATTTTTAGCGGGACTGCGACAATGCGGCAGACAAAAGTGACACTTTTTGGGAACCAGTGACAATACAGTGATCAGTGCTAAATAAATTTGCACTTTCACTGTACTAATGACATCAGCAGGGAACGGGTTAACATCAGGAGTGATCAAAGGGTTAAATGTGTTTCCTGGGAGTGCTTGCTTATTGTGTGGCGGAGGTGCAAGACAGAGATCTGTGTTCACGCTTAGTTCCCCATCTTCTCCTCTCGCAGAACGGCGGTCTGCCTTGTTTACATAGGCAGACTACTGTTCTGCCTCTCTCACAAACGATCGGCAGGTGCCAGTGAACATCGGTTCCAGCAGACCTGCTGATTAGTTCTGACTGTGTCCAATCACAGCAGTATTGGGTCGCCAGCGGCACACACGCGCCTCTGACCTAGTGCACGAAATGACGTACAGGTACGTCATTTCGCGCAGAAGGGCCATCCTGCCGCAGTATATCTGCGTGGGGTGGTCCATAAGCGGTTAAAGGGGAGGTCCAGCCCGCCCATGAAAAAAATTAAGTCAGCAGCTACATATACTGTAGCTGTTGACTTTTAGTAGTAGGACACTTGCCTGTCCTGTAATCCAGTGGTGTCGGCATCCCAGCTGATGTTTCCATCGGCTCTCGGCTCTGCCGCCACCATTGCACTTTCTGAATGGCCTGGAAGCGGGGAAAGGAGCAGGGGGGCCGAACGTCCACGTGATCTTGCCGCAGAGAGATCCCCTTGAAGAGGGGACAGGTACCTGTCAAAAACAGGTACCCCTCCACCCCCCCACCTTCTCACTGTTCCTTCACTCCCCTACTTCTCTGTTCAGCTGAGAAAGAAGGAAAACTTTCTAGTGTAAGCTTTGAGTCCCTCTAGTTGGATAAGAGCTGAAGGCCCAGAGAGCCGCACAAGACAAAACGCGCTGTGTGTGAACAAGTCAGTCTCAGCCTGGACCCCTGCCAGGCCACGCCTCCAACACATTTCACTCCACCCACTAGATCTTACTCATGGGGATGAGCTTCTACCTATCGTAGACTGGAGCATGGGCGGGCTCTTTCCCGGCCAGCACTCACAGCAGCAGACACAGGACTATACTTCCTAGCAGCCTGAGCAGCTCACATACACACCATGGGTTCCCTCTAGTTGGAGCTTACACTGGGCTGAAACATAAAACGGTGCGGGGCCAATCACCGAGCACCAGGGTTGACGCATGCTTTTATGGTATTTTCATAGCCTATATCAGCTGAAAGGAGTGGCGGGGGAATGAAGGATAGGGGAGTATGGGGAGGTACTGGGAAGAGGAGGGCATTAAGTAAATCTGTTGTTTTTTTTTTCAATTCACAGGTTTGCTTTTGACGTGTTACTCACATCAAAGTGATATTTCAATCGGGGCTCATATACACTTGGGGGTGGTAAAAATGTGGTTCAACCACATGTTTTGGGAGAGAGGGAGACTTAGATTTAGTGAAAGGGGCAGTCTCTAGTTTAACCTTCTGTCGCCTAGTGTTGGGGCCCTTGGATAACTGTTGGTGCACTAGATGCAGTCTTTACGTCCTGCAGGCAGTAGCAGGTTCAGCTTAAACAGGCTAACACAACACCAGGGTTCCCCAGGGTCGTGATAATAGGTATTTAATTGGAAATAAGAATAACCGGTGGCACTTAAGTATGAAAGGGTTGGTTGACGATATTCTGTCTTCAGTTATCAGTCCGTTCATATTGATATAGATGGGGCTCCCCAATTGCAGCCACCCCCCCCCCACCTAAATTCACCCCAGTTAAGCTGCAAGGGCAGTACACGGGGGTGTGCACATGCGGGCAGTCATTATGTTTTGTGTTGCAGTAAGAATTATCCCCCCTATTGTGCTCGGCAGGCAGTACCACCTGCCAAATGTGACCCATTCACCCGAATGGGGCCGCAACTCAACTGCATTCAATGCATGAGCTTGCAGCGTGGTGGTGTGAGTTTGTAGGGATTAAAACAGGAGGTTTCCTCCTCATCACCTGTCAAACGCCTTCTGAAGAGCAATCCACCAAGGTTTGCTCTTCAGAGGGCTAACGCTAGTAAATACCAGCCCTTACAAATGGAGTCTACTGAATTTAATCAACTGTTGGCTGCTTGTCTGTCATTATAAATTCAGCAGTAAGTTCTTGGCTCTGTTCCCACTAAGCTGGAAGTCTCACTTTTGCTGCAGCATTACTGTTACAGGGCATGGCACCTCCTCCTTTTACTTCCCCTGAATAAATAAAAAAAAGGCAAGCAGGGAGAGTGGGACATCCAATCGTCATACCACTGATCTAGGAGCACAGATCCATTCACAGTTGGGAGATATTAGAAACCATCATGTCATTTATTTCTCTATCATCACCAAACGGTAAAATATCGGTTTTCATGGGCTGAGAATAAAGAGTATTTGGCATTTTTTTTCCAACATATATTTTGTCACCTGAAAATAGAAGAATAATTCCAGCTAAAAAATAATCTCTGAAATTAACTGATGCCAGCCGAATGGCTAAATATACCAATGCATACATGTATATGACCCCAGGATTTGAATTCTGATCAGCTAGTTTTGTGACTCAGAACTGCCAATCACGTGACCTTGGCCAAAGAAGCAGCCTGCTGAGTGGACAATAAAGGATCGGCGTGCGTCACAACTGAAGATGGGCTCATTTTACTCTGGGAGGGATCTGTTGGTCTTCGGTCACCCTGACATTTGAAGGTCGCCTGTCTCAGAATGTACACCAGCAGCCATGGAATCCTCTTTAGACTTTTTTTTTTTTTGCAGTGATTTGTAATGTAAAGGAAATAAATTGTCCAGCGTTCTGGGACATTAAAATGTAGATATCGCAGGCAAGGCGAGAATTGTTTGCCAAGGAAAATCGCACAAAGAATGAGCCGCCCCAATCATTCATACTGTGTGCAGAACATTGATAAGCTGTGCATACCATACAGACCTTTTGGTGAATAGATGTGCATACCATACAGACATATTGGTGAATAGTTGTGCATACTATACAGACATATTAGTGAATAGTTGTGCATACTATACAGGCATATTGGTGAATAGCTGTGCATACTATAAAGGCATATTGGTGAATAGCTGTGCATACCATAATTACAGACCTACTGGTGAATAGCTGTGCATACCATACAGGCATATTGGTGAATAGCTGTGCATACTATACAGACATATTGGTGAATAGCTGTGCATACTATAAAGGCATATTGGTGAATAGCTGTGCATACCATAATTACAGACCTACTGGTGAATAGCTGTGCATACCATACAGGCATATTGGTGAATAGCTGTGCATACTATACAGACATATTGGTGAATAGCTGTGCATACCATACAGACATATTGGTGAATAGCTGTGCATACCATACAGACATATTGGTGAATAGTTGTGCATACTATACAGACATATTAGTGAATAGTTGTGCATACTATACAGGCATATTGGTGAATAGCTGTGCATACTATACAGACATATTGGTGAATAGTTGTGCATACTATACAAACATATTGGTGAATAGCTGTACATACTATACAGACATATACTGGTGAATAGCTGTGCATACCATACAGGCATATTGGCGAATAGCTGTGTATACTATACAGGCATATAGGTGAATAGCTGTGCATACCATAATTGCAGACCTACTGGTGAATAGCTGTGCATACCATACAGGCATATTGGTGAATAGCTGTGCATACTATACAGGCATATTGGTGAATAGCTGTGCATACTATACAGACATATACTGGTGAATAGCTGTGCATACTATACAGACTTATTGGTGAATAGCTGTGCATACCATACAGACATATTGGTGAATAGCTGTCATTCCATACAGACATATTGGTGAATAGCTGTGCATACTATGCAGACATATTGGTGAATAGCTGTGCATACTATACAGACTTATTGGTGAATAGCTGTGCATACTATACAGACATATTGGTGAATAGTTGTGCATACTATACAGACATATTGGTGAATAGCTGTGCATACCATACAGACATATGGGTGAATAGCTGTGCATACCATACAGACATATTGGTGAATAGCTGTGCATACTATACAGATATATTGGTGAATAGCTGTGTAGACTATACATACAGACATATTGGTGAATAGCTGTACATACTATACAGACATATTGGTGAATAGTTGTGCATACTATACAGACATATTGGTGAATAGCTGTGCATACTATACAGATATATTGGTGAATAGCTGTGTAGACTATACATACAGACATATTGGTGAATAGCTGTACATACCATACAGACATATTGGTGAATAGCTGTACATACCATACAGACATATTGGTGAATAGCTGTGCATACCATACAGACATATTGATGAATAGCTGTGCATACTATACAGACATATTGGTGAATAGCTGTGCATACCATACAGACAGATTGATGAATAGCTGTGCATACCATACAGACATATTGGTGAATAGCTGTACATACCATACAGACATATTGGTGAATAGCTGTACATACCATACAGACATATTGGTGAATAGCTGTGCATACCATACAGACATATTGGTGAATAGCTGTGTATACCATACAGACATATTGGTGAATAGTTGTGCATACTATGCAGCCATATTGGTGAATAGTTGTACATACTATACAGACATATTTGTGAATGTGATTTGACATTGCACTGTGTAATAGGAACAGAAGGAAATGGGTGTGCCTGAGTGGAAGTGCCAGGCAGAGAAGATTGTCTTGGTTAGAAATGGCAGCGCATACTGAGACATGTTGGGCCCTCATTGTGAATACACAATATGCTCATTACTCATCAATAATTCTACAAGAGCAAAATAGGGCCCAGCAGGATTCTGATTTAGTGAGTCTCCAGCTTCCCCTGACAATGAGATCCAACAGATGGAAGAGGGGGACATGTGCGCCCTCTGCTGGAGAAGAGCAAGATTTTTTTAAAAATGAAGTGGAACTTCTCCCTAGAATTATTTAACATCCGTACAACATATACACTATATTACCAAAAGTATTGGGACACCTGCCTTTACACACAAATGAACTTTAATGGCATCCCAGTCTTAGTCCGTAGGGTTCAATATAGAGTTGGCCCACCTTTTGCAGCTATAACAGCTTCAACTCTTTTGAATGAGTTGTATGGTGTCCCTGATAATAGCCAGCAGTTTTCTGATGCTGATCCCTAGACAACTGGAGAGCAGACAGATGTCAAACTGGCAGGTATTACCAGCGATACCATGCAACTCATGGTGTCACTCAGCCACCCTTCCTCATGCTATTTACATCCTGCAATTGCAAAGCCTGACTTAAAACTGCTTGAATGTGCTTTCCCTGTGCCCTGATGCTGTAAGATGTAGATTGCATGATGGGGGCTGAGCGACACCATGAGTTGTATGGTGTCCAAGGTAATAGCCAGCAGTTTTCCAATGATAATCTCTGGACAACTGGAGCATAGACACACGTCAAACATGGTGATATGCATTTATCAAGGTACATGTGTTCTATGGCTGTTTAATCTTCATGGAGTACTTCTAGGGTGAATTTCCACTTTAAATGAAAAGCATGCATGCCATCTGCTGGATATGCTTGGTACTGCATGGGCTCCAGCTGCTGTGAGTCTGGTATTGTTGGGGCTTTTCTACAATTCTGTATTCGAGTATTAAGCCGGGTAAAAGCACAGAGTGGTCAGTTTTGGTTCCTGGTTTCAACTCCAGTAGACACACGATGAGTGTGAAGTTTGTATGTTTCCTTGAATTGCATGAGTTGCTTAACAATTCAAAAACATCCTGGTAGGGTAAAGTCTTTCTAAAACCATTTTTGTTTCTGTTTTGGAATGAGTTAAGAATGGAGAAACCCTATAGGGGTTTTTTTCTTTTTTTTTTTTGGCTGCGTCCTCCTGGGAAATTTTCCCAAAAAAGAAAGGGAGACAAAATTACTAAGTGAGGGGAATACCTTTCCTCTCTGCTCCAGAGGTATTAATACATAGGAGAGCTACCTGTGCAGCCAGCCATCCCTCTCTGTTGGCCCCCGAAGGGTCTGCAATATAACAGACCTCAAGGAGGTCAACCAACTCCCCGCCTGAACCCCCTGAACAGCCGTTTTCTTCTTAATTGCTTGAACTTCAGTAATAAAAAGGCCCCTCATATAGGCTTTGAAAGCTTCCCACTGGAGCCCCCGCTCCCCCTCTGCGGCATGCACCTCCCAGAACTCCCGCATCCTAGCCTTAACCTGGTCATGACTCGAGGGGAACGGGTTCAGCCAAAAAGCATTCAACTTCCAGGGAGCCTTCTGCAGGATATCGCCGGGCCGCACCTCCAGGCAAAGTACCAGGGGGGAGTGGTCCGACACGCCCCTGGGGTCGTATCTGATGTCCGCGACATATCTGAGAGCGGACAAGGAATAGAGGCACAGGTCAATGCCAGATAACGACATATGGGTTATAGAAAAGCAGGAAAAGACCTTGTTACCTGGATGCCGTAGCCGCCAAAGGTCAAGAGGGAAATACCTTTGTTACACAGCTGTCATCACAGCCAATGCCTCCATTGTAAGTTTTCCTTTGATCTCCGGTTTTGGTGACAACTGTGAGGCCTCATGCACACTGGACGTTCTAAAAACGCCAGTAGCTTTGTAGTGGGTTTTTCAGCGTTTTTTTTTTTCGCTTTTTTGCATTGACGTTCTTCAGCGTTTTTGGCGTTAGCGTTTTTTTTTTTTTACGTTTTTAGCTAAAAAAAATCAACTCTCTGGCATTTTAGTACATGATTTGCCAGAAACGTAACTCTGCCAGTATAAGATCTGTCGGGAGATCCTGGATAGGAACATTGATTTAGATGTAAATCTTATTAGGAAAACTTTTTATTAAAGCCCACAATGTTCCAAGGGCCCTAACTCTACGAACTCCACCTCTTCTTGCATATGGGACGGGTTCATCTGGTTTGCAATGAAGAGCTGAAAACCTGTAGCTAGAGGTTTTAAAGTGTTACTAAACCCCATATGCAGTAAAGCATGCTTGTTATACTCACTGTGGAACATAAGGGGTTATCCTCTGTATTGTCTAAAAAGGCTGTTTGATCCTGTCTTCTCCCTCTTCCACTGACTCCAAAACATGTCCAGATAACACAGAGCCTTTGGAGTCAGGCTGCACATGCTCAGATTGGTGTGTAATGCTAGAGAGGTGTTTTTTTTTTTTTCTTGGGAGAGTGCATGTGATCAGCATAGGGCCAATTAGCACTGTCCAGGCACAGGGGTCAGAGGTTATGCAGCCTCAAAGGACAGTCAGAGTAGAATGAAAACTCCTCCTACAAGCTTCACTAGGAACTAATAGAAGTCACAAGACTGCTATACACTGCTGATGAAATAAGGTATTTAGCTGTTTATATTTACTAAAACGATTGTATTTTCATGTTCTGTGTACTGTGGGAGACCAGATATAGTGAATGCAGGCTCCTGGGTTTAGTAACCCTTTAAGTTCTGGCCTTTCTCCAATCTAGATATAGTATATCAGCTGTCTGCAAGAAACAGACATCCAGGGCAAACCCCCTTTCCCCAACAGAACCTTACGCTGCCCCATAGGGGTGAATGGAGCATCTGATCAGGTCCACCTGAAAAACTGATAGGTGGACCTGATTGGAAAGCCGGTGTAAAAGGGGCCCGAACAAGAAAACAGTGCATTCGTAAAGGCTTAATTATGGTTTTAAAAGGAGAATGAGTCTTTCTTTTTTTTTTTTTTTTTTTTTTCAAGAAGCCGTTGCAGGGAGATCATCCTTCATGAGCTCCTAAACCTTACCTTTTCTGTATCACTTCCATTTGTTTGGAACCAGCAGCATATTTTAGCTGCAGTTATGTGCACTGCTCTATGTACACTACAAATCCAATAGTCCTTAGTCCATTTCAGGAGTGAGCAAGAGAGTGGATACACTATACATACAATGGGACCAATGTACAAATGTAGCCATTCTCTAAGGCCCCTTTCACATTTGTGCAACCTGAAAGTTGCGTGACTTTTCCACAATTTTATGGCAGCGACATTGCTGCGATTTTGACACAACTTTGACTGGACTTGGGTCTATGAACTTCAAGTCACATCAAAGTCGGACCAAAGTAGTGCAGGGACTACTTTGAAGTCGCACAGATATGAACGGTACCTCATTGGAAATCGTGGAGTATGACAATTTTAGCCTTTTGTGAGGTCGTGTTGTGCCACTAAAGTCCATTTTCTTCGTATTTCTCCACTTCGATACAATGGAGTACGACTTGTCAAGCGACTTTGCAGTCCCAAGTTGCA
Source organism: Pelophylax lessonae (assembly GCF_965119305.1). NCBI lineage: Eukaryota > Metazoa > Chordata > Amphibia > Anura > Ranidae > Pelophylax > Pelophylax lessonae. The sequence continues at coordinate 192,424,160 of NC_138774.1, read as the reverse complement.
GGAGAAGTCGCACAAGTGTGAAAGGGGCCTAACAGGAAGTCAGATTGCAGCAGCAGCAAAAAATAAAAAAGAAGGTACTTTGGTTTAAAAATAAAATTCTATTAAAGTATGTATTCTTTACTCAGAGTTTAGTAGCATGTTAAGTCAGTGACTGTGAAACAGGATGGCAAATTGGTGCTTGGCACATAAGATGTTGATAAGGTAGAGCACAGACAGGTCTGCTAGTGGCTTTACCAGGTAGGCATACCACCAGTTTCCAGACCGGTGTGGCACAATGAGGATTATTGGAAAGCCCTGCATCTTGATCCTGCAAAGCAAACAAGGAAGGCATTTCAGGAAAAGAAAGGCATAGATTAGGGTTGTATCGCTTTCACAGAACCACCAAAGCATCTACTGCTTCTGCTAGAGGATCCCTGAACTTGCAGGAAAACCTGTCTAGTTTTTTGAGGCCAGGATGTTCACACCTGTATGACATAGGCCCTGGAACATTTTGAGGTGTAGAGGCTACCCTCCCAGGTATAGGCGCTGTCTCTACATGCGCACAGCAGCCACCTTTTAATGGCACCGGTGTCTGTTCCTTTACCACTTGCCGACTGCTCACAGTATATTTACTGCGGCAGTCAGCCCCTGGGGAGCAAGCGCGCGCCGCCGGAGGCGCGCTCCCGCTCGGTCACTGACCCCCCCGCGAGTGTGACCGGCGAACCCACTTGGCGATCGTCGGGGGAGAGGGAGAAAGTCAGGCGGCTAGTGTAAACAAGCCGCCTGTCATTCTCCCCGGTGTAGAAACGATGATCACACGGTTCTACTATGTAGGACCGTTGATCATTGTTCCTACACCTCAAGCCACAGCCAATCACAGTTAGAATCACGCCCCTAGGGACACACACAGCCCCTCCCTCTCAAAGTTAACCCCTTCATTAACAGTGCATATGTATAGCACTGATTACTGTAGAAATGTCACTGGTAACCCCAAAAGTGTCAAAAATGTCAGTCAAGGGTCCGATCTGTCCGTCGCAATGTCGCAGTACCGAAAAAAAAAATTGCAGATCACCGCCATTACACATTGAAAAAAAGAACAACAAAAATGACAGAAATCTTTCCCTTTGTTAGTAAACGCAATAACTTTTGCGCAAACCAATCAAAATACGCTTTTTGCGATTTTTTTTTTTTTTTTTTTTTTTTTTTTTACCAAACATATGTAGCATAAAACAAATTGGCCGAAAATGTTAAAAGATTTTGATTTTTACATTTTTTTTGGGGGGGTATTTCATATAAAAAAATGTGAAAAATATTGTTATTTTTGCAAAATTGTCGCTCTTTTTTTGTTTATAGCGCATGATCAAAAAATCGCACAGGTGATCAAATGCCACCAAAAGAAATCTCTGTTTGTGGGGAAAAAAGGACGTCAAATTTGTTTAGGTACAGCGTCGCATGACCGCGCAATGGTCCGTTAAAGTCACGCAGTGCCGAATCGCAAAATACCCCCTGGTCAGGAAGGGGGTAAAATCTTCCGGGGCTTAAGTGGTTAAGAGCGCATGCACCAGTGATGTCACTGGCTGCATGTACTTTAAATATCTCCTAAACTGTGCCCATTTAGGAGATATTTACACTACCTATAGGTAAGCATTATAGGCTTACCTATAGGTAAGATACAGTAAAGGAAGATTCGTTTCTCTTTAAGCAGAAAAGCTCTGGCCACTCCATATTGTTTCATGGTATAGGTAAACTGCTGCTGAACATACCCCCCATTCTTGCTAGTTGGGTATTTTACCATATGTATACTGCCATGAAGGCACCAGAAAAATGGAAAATTGTTTCAATATCTGCCATAATATTATTTTTCTGATGCCTATCTATGGCAGTGGACAAATCTAACCCTCGGTCTAAATCAATTTACAAGAATAAGGGAGGTAGCAGTCAGACTTGTATAGATAATCACTGGTACTCTGGTTTGGGAAAGTGGCTCAGCTTTACCATATACAGTATATTACTGCTTCCAACATCCCTTCACAGCCAGTAAAGGATTACAGTTGTTGAAGAGTGGCAAAAAAAAATTAAAATAAAAATAGGCAAAATCTATTTGGTCTGTATAAGGTCCATCTACAGATTGCCCATTTTGGGACAGAGTCCCTGAGAAGTATGGGGAGATCACTGTTCAGGTGCAACCAGCAGTCAGGACAATTTCAGTTGGAGCAGGGAAGGTCCAGACAAAATTTTTAGGTGGTTCTTTGCAGGCGCTAGAAACATGAGTGGGGGAGCTGATGTTGCGCGCTGCCCAAGCTTTGCATATGTGGGCGTGGCTAAAAGTGAGCGTTTCTTCCTGGTCTATAGCTTGTAGAGTTCCACCTTTTCCCCTTTGTATAGACCAGGCATGTCCAACCTGCGGCCCGGTACCGCAGGCAATGCGGCCCACCTGCCACGGAACTCCAGACAGTCTCCCGCTAAAATATATTTAAAACGGCCGCTGTCTATTGACATTTTTTTTTTGGAGGAAGTCGGCTGCTGCACTGCATTCCGGGAGTTGTAGTCCGGCCCGGGCGGTGCTAAAATTCCTGGTGGTGGTTGGTGGAGAGAATAGAGCAGCAGGAAACTACAACTCCCGGAGACGGAGTCTTGAGGCAGGCAGAGGCGAGGGGCGTGGCGACGGGTCATGCATGTCGTGACCAGCTGGGGCTGGATGGCTGCAGCAGTGAAACTTGAAGAAACCCTGAGAACAGCATAATTTTATGCAACTCCCGGTGTCTTTGGACTGGAGGCAGGCAGAGGCAGGGCATGCCAGCCTGCAAGGGAACACATGTGACTGGCTCGGACTTGGCGCTGGCTGCTACTTAAAGATGTCATCACCCCCCCAGGAGGCTGTGTAAGGAGCTGCAACCCTCCCCATACACCCCATTTACCCTGCCCCAGTGCCCTGCCCACCCAGTAACCTTAAAATAGGAAATAGCCTTCAATTCTGTCTGGTGCTGGCCATGCCCTGTGGGTCCTGCTGGCCATGGCCTGTGGGTCCTGCTGGGAGCTGGCCAAGGCTTGTGGGTCCTGCTGGCAGTTGGCCTTGCCCTTTGCATCATGCTGGCCATTGCCTGTGGGTCCTGCTAGCCATTGTCTGCTGGGAGCGGGCCATGGCCTGTGGGCCCGGCTGGCAGTTGGCCATGACCTGTGGGTCCTGCTGGCCATTGCCTATGGGTCCTGCTGGGAGCTGGCCATGGCCTGTGGGTCCTGCTGGCCATGGCCTGTGGTTCCTGCTGGCCATGGCCTGTGAGTCCTGCTGGCCATGGCCTGTGAGTCCTGCTGGGAGCAGGCCATGGCCTGTGGGTCCTTCTGGCCATTGCCTGTGGGTCCTGCTGGGAGTGGGCCATAGCCTGTGGGTCCTGTTGGCAGTTGGCCATGGCCTGTGGATCCTGCTGGCCATTGCCTGTGGGTCCAGCATTACCCACCAGAAGTACCCGCCAGCAGTAACCGCCAGCATTACCCACTAACACTACCTGCCAGCAGTACCCACCAGCATTACCTGCCAGCAGTAATCACCAGCAGTAACTGCCAGAATTACCCACCAGCAGTAACTGCCAGCAGTACCCACCAGCACTACCTGCCAGCAGTACCCGCCAGCATTACCCGTCAGCAGTAACCGCCAGCAGTAACTGCCAGAAGTAACCGTCAGGAGTATCTGCCAGCAGTAACCGTACTAGCAGTACCCGCCAGCAGTAATCGCCAGCAGTCTGCAAAATAAGTAGAAAAGGTATGTGCATTAGCGTGTGTAAATTGTTGCAATATGTTTTTTAATAACTAGTTGTGTTTTGTCATAATATGTCATGTCCTTGTTCATACATGTATGAATAAGGACATGACATTTTCTGGCTACCTAAGTCATATGTGCTAGGGGTGCAACTAGCCCCCCGCACATAACTGTAAATATCCCAGCATGTGCTGTGTTTCTGACTCCTACCACCATGACCACTTCAAATCACTGAAGTGGTCATGGTGGTTAGAGTGTTCCTTTAATATCTCTTAGAAGAAGTAAACCTCTGTATACTGATTCTATTTCATTTCATCATCCTCTAGTTGTGTTAAATTAGTGCGGGCTGGGATCGCAGCGGCGCGGGAAGGGCACGGCGGCGTTTTATTACTTATATACCTTAACTATATTATATATTTTATATGCGGCCTGAGAAAATTTTTGTACACTCAATGTGGCCTAGAGAAGCCAAAAGGTTGGACACCCATGGTATAGACTAAATAGAGCCTGAAAATACACTGAAGAGATTGTGGAAGTTAAATAAGCTCCACTGGAGCCAGCAATAAGAGCCCCCAGCAAGTGCTGGGGCCAGTAATAACTCCCAGCATGCGTTTGTGGGGTAGTTTAAGTATAGTACTTCCAAGCTGGCCACAAAGAAGACCAGAAATCATCTAAAGACTGTGTCCCATGCCAAGGCCACAAGCTCTTCCAGACCACTTCCCCTATTGCACCACAAGCAATCGATCGCTCTTACTTCAATCTGCCAACAATGGCAGTACTGGCAGACTTGAATCCCAGCAGCCTACGAGTACTATAGATTAGATGTTGGGAGGATGTCAGGATTACTCTGCAGAACAGATAGGTCCCCGACACCCTTCAGTCATTGTTTATTAGCTAAGAAAAGTTAAATACAGACTCTTACAATCCTAGCAAAACCCATGCACCATAGTGAAAGACCAAGGGACATACGTAAAAAAAAAAATGCTTGGCATGCCATGGCAGGTTGTGGGCATGTAGAGAAAGCACCCAACAGTGGGAGTGGTTTAAGAGAAATATGTTAAATAGAATCTGAACCTACTTGCTATATACACTGCCCACATACCACAGTCCTTATACCCACAATTATCATCAAAGTAGAACTATAGGCAAAACATTTTGTTTCATTTTGGATAGAGCAAGGGAGGGTAATAATGTGTTTGCCATCTATGTCCCATTGCAGAGATTTCCCTTTACTTCCTGTGCCATAGTCAAAACAGGAAGTAAGAGGAAACCCCTGAAAATTAAGGGAACTCCTTGGGAACCTACAGATCACCACCAGAATGTGTGTCCCCATTGGAAGATTTCCCCTCGATTACTTTTCTGGGGACAACCCAGCATTTGGGATTTTCTTTTACTTTCACTTCAATATTAATGGTAAACAGGATAAATAGAGAAGGTGAATCTGCTTATCGGGGGGCAAAAACCACAATAAAAATTGACAGGTGTTCTAATGCCTCACTACTCTGTCCAAAACTCAAACAAAAGTTAAAACAAAAAAAAAAAAAAAATGTGCCTTTAGTTTTATTTTTATTACTGTGCTACTCCCAACATTTACTGTGGACGGGGGCAGCTCCAGGCTAAGCGATGTACTGGTGTGTGCCCAGCAGTGTGATCCTGTGACTGCTGAGATCGCATCTCAGTACCTGGCCGCCTAGAGTGGGCGAGGTACAGTGGCGGCTGGTGCTCAAAATTTTTGGGGGGGCGCAAAAACAAAAATGTAATAGGTATTGCTTCGCAGCAAAAAACGAGGTAAAAAAATTGCATGACTTTGAGGTCATGGTACAGGCATGGCACATGTGATGGTATAGGCATGGCACAGATGGTACAGGCATGGCACAGGTGATGGAATAGGCATGGCACAGATGGTATAGGCATTGAACAGGTGGTAGAATAGGCATGGCACAGGTGATGGTATAGGCATGGCACAGGTGATGGTATAGGCATGGCACAGGTGATGGTATAGGCATGGCACAGGTGATGGAATAGGCATTGCACAGGTGATGGTACAGGCATGGCACAGGTGATGGAATAGGCATGGCACAGATGGTATAGGCATGGCACAGGTGATGGAATAGGCATGGCACAGATGGTACAGGCATGGCACAGGTGATGGTACAGGCATGGCACAGGTGATGAAATAGGCATTGCACAGGTGATGGTACAGGCATTGCACAGGTGATGGTACAGGCATGGCACAGATGGTATAGGCATGGCACAGGTGATGGAATAGGCATGGCACAGATGGTACAGGCATGGCACAGGTGATGGTACAGGCATGGCACAGGTGATGGTACAGGCATGGCACAGGTGATGGTACAGGCATGGCACAGGTGATGGAATAGGCATGGCACAGATGGTATAGGCATGGCACAGGTGATGGAATAGGCATGGCACAGATGGTACAGGCATGGCACAGGTGGTGGAATAGGCATGGCACAGATGGTACAGGCATGGCGCAGGTGGTGGAATAGGCATGGCACAGGCATGGCGCAGGTGGTGGAATAGGCATGGCACAGATGGTATAGGCATGGCACAGGTGATGGAATAGGCATGGCACAGATGGTACAGGCATGGCACAGGTGGTGGAATAGGCATGGAACAGATGGTACAGGCATGGCACAGGTGATGGAATAGGCATGGCACAGGTGATGGTAAGGTCATGGCACAGGTGGTGGAATTGGCATGGCACAGATGGTACAGGCATGGCGCAGGTGATGGAATAGGCATGGCACAGGTGATGGAATAGGCATGGCACAGGTGATGGTAAGGTCATGGCACAGGTGGTGGAATAGGCATGACACAGGTGATGGAATAGGCATGGCACAGGTGATGGTAAGGTCATGGCACAGGTGGTGGAATAGGCATGGCACAGATGGTACAGGCATGGCGCAGGTGATGGAATAGGCATGGCACAGGTGATGGTAAGGTCATGGCACAGGTGGTGGAATAGGCATGGCGCAGGTGGTGGAATAGGCATGGCGCAGGTGGTGGAATAGGCATGGCACAGATGGTACAGGCATGGCACAGGTGATGGTAAGGTCATGGCACAGGTGGTGGAATAGGCATGGCACAGATGGTACAGGCATGGCGCAGGTGGTGGAATAGGCATGGCACAGGTGATGGAATAGGCATGGCACAGATGGTACAGGCATGGCGCAGGTGGTGGAATAGGCATGGCACAGGTGATGGAATAGGCATGGCACAGATGGTACAGGCATGGCGCAGGTGGTGGAATAGGCATGGCACAGGCATGGCGCAGGTGGTGGAATAGGCATGGCACAGATGGTACAGGCATGGCGCAGGTGATGGAATAGGCATGGCACAGATGTTACAGGCATGGCACAGGTGATGGAATAGGCATGGCACAGGTGATGGTAAGGTCATGGCACAGGTGGTGGAATAGGCATGGCACAGATGGTACAGGCATGGCGCAGGTGATTGAATAGGCATGGCACAGGTGATGGAATAGGCATGGCACAGGTGATGGAATAGGCATGCCGCAGATGGTACAGGCATGGCGCAGGTGATGGAATAGGCATGGCACAGATGGTACAGGCATGGCACAGGTGATGGTAAGGTCATGGCACAGGTGGTGGAATAGGCATGACACAGATGGTACAGGCATGGCGCAGGTGGTGGAATAGGCATGGCACAGGCATGGCACAGGTGATGTAATAGGCATGGCACAGATGGTACAGGCATGGCGCAGGTGGTGGAATAGGCATGGCACAGGCATGGCGCAGGTGGTGGAATAGGCATGGCACAGATGGTACAGGCATGGCACAGGTGGTGGAATAGGCATGGCACAGGCTTGGCACAGGTGATGGAATAGGCATGGCACAGATGGTACAGGCATGGCGCAGGTGGTGGAATCGGCATGGCACAGGCATGGCGCAGGTGGTGGAATAGGCATGGCACAGGCATGGCGCTGGTGGTGGAATGGGCATGGCACAGGCATGGCGCAGGTGGTGGAATAGGCATGGCACAGATGGTACAGGCATGGCACAGGTGGTAAAATCGGCATGGTACAGGCATGGCACAGGTGATGGTAAGGTCATGGCACAGGTGGTGGTAAGGTCATGGCACAGGTGGTGGAATAGGCATGGCACAGATGGTACAGGCATGGCGCAGGTGGTGGAATAGGCATGGCACAGGCGGTGGAATAGGCATGGCACAGGCATGGCGCAGGTGGTGGAATAGGCATGGCACAGGCATGGCGCAGGTGGTGGAATAGGCATGGCACAGATGGTACAGGCATGGCACAGGTGATGGTAAGGTCATGGCACAGGTGATGGTAAGGTCATGGCACAGGTGGTGGAATAGGCATGGCACAGATGGTACAGGCATGGCGCAGGTGGTGGAATAGGCATGGCACAGGCATGGCGCAGGTGGTGGAATAGGCATGGCACAGGCATGGCGCTGGTGGTGGAATGGGCATGGCACAGGCATGGCGCAGGTGGTGGAATGGGCATGGCACAGATGGTACAGGCATGGCACAGGTGGTGGAATAGGCATGGCACAGATGGTACAGGCATGGCACAGGTGATGGTAAGGTCATGGCACAGGTGGTGGTAAGGTCATGGCACAGGTGGTGGTAAGGTCATGGCACAGGTGGTGGAATAGGCATGGCACAGATGGTACAGGCATGGCGCAGGTGGTGGAATAGGCATGGCACAGGCATGGCGCAGGTGGTGGAATAGGCATGGCACAGGCATGGCGCTGGTGGTGGAATGGGCATGGCACAGGCATGGTGCAGGTGGTGGAATAGGCATGGCACAGATGGTACAGGCATGGCACAGGTGGTGGAATAGGCATGGCACAGATGGTACAGGCATGGCACAGGTGATGGTAAGGTCATGGCACAGGTGGTGGTAAGGTCATGGCACAGGTGGTGGTAAGGTCATGGCACAGGTGGTGGAATAGGCATGGCACAGATGGTACAGGCATGGCGCAGGTGGTGGAATAGGCATGGCACAGGCATGGCGCAGGTGGTGGAATAGGCATGGCACAGGCATGGCGCTGGTGGTGGAATGGGCATGGCACAGGCATGGCGCAGGTGGTGGAATAGGCATGGCACAGATGGTACAGGCATGGCACAGGTGGTGGAATAGGCATGGCACAGATGGTACAGGCATGGCACAGGTGATGGTAAGGTCATGGCACAGGTGGTGGTAAGGTCATGGCACAGGTGGTGGTAAGGTCATGGCACAGGTGGTGGAATAGGCATGGCACAGATGGTACAGGCATGGCGCAGGTGGTGGAATAGGCATGGCACAGGCATGGCGCAGGTGGTGGAATAGGCATGGCACAGGCATGGCGCTGGTGGTGGAATGGGGATGGCACAGGCATGGCGCAGGTGGTGGAATAGGCATGGCACAGGTGGTGGAATAGGCATGGCACAGATGGTACAGGCATGGCACAGGTGATGGTAAGGTCATGGCACAGGTGGTGGTAAGGTCATGGCACAGGTGGTGGTAAGGTCATGGCACAGGTGGTGGAATAGGCATGGCACAGATGGTACAGGCATGGCGCAGGTGGTGGAATAGGCATGGCACAGGCATGGCGCAGGTGGTGGAATAGGCACTTACCTGGCGACGGCTCGGCTCCCGGCGGCGGCTTCTCCCCTCCTCGCGACTCTGATGTCCGTCCTCTTCTGCTCGGCTCCTGGCGGCGGCTTCTCCCCTCCTCGCGACTCCTCTTCTTCGCGGGCTGCAGCGGGAAAGTGACCGGGCGGTGACGGTGAGTGACTGATGCACGCACCGGCACCGCCCCCAACGAGGTCACCATGGATGTCCTGAATCATGATTGGTCCAGGCTGGAGTCTGGACCAATCATGATCCAAGACATCACAAAAGGGGGTGGTGTAGCGCATTTTTCTGCGCTACAGTTACGCCCCAGAAGGCCGCCAATTGGCGCCTCTGCTGGTGGAAAACCCCACCCCCCATCGGCACCAATGCGGCGGACGCCGAAAGAGGGGTGGTGGAGCGCAGAGCTCTGCGCTACAGTTACGCCCCAGAAGGCCGTCTATCGGCGCCTCTGCGGGTGGAAAACCCCACCCCCATAGGCACCAATGAGACGGGCGCCCCTTGTGGGCAAAAATTTTTTTTTTTTTTTTTTTTTAATCTTTTTTTTTTCTTTTTCTTTTTTTTGGGGGGGGGGGGGGGCGGCGCCCCTGCGCCCCCTATGGGCCGGCCGCCACTGGTGAGGTATCATGTAATTGCTATGACCAATCAAAGCGATCAGAATATATAACATATAAGCAAAACGGTCATGAATGGCTCTCATTAGGTTGACTTCTGTCAAGTGCAAATGGTCAGAGATGTATCAAAATTTGGCTGGTCCCTGCTGAACCTGTCGAATTCCCAGCCATCTATGGCCAGCTCAAAAGGAGAAGTACAGCCGAAGTTCGTTTGCCTGTACTTCTGGGGTTTATCGGAGTGCAGTTCGTTCTGCACTGTGACCCGTGGGCAGAAGTCCGCTGACGTCACAGAGCCAGTCCAGGCTTGGGAAAGATCACGACCATATGGTCCGGATCCTCCCACGTGCCTGGCTCGGCAACCCAGCTCAGCCCTGAACCGGCCGCTCCCGCCTCCTCCAGTGAGCGCAGGGGGGGGCAGAGCAGAGAGCCGGTGACTAACAGTCACCAGCTCTCTTTTTTTACGGATCTCTGAGAACCAAATGCTTGCTCGGTTCTCAGTGTTAGAACAGGCGTGGGACAGATACGGCATCAGACCTGTATGCTGCATCCAGAACAGGCCTGGGACAGATACAGCATCAGACCTGTATGCTGCATCCAGAACAGGCCAGGGACAGATACAGCATCAGACCTATATGCTGCATCCAGAACAGGCCTGGGAAAGATACAGCATCAGACCTGTATGCTGCATCCAGAACAGGCCTGGGACAGATACAGCATCAGACCTATATGCTGCATCCAGAACAGGCCAGGGACAGATACAGCATCAGACCTATATGCTGCATCCAGAACAGGCCTGGGAAAGATACAGCATCAGACCTATATGCTGCATCCAGAACAGGCCTGGGACAGATACAGCATCAGACCTATATGCTGCATCCAGCTAGGCAAGTATGATTCTACAAAAAACAAAACCCCAAAGTTTAAAATCCTTAGAGTAGCTTTTATTTCCATACACGCAAATGCATTGGGATCACTGCACAGTCTTTTTCAAATTAAAACCATGAATCAAAAATGTTTCCAATGTGTTATTACTTTACAGAAATTTAAGAAAAAAAAAAGTAATATTAGGCTTTTCCACAAAATAGCAGTGTCTTCATTTTTCTTCACAAACTCAATTATTGTATAAACTGAAAAATACGAGTCTTTCTGTGAATCACTGAACTAATATTTAGTTGTATAACCACTGTTTCTGAGAACTGCTTTACATCTGTGTTGCATGGAGTCAACCAACTTCTGGCACCTGTGAATTTATTCCAGCTCAGGACCATTGCACAATTCCTCTGCATTTCTTGGTTTGACCTCAGAAACTGCATTTTTGATGTCACCCCACAAGTTTTCTATTGGATTAACCACTTTACCACCGGAGGATTTTGCGGTCTTACGTCCAGGCCACTTTTTGTGATTCGGCACTGTGTGACTTTAACTGACAATTGCGCGGTCGTGCGACGCCGTACCCAAACGAAATTTACGTCCTTTTTTTCCCACAAACAGAGCTTTCTTTTGGTGGTACTTGATCACCTGTGCGATTTTTACTTTTTGCGCTATAAACAAAAAAAGAGCGTAAATTTTGAAAAAATTATATTTTTCACATTTTTTTTATATGAAATTCCCCCCAAAAAAAATGTAAAAATCAAATTTTTTTAAAATTTTTGGCCAATTTGTTTTCTGCTACATATGTTTGGTAAAGACAAATCACAATAAGCGTATTTTGATTGGTTTGCGCAAAAGTTATTGCGTTTACTAACTAAGGGAAAGATTTCTGTCATTTTTGGTGTTTTTTTTTTTTTTAACGAGTAATGGCGGCGATCTGCGATTTTTTTTTTTTTTTTTTTGCGGGACTACGACATTGCGGCGGACAGATCGGACCCTTGACTGACATTTTTGACACTTTTGGGGGTACCAGTGACATTACTACAGTAATCAGTGCTATACATATGCACTGTTACTGTAAAAATGACACTGGCAGGGAAAGGGTTAATTTTATTGGAGAAGGAGGGGTTAATGTATGCCTGGTGCTTACTAACGTGTGTGGGGGGAGGTGACTGAGTGTCACAGGGACAGATCGCAGGTTCAGCTATGCTGAACCCTGCCTGTCACTTAGGAGATCCGCCCGCTTTGTTTACACAATCGGGTGGATCTCCAGACTCGATTCCCCGACTCCCGCTGTGACTGAATACAGTGGGAGCGAGCCTCCAGCGACACGCGCGCGCCGTCCACAAGGGGAGGAGTCCAGCGACGTAGGTTTACGTCGCTGGACGGGAACGAGCCACTTTGCCGCAGTACGGTCAACGTGACCGGTCGGCAAGTGGTTAAGGTCCAAGATTGGGCTGGCCTCTCCATAATGTTAATCTTGTTGGTTTGGAACCAAGATGCTGCTCGCTTACTGGTGTATTTGGGGTTGCTGTCCTGTTGAAACACCCATTTCAGGGGCTTTCTCTGGCAAAAGGCAACACGACCTCTTCAAGTATTTTGATATATTCAAAGTGATCCATGATCCCTGGTGTGATAAATAGGCCCAACACCATAGTACGAGAGAAATTCCCATATCCTGATGCTTAGGTCATCCATCATGCTTCACGGTGTACTGTGGATTTAATTCAGTGTTTGGGGGGGGGGGAGTCGTCTAACAAACGGTCTGCGGCCCCTAGATCCAAAAAGAAGAATCTTGCGAAATTTCATCATTCCACAAAATGTTGTGCTATTTCCCTTTAGGCCAGTCAATGTGTTCTTTGGCAGATTGTCGTTTTTTCAACAGTGGGACTTTGCGGGGGCTTCTTGCCAATTAGCTTAGCTTTACATAGGTGTCTTGTAATTGTTACAGTACTCACAGGTAACTTTGGACCTTCTTTGATTACCCTGGAGCTGATCATTGGCTGAGTCTCTGCCATTTTGGCTATTCTTCCATCCATTTGAATGGTAGTTTTCTATTTTCTTCCACGTCTTTCTGGTTTTGATTGCCATTTTAAAGCGTTTGAGATCATTTTAGCTGAGTAGCCTATCAGTTTCTGTACTTCTTTATATATGTTTTCCCCTCTCCAATCAACTTTTTAATCAAAGTACGCTGTTCTTCTGAACAATGTCTGAAATTACTCATTTTACTTTCAGAAAGAAATGCACAATACCCAGCATGTACAACAATTGCTGCCTTTATCCTTAAATAAAGGCCACCTGTTTTTTCACAAATTGAATGACCTCACTAATTGAACTCCACACTGCTATTATTTTGAACACACCCCTTTCAATTAACCACTTAAGCCCCGGAAGATTTTACCCCCTTCCTGACCAGGGGGTATTTTGCAATTCGGCACTGCGTGACTTTAACGGACAATTGCGCAGTCGTGCGACGCTGTATCTAAACGAATTTGGCGTCCTTTTTTTCCCACAAACAGAGCTTTCTTTTGGTGGTATTTGATCACCTGTGCGATTTTTTGATCACGCGCTATAAACAAAAAAACAGCGTAAATTTTGCAAAAATAGCAATATTTTTCACATATTTTTATATGAAATTGCCCCCAAAAAAAATGTAAAAATCAAAATTTTTTAACATTTTCGGCCAATTTGTTTTATGCTACCTATGTTTGGTAAAAAAAAAAAAAATCGCAAAAAGCGTATTTTGATTGTTAGTAAACGCGATAACTTTTGCGCAAACCAAAGGGAAAGATTTTTGTTGTTTTTTTTTTTAACGTGTAATGGCGGCGATCTGCGATTTTTTTTTTGCGGTACTGCGACATTGCAGCGGACAGATCGGACCCTTGACTGACATTTTTGACACTTTTGGGGTTACCAGTGACATTTCTACAGTAATCAGTGCTATACATATGCACGGTTACTGTAAAAATACACTGGCAGTGAAGGGGTTAACTTTTTTGAGAGGGAGGGGCTATGTGTGTCCCTAGGGGCGTGCTTTCTACTGTGATTGGCTGTGGCTTCAGATGTATGAAGAGTGATCAACGGTTCTACATAGTAGAACCGTATGATCACCCTTCATACACAGGGGAGAATGACAGGCAGTTTGTTTACACAAGCCGCCTGACTTTCTCCCTCTCCCCCGCCGATCGCAGAGTGACCGGCGGACATCGGGTCCGGCGGACACATGCGCGGGGGGGGGGGGGGGGGGGGGCGGTCCGTGACCACGCGGGAGCGCGCCTCCGGGGGCGCGTGCTCGCTCCCTAGACCCCCACAAGCTAGTGACATAGCCCTACGTCACTTTGCCTGTGAGGGGCTGACTGCCGACGTAGATCGGCGTTAGGCAATCGGCAAGTGGTTAAGGTTTCAATCACACAGAATAAGCAGCATGCATGTAATGACTGTTGGGTTTCTATTACTCTGCTACACCTACTAGTAAATTATTATTTGCCATGTGAAACAATGATTGATCTGGTTAATGATGTTGGACTGCTATTATTTTGAACACAACTGTACAACAATGCATATAGAGTGCAGCAGTCAGGGTGAGAGAGAAAAAGCGGGACAAAAAGAATGGGGGGGGGGGGGGGAGAGATGAGAGGGAGGGGGTGAAAGAAGAGAAAAAGAAGGGAGGGGAGGAGAGCTAAAGGGGTCAGAGCAAAGGCCGGAGAGGGGGGGGGGGGGGTTGAAAGAGACTGAGCAAAAAGGATGTACAGAGTTCACTTGCAGTGGTTACTCCATGGGACTTCAGTGGGGGGGGGGGGGGGGGGGGAAGTACACATGCCGCAGCTGTGATGCTTTACATAGCAGCTGCAAATAGATCCTCTCTTGCCGTTCGGTGGGCACTGAACATGAATGCAAGTGAATGGGACTGCCCTGCAACTGCATTCAATGTGGTTGTGGTGCAAAATTTAGGGGGAGGTTAAAGTGTTAGTAACTTTCTTTTTTTTTTTTAAATAACAAAAAACCTTTTAATAAGTTACTTACCTACTCTGTGTAATGGTTTTGCACAGAGCAGCCCCGATCCTCATCTTTTTGGGTTCCCAGCTGGCACTCCTTCTGGCTCCTCATCTTATCTGAGTGCCCCAAAGCAAACCTCGTGCTATGTATGGGGGGCCCTCATGCGTGCTCGTTCACAAGTCACCTCTGTGTGTCAATAAGAAACAAAAAACAGGGTTTGCTGCTCCCGCTCCCTCCTCATTGGCTATGATTGATAGCAGCAGGAGCCAATGGCTCCTCGTCTCTCAGCCAATGAGGCAGAGAACCGGGAGAGCAGCCACTGTTGTGCACACTGCTGGATCGGGATCAGGCAAGTTTAAGGGGGGTTACCTTCATGCATTCTCAAAACCTTGAACTATGACTTTATAACTGGGGGGGGGGGGGGGGGGGGGGGAGAGAAACATATTGTCACCTCATTACCTGCCAAATGCCTCTGAAAAGCAATCCAAGCATGGATCGCTTTTTAGAGGAGTGGAAGTCTTTGCTATTTATGTGAACGAGCCTTCAGAGAGCAGCAAAGGGAGGGACAACAGCAACTGTCAAGGGGGAAAGGGGTGTCAGTATCCCTGCACTAGTGGTGGGACAAGGTTATCCACTGCCCAGGGCAGGATGCCAATGTGCACACCTAATTGTTTATACTTGCAGTTGACGGGCAGTAAAATGGGATTTTTGACTTACCACAAAATCCATTTCTATGATGTTCATTGACAGACACAGCTCCTGATGTTCTTAACCCATTGAGTTATACTGTCCCCTACAGCAGTGGTCCTTAACCCTGGCCTACAGGGCCCACTAACAGGCCAGGTTTTCAAGATAACTGAAATACATCCCAGGTGATATCATTTGCTGCTCAGTGATTGTAGTACTCTAGTCTGCATCTCCCCAAGGTAATACTTAAAATCTGGCCTGTTAGTGGGCCCTGAGGACCGGAGTTGAGGACCACTGCCCTACAGGAGTAGGCCACTAGGCAGAAAAAAAAAAAAAGAGTCTGGCTTTGCCTATGGGCAGTCCCGGGGGGTATACTACCTTTCTCTGCTATAGGCACTCTGTTTCATTACAAGCAGTGACAGAAGAATTACAACTCCAAAGAGGGGTGGGTGCTGTGTCTGTCAACGAACATCAGAGAAATGGATTTTACGGTAAGTCAAAAATCCCATTATCTTTTTCGTTCATTGACAGACCACAGCTCCTGATCTTCTGAACCATTGGGACGTCCCAAAGCAGTGTCAAACATGAGGGGTGGGAAGAGCAAAAAAGAAATTTCAAAGGCTAACTATAGCCAACCAGGTAAACTGGAGCTCACCTGAAAAAAACAATACACCCTCAAAGAGGACCAGGTCCTCTAAACAGCAGCCTGCAAAACCTTGCGGCCAAAGGAAGCATCGACAGATGCCAACACATCCACTTTACAGAACTTTGTGAAAGTGTGCACTGATGAGCAGATGGCTGCCTTGCAAACCTGCATCACTGACGCCTGATGACTGAAGGCGCCAGGAGCCACTAAGCGCCCGAGTAGATTTCCTAGCTTTGAACAGCATTGGAATCACCAACCTCTATCCATCAGCACCTGCAGTTCAAACAGCCAAGCCGTCAAAGCCAGCGACTGTAAAGCAGGATGGAAGATTGGCCCTTGGGACAGCAGATCCTCCCCTGAGAGGAAGTTTCAAAGTAACATCAGAGACCAGCCACACCAGATCGGCGTATGCCAGTCTGGGGCTACTAAGAGGACTGGAATCCCTTCTGCTTCGATCCTGCGTAGAAGTCTTAGCAGAAGCTGGAGAGGAGGGAAGGTGTAAATCAGACGATACTGACCCCCACGGGGTCACTAACGTCTGTGGCGTCCACCAGAGGATACTGTGACTGAGCCACAAACCTCTGCACCTTTCTGTTGCGCTGAGCCGCCAATGGATCCACCTCGGGGGATGCGCCACTGGAGACACAACTGATGAAACAACTCCAGCTGAAGGGACCACTCCCGTTGGTCCAAC
The DNA here is from genome assembly GCF_965119305.1 of Pelophylax lessonae. Taxonomy (NCBI): domain Eukaryota; kingdom Metazoa; phylum Chordata; class Amphibia; order Anura; family Ranidae; genus Pelophylax; species Pelophylax lessonae. Next base: position 192,407,296 of record NC_138774.1, on the reverse strand, counting down.
GCCTGCTGACTGAGGTATTCTGCCTGCCAGTTTTCCACCCAAGGAATATGTACGGTGGAGAGGGCTGGAACAAACTGTTCTGACCACCTTAGAATGCCAGGTACCTCCAGAGCCACCAGGACACTTCTTGTTTCCCTTCTTGTAATTGGCATAAGCCACGGACGTGGCATTGTCCATTTGAATGCACATTGGACATCTCTGAAGAGGATCCATCCAATGGTCCAGGCACAGTCTGATTGCTCGGACTTCCAAGACATTGATCAGTAGTCTGGACTCTTCCAGTGTCCAGAGCCCCTGAGCAGAATTTTTGCTGAGGATGCCTCCCCAGCCGGACAGACTGGCATCCGTGGTGACCACTGTCCAATACAAGGGTAAGAAGGATTTGCCCAGCAAAAGCGCTGGAAAATGAAGCCACTATATCAGGGACCCTCGTTCCCCAGCTCAGTCGGATGTGATTTGTCCAGAGACTGCAGAGTCTTGTCCAATTTGGCTAGAATCTTCCTTGCAGTGACCTCATTTGGAACTGCGCAAATGGAACCGCCTCAAAAGGTAGACACCATCAGGCCCAGCACCTGCATGCAAGTCTGGAGTAATGACCATCTGCTGGACAGCAGGAGACTAATTGCAGCTAGCACAAAGAACTCCAGGACCACCGTCAGTGCATCAATGGATGGTTGGGACCCAGATGGCCCCGCAGCCTCAGAGAGGGGATCAGGTGGAGAGATATGATCCAAAGATTCCATGAGTCTCCAGAGTGACCCCACAAAGTGTGTAATACGCTGCAAAGGGACAACCCCCCACTGCACTGGCAGAACCACCCAGTCGCCAGGCACAAAGCACCAATTGATCCTCAGTAGAGAGGGAGTAGACCCCCACCAGACTCACCACCCAGCAAAAACAGGCACCTGCAGCCACCAGGATAATCTGCACTCTAAGCGTGGCGATTAGGAAGTGAAAAGATCCAAGGGCTCCCACCGTCGAAAGGGCCGTCCATAGGGCTCCACTGTCATGACTGCCGCTATTTGCAATGGCAAACCACCGCAAAATGGCCACCGGACTACACAAACATGGCGGTCGCTATTTGCAATAGCAAACCACCGCCGGACTACACAAACATGGCCATCGTGCATTGAAAATGGTAGCACCACGAGGCTCCTATCATCTGGTTGCCGGCAGCACCCCCCAGCCCCATCGCCAGCATAGCGCCCTGCCCCCCACCCCAGTAGGTGGACTAGTCCACCCACACAGCCCCAGCACAAGTGGAGGGGAGGGATAGGATGGGGGACAGATGAAGGGGAGTGCCTGATGAGGAGGGAAACCCAGGGGTCTGACCATCCCAAGGTAATATTAGAGGTAGTAATCAGATGGGCACTGCTCCCGCCAGAACCTCCTCTCCATCGAAATGGGGGGCTGCCGGCCAGGAGGAACACTGCGAATCGGGCCGAGACCCAGTCGCATGCGACCTCCAGGGGTTTTGAACTCTCAGACCAACTCCCGTCTGGTGGGGCTATGTTCCAGCCGACCTAGCGCGGAGCTGAGTCTGTGTGGGCTCGCTGGCCAGACTGGGGTGACCACTGGATCTAGATTATCCAGTCCATCGCCCAGTCCGGCAGTTGATTAACAGATCTTACGGGAAAAAAAACAGAAGAAAAATTTCTATCTAAAAAGAAAAAAAAGGTACCAGCAAGGAACTAGGTCCTTACTCCTGACTAGGGAAAAAAAAAACTGAGTACCAAGAGGGAGTATACCCCCTGGGACTGCCAATAGGTGTAGTCAGACTTTCTTTCTGCCTGGTGTCCTACTCCTTTAGGGGGCAGTATAACTCAATGGTTAAGAAGATTAGGAGCTGTGTCCGTCAATGAATGAAAGAGAAAAATACGTCTTACCTTGCCTTCCTGTTGGCAGCCATCTTGGACATGTGCAGACTGCTGTCTTTTATTAACTGTTTGCATCATCACTTGTCTAATGCCTGGCTGTCGCTCAGTGATAATGTCGCACACCTAACTCTATATATATCACCTGTTGGCTTGCAGTCCTTTGCCCTTGTGTTTGTGCTCCAAGGTGCATCACTGCTAGCAGTCTTCCGTTCTCAGTGTTCCTTCATGTATGACCTGGCTTGGCTGACTACTTTCCTGGCTCTCAATTCCGCATCGGCAGACTACCCCCCTCTGGACTTAACCCCGGCTTTGATGACTACCCACTTCTAAATTCGATCCCGGCTTGGATGACTACACACTCTGGACTTGACCCCAGCTGTTACCGATTTCGCTCCTCACTCTTCCTGTGCATTTATTGTTGTTGCCCTAATAAACTGCTTTATTTTACTTGCATCTTCGTGTGGTCTGGTTTCCTAGCACCTCCCCCAACTACTTCCCTTTAAACAGTAACAGTTATTGTTAGAAACAAGAAAAAACCCTCCACTCCGGGTGGTCTATGTACATTGCAGGGATTTTAACAAACTTTGTTGCAGATTCCTACCTTTTTGTTATTCTGAAGAAATCCCTCTGTGTTTGTCTGTGTCCATTTGCAGTGTAAATCTGTATGGGAGGGGTTTCATAATTATTAATCAATCCCCTGCTGCACACATAGGGCTCTAATGAAGACAATTGCAGGGTCTGCATCCCTTTAGATGTGTTCCGATTGGGAGCATCTCCCCAGAATGACATTTTTGTTGCAGGGGATGCCACAAATCTGACTCTTATCTTAGGCAGACTTCTGGGAAAATCAGTAAGCTAATCACACAAGCAGGAAATTATGTTTCTGGGGGCATTCTGTGAAGCTATATTGTATTTTCAGAAAACTACAGATTGAAAAGGAAAGGTCATTTTTAAAAACATTAAATTACAATATGATTTGTGTCACAATTATATACGCTATAATATATATATATAATATATTTTTTGCTATTTTTTTCCACCACAAAAGTGGAGTTACTCTTTAAGCTGCAAAGGCAACCGTAAGGAGGTACACACGTGCTGCATTTGTGAAGCTATGCGTTGTGGAACAGTGAAAATGATCCCCATCATTGCTCATTTAAGTGAATGAGACCTTGTTGAAACTACCCTACAACTGCATGCAATGCAGTTGCGGTACAGGCTTTTAGGGGTTAAAACAGGTGATGAGGTAACCTAATGCTTCCTCACTGCCTGTCAAATGCCCTCTGAAGAACAATCCACTGCAGATCACTCTTCAGAGGGTGATAGTGTATAATATTCCTTACAAACACAGATTCTTACATCAGATTGGATTTTATAGATTATATCTGCTTGATTTATATTTATAAAAAGTAAATCTAATCTAAATGGATTGTTCAGGGTGACTCTTGTACAATGTAGGGAGTGGCAGATTTTGCTGATCTGATGCCATTTTTACTGATGGAACTGACAGTGATACATGAAAGCCAAGAACACAAAACATTATGTAGGGGAAATAGATGTTTATTTAATCCAACTTTTTACACAACCCAGAGGCGACACATATGAAAAAGTGACTTTGATAACACACACACACAAAAAAAAAAAAAATGCAAATAAGTGACCAAAGGCAGCATGAAAGCCCAGCTCCACTCCAGAACAGAGTACTAGGAGGACACAGAAACATGGATGGATACATTAGCACTGAGCTTAGCAATAAACATGTGACATTCTACTCATGGAGAGTAACTACCATCCTGATCTGTACAAACTGCCTCCGGTGCAGACGGGATAGGACAGGCATAGAGTATGAATATATAAGTGAAATCTCTACCTTAAACATGAGCCAAATGAGGATGCAGATAGTAGAGAAGAAGCCGATTACTGCTCTGCTGAGCCTGGTCCCTCCCACTTCCCCAGGACAGCTGTGTCTTTCCTACTTTAGCCTGATGCTGTATGCCTGCTCTGATAGCCCCATAGATTACACTGTAGCAGGGCAGCTATGCCACCTTCAGTCACCAGTTATGGTCCCAGGCTTGGGCAGCAGGGATCTAGAGCTGACGCACACTCCATATTCAAACCTGCTGCCTGCACAGTAAGCCCTTTCACCATCCATCCCTTGCCGGAAATAATATCATGGGCATGGCATGTGCAGCCAGAGCTGCTGTATCCCTCCACAAAGAAAATAGTCCCTTGCCTTGCATGAAATGCACAGCATTTACAGGTAAAATCAGATTTAAAAAGTGTGTTTTACTACAGGGCATTGATAGACAATTAGTCTATGTTGCTTGGAATTTACATATAGCATGAAACTATAACTGGCAGTGTTGTAATTTCCCTCAGGACACAGCTTTGTTCCCTATTGGGGTGTCCAAGATAATGAACAACACACATGCCATATGACCAACACCAATGTTACTGTTAAGTTACAAACCAAAGTGATAACTTTTCTCGACTTTGTATACATAAACTAGGTTAATGTACTTTTTCTGTATACAGTGCTCTTTACTATGGCTACCTGCTTGTATTCTTTTCCTTGAAAACTCAAAAAAAAAAAAAAAAAAACTTTTGGAAAATAAAAAATATTGTGACATTATGCAAAGACTGACTGATACATTTTAGGGGTGCTTCAGCAGCCCTAAGCACCCACCTGACACCTCCCCTGAGTTGGAGGATGCAAACATCAAGGCAAAGTTATGGCTGTCCTACTCAGTTTAGTAAGCAGTTGGTCCAGTATCCCTTTACTGGCAAGCAGTTTACACAAATCCCAAACTAAATAAGATGTGACTTCCGGTAATAGAACACAGTAATACATTTATTCTGGGTTTAACAGACATACAAAAGAAACCACAATAATAGTATATACATAAATGCTCTTCTCTTCCCGCAGGCCACTCCCTGGATGTAACCGAGGATAAATAGTCTTGAATCTGATCACCGAATCTGTGGAGTGAAGAAATAGTACAATGCAAACACGGTTAATAATATTTTCATTACAGATTCTCTAAGCCAAGGGGCACGTGCTTTCTATATCTACTTGTTCTGTTGGAGCATCTCCTTCATACTTCCATATTAGGATGACACAGCAATTGTTGTCCAATTGGTTGCCAGCCTTAAGCCTAATTACACACTAGTAGCTTTTGTTATTTTCCTTCAACCCAGGAGGGCTAAATGGAAAAAAAGAAAACCTCAGGAGGAGCAGCTGTACTAACTATCTGGCATTAGTACAGCAATCTCCCCTGCTCCCGGGTTATGACAGGGAGATGGCTCCCCGGCCACGGCAACTTGGTCAGCACTCTCAGCCAATGGCTGGGAGCGCTAATCAGATGCTGATCGGCGGACCTTTTCCGGTCATGCCCCATCGACAGAAGCTGCCATACGCACAGGCCGAACGTTGGCTGGATTCTACTGTATCGGACGATGCCGCCCAACGGTTGTCCCGTGTGTACTAGGCTTTAGGTTATATATGCACAAAACAGCTTTACTGAAGTACACAAGATACAGTGGGGAATATTATTTGACCCCCTGCAGATTTTGTAAGTGTGCCCACTTACAAAGAAATGAAGGGTGTAGAATTTTTATCATGTGTTTTTTAAATGATAGAGACAGAATATCAACCAAAAATCCAGACAAAAAACACATGATAAATTGAGTTGCAATTCAGTGAGTAAAATAAGTATTTGATCCCCAAGCAAAACATGACTCAGTACTTGGTGGCGAAATTCTTTGTTGGCAAGCACAGGTAGGTAATATATTTCTTGTAGTTGGTTACCAGGTTTGCACACATCTCAGGAGGGATTTTAGTCCTCTTCTCTACAGATCTTCTCTAAATCCTTAACGTTTCTTGGCTATCAACTTGGCAACTCGAAGTTTCAGCTCCCTCCATAAATGTTATAAAGGATTAAGGTCTGGAGACTAGCTAGGCAACTCCAATGACCCTAATGTGCTTCTTCTTGAGCCACTCGTTTGTTGCTTTGTTGTATGTTTTGGGTCATTGTCATGCTGGATGACCCATCATCAGTGTTCTGGCTGAGGGAAGAAGGTTCTCATCCAGTATTTTACAATACATGGTCCCATCCATTGGCTGCTCAATGCAGCAAAGTCGGTCTGTACCTTTAGCAGAGAAACAGCCCCAAAGCATCATGTTTCCACCTCCATGCTTGACTGTAGGGATGTGTTTTTTGGGTCATAGTAAGCATTTTTCTTCCTCCAAACCCATTTAGTCAAGTTAATAACAAAGAGCTCAAAACTGGTCTCTGAAGTTTGCCAATGAACATCTAAATGATTCGGAGAAGGAATGGGATAAAGTGCTGTGGTCATAGGAGACCAAAATTGAGCTCTTTGGCACTAACTTGACTTGCCGTGTTTGGAGGAAGAAAAATGTTGACTATGACCCTAAGAACACCATCCCTACAGTCAAGCAGAGAGGTGGAAACATTATGCTTTGGGGTTTTCTCTGCTAAAAAGTACAGGCCAACTCTACCACAATGAGAGGTCAATGGACAGGGCCATGTTTTGTAAAATCTTGGATGAGAACCTTCTTCCCTCAGCCAGAACACTGAAGATGGGTCGTAGAGGAGTCTTCCAGCATGACAATGACCCAAAACATACCGTCAAGGCAACAAAGGAGTGGCTCGAGAAGGAGCACATTAAGGTCATGGAGTGGCCTAGCCAGTCCCTAGACCCTAATCCTATTAGAAACATTTTTGGAGGGAGCTGAAACTGAGTTGCCAAGAAACCTTAACCACTTAAGCCCCAGCCCTATTTCGGACACTTTTTGTTTACAAGTTAAAACCAGTATTTTTTCCTAGAAAACTACTTAGAACCCCCAAACATTATGTATATTTTTTTTAGCAAAGACTCTGGAGAATAAAATGTCGGTCATTGCAAAACTTTTTGTCAAGCGGTATTTGCGCAGTGGTCTTTAAAACGCCATTTTTTTGGAAAAAAATTGAAAAATCACATTTCATTGCATTTAAAAAATACTAAACAGTAAAGTTAGCCCATTTTTTTTGTATATTGTGAAAGATGGTGTCACGCCGAGTAAATAGATACCCAACATGTTACGGTTTAAAATTGCGCCCCCCCCGTGGGATGGCGACAAACTACGGTCAATAGAGATCTCAGTCTGCGACGCTTTAAATTTATTTAACGGTTACCAGTTTAGAGGTAGAGTGTAGCTCTTTTTATTTAAATTATTGCGCACGCTCTGGCGATCGCAGCGATACCTCACATGTGGGGCTTTAACAGCGATTTCATTCGCGGCTCAACTTGCGTATACGTTTTTTTTTGTGCGCGAGCTAACGGTGACGGGGGCGGTGAAATTTTTTTTTTTTCCTATTTATTTTTTTTAAACTTTATTACAGGTTTTTAAAAAAAAATAAAAATCTGATCACTTTTATTGCTGTCACAAGCAATGTAAACATCCCTTGTGACAGCAATATGTGTGACAGGTACTCTTTATGGAAGGATCGAGGGTCTAAAAGACCCTAGACCCCTCCACTACACTTCCCTGTATGCAAAACGCCGAAAACGGCATTTTTGCATACAGCCGTTTTTTAAATTTGCCGCATTTTGCAGCACAGTAACCCGGAAGTGACGTCATGGACGCTGACTCCGGGTTACGTCATCGGAGCCCCGATCAATGCCGTTTCCGGCATTTATCGGGACTCCATCCAGCCGGAGGACGTGCCGGCTGGGTGCTCGGGGCTCCCGGTTGGACGGGAGCCCCGGGCAAAGCCACGGAAGGCGGCGGGAGGGGGGGGAGGTCCCCTCCCGCCCCCCCGGGTAACGATCGAGCGGCTCCCGAGCCGCATCGGTCGTTACTGACGGAAAGCCGACCGTCGGCTTCAAACCACGGTACCGGGATGATGCCACTAACTAGAGGCATCATCCCGGTATAAACCCGCAAAGTGTACCGACGTATCGGTACGTTGATATGCGGTAAGTGGTTAAGGGTTTTGAGAAGATCTGTAAAGAAGATTGGACCAAAATTCCTCCTGAGATGTGTGCAAACCTGGTAACCAACTACAAGAAACGCCTTACCGCTGTGCTTGCCAACAAGGGTTTTTCCACCAAGTACTAGGTCATGTTTTGCTTGGGGATCAAATACTTCTTTTACTCACTGAACTTCAACCTAAGTTATAACATTTGTATCATGTCTTTTTTTCAGGATTTTTGGTTGATAGAGACAGAATATCATTTAAAATGCATCTATGATAAAAAGTAGACCCTTCAGTTCTTTGTAAATGGGCAAACGTATACAATCTGCAGGGAATCAAATTATTACTTTTCCCCCCACTGTATGTAGCACACCTTGTCCCTTTCTCTCCTCCTCACTGCTTTTACTGGCAACATGCTTTTTATTACCACAGCAGCCACTGCCAAGTAAACATGGAGATTATGAATGTTTGTAAACGCTGTTCAGGAGCTTGATAGAGGAATATATTGTAACGTAATTGGTACTTTGATCTGTCTATGAATGAAATGGCTCAAACAAAGGGATGACCTTCCTCTACATATAATTACTATTATAATAATGGAGGTCCTTTTTTTGATTTGTTGTATACATCACCTACAATATGATCAACACTTTGTTGATCTCACACCTTTATGTTTTCCCCCTCTCTTATATTTCCTTTTGGATATACTTACATGCCATTTTATATATATCAGTGTGGGCTATATATGTGCTCTTATTGTCTGAATTGCACCTTGGATACCCGGCCTATCCCTCCGGCTATCTTCCTGACCATGGGTTCTCCTGCCACAGCCCCGGGATAGACATTCGTCCTTAGCCCCTCCTATCCCCCATAGTTGAGCTGATTATTCAGGTTTTTGGTCACTCTAACCTCCTTTCTTACACAAATTTATCATTCTATATTTTTTTGACTTTTTTCCTATGTTTATTGACGCCTATAGATACTTTCTTGCATCGTACTCCTGATGAAGTGGACTTTTGATCCACGAAATGCATAGAGTCTTAGGATGTCAAGACAAGTTATTTGAGTCAATCATGTATCTATATGTGTTATGTATCAACTTAACATGAATTCTTTTTATCAATCATGAATTTTACATGTCAGCTCTTTTTTGATGTTTTTAAAGCTATTAATATTGTTATGTATTTTATGAATATGAAATGTTTAAAATAATTTATAATAAAAATGTGAAATATGTACTTTATGCATTATGTTTTACGAGTGACCTGCCTTATTTAAAGCCCCATGACCATTCTAGTTTTGTTTGCTTCCTCTACATATGACATTGGTTAAAGCAACCTTACAAGTTATACAGAAATATTTTTTAGTGTTCCCATTTCATTTTTAAATAACTTTGTACTAGAATCATAATTGTAGTGTGACTACAGGCAGGACAAATTATAGAAATAGGTGCCTGTTCACACCACAAAAACTTCTCCATACCCATTTCTGTATGCGTGTTTTTGATGCATTTTATCCAGTAAGATTTTGTGCAGAAAAAAATGCAGCAGGTTTAATTTTTTTTTCTGGAACAGGAATGCACTGGTGTAAACTATGCCATTGAAAATCATGTAACCTACTTTCTATGCATTTTAGATGCAGAAAAAAGCACTGGAACGCATGTGGCGTGAGCTAGGCCTTACACCACAAAAAAGTTCTCCAGGTGGGTTTCTGCATTCATGTTTTTTTATGCGTTTCCAGATGCATTCCAAACACTTTTTATTTTGGGGTCCAGTGCGTTTTTGATGCATTTAACTTTTTTTTGGGGGGGGGGGGGGGGTGTCAGCAGGAACTGAAATGGACTGAAATGCACTGCACTGGTGTGAACTGCCATTGGAACCCATGGATCCCACTTTTAATGTGTTTTCAATGCAAAAAAAGCCTGCATGTGGTGTGAATGAGCCTTTTAAACACTAGTTTAAGAAAGTGGGACTTTTTTTTTTTTTTTGTCTATAGATTGCATAGGAAACAAATTGTATTACTTTGGTATCTGAAGTTAATATGGAATAAACAGGCCCATAGTTAAAGTGGAGAAATAGCTCTGGCCCTTAAGGGGTGTACAGATGTGAAAGTGGTAAAGGAATTTTCACACATTTTCTATTTGTAGGAGTGCAAAGCTCATGTAAGCCTGTGCTAAGAGGGACAGATCTAATGGGGGGGGGGGGAGAGGGGGGGCATTACAGTAGTTCTTGTTCTATTATACCTGGGACAGTTTTCTGAAATGTCCAGTGGGGTATATACAGTATGTTTAGGTTTTGCTCTTTGTTATAGTGGAACTGCTGACATAGGTAGGATTCACTAGAGTATGAAGTGAATCTCTTCAAAAGGAATAAAAGGTTCCATCTGTCATATTTGTATAGAAATCCGGGCATTTTTTGTTGTTTTAGTGTGGAAAAGGGTAACACTTCTATCAGGTTTTTATGGCTTTGTTCACATTTAGGTAGATTTAGACATGCATCTAAATATCCCTTGCCTCTGAAACCCGATCCGCGTTCAGATCGCGCTCTAGAGGCTACCGACAGTGAGGAAGTGATGTGACGCCTCCTCACCAACTGTTTAAACCCCATTTTTGCCAACAAACATGCATTTGCAGAGCTTCCCATTCACTTGAATGTGTAGCACTTGCCCCCTGCTAATTGCGACAAAGTTGACCTGACATGTAGCGGACGAGAACCAAAGCATCATGCCCACAGCATGTAACTATCCCCATTTGCTGCCTACTGCAGCTTAAGGCCTGGTTTGCATCTATGCAGGTTGAGGTTGACTAAAAACACACTGAAACGCATTGGCATGAACCAGGCCCCAATTAAGGATCTTTGTACATTTTTAGGTGCCAACTCTAATAAAGAAAGGAGAGGCCCTTCCTTCATTTGTGATGCTCACAGGAGGATGGGCACTGTTTGGTATACATTACTTGTGTTCTCTCTATAAAACAATAAGCTGTGAAAATACCATTCCTTTAGATTTAAAGCCAATAAAGTGAGGTGTTGCTTGGCAATGAAATGCAGATTCTTTTTTTCTTGATCATAAATAGAATAAACAATTTGTGTATTTCTGCATGCCTGTGGCTTGTTTCTCAGGGTCAGCACTTTACAATGGAAATAGTTCAGGACTGCCTCACTATTTAAAAAAGGTATGTATATTACTGCCCCACAATCCCCGGATTCCAGCTGACCACTGGACTATAAAATATTGAATCTAACTGATGTCTGGGCAAAAAAAACTTTTCAGTATTAGTGCCGGTTCACACTGGAGCAATGCGGGGGACCCTGCAAATCCAGTGCGGGTTCCCACATCGCACCTGATTCTCAGGCAGTTCACATTGCCATATGTGTACTGCTATGAGTGTCAATACATAGTTAATGACACCCCCTAGATTAGTTCGCATATCGCAGTGTGAACTGTCAATTCGGACAGGAATCGAATTGCACAGGTGTGAACACCCACGCGATCCGATTCTGATGCTGCCCAAAAAAAGGGTCCTGCACCACTTTGGTCCGAATGCAATGCAAATTCAGCCATGGCATGGGATTTGCATAGCAGTGCGGTGCGAATCACATGCAATGTCTGACATTGCTATAGTGTGAATTGGCACTTAGGATCCATTGATCTAGAAACTGTCAGCACACTTACTGTGTATTTGTCCCACTTCTTCTCTGGGTCATATGGCTCCCACCGGCTAGCCGGAAATATATGTTTGTTTTTCTCATACCAACTCCGCAGAACCACCTTTCCAGCGTGAGACTGAAAAACACAACAGATTCAACAACTGAGCGGCGTCCAGTAATAAGAGTGGAGGGGTTTCAGTCTACATTATGGATTTGCCTCCTTACTTCTGTCCTATTGCCAGGAAACGACTGTACCACCAGAACAAGAAGTAGGAACCCACATAGCAATATAAACTGGACAAATGATCTAACCTTATCCCACTGTAGCCAAAATAATATAAGAAAAGATACCTCATCTTTTTCCACAGTGGCATCACTCAGCAGACGGACATCTTCATGTACATCAAAGTTAAACAAAGGACCTGTGAAAGGAGAGAGAAAACTGTCAGTTAGGGAGCAGGTATATTTCTACTAGAGAATGAGATTTGCACAGCATATGCTTTCCTCAGTGGGTTTCTGGTGTATCCATAGGGAGAAAGGAGCTGTAGAAATTAGGCAACCCTATTTTTTTCTGTTCATATCCAAAGAGATGCAGATCTGCTTTGGTATAAGGCCCCTTTCACAAATCAGTTCAGTCACGTCGAAATTAAGTATTCATTAGTTTTCCATCAGTGGTCCTCAGTTTTTTTTTACATCCACTACCAATAGAAAAAAACTGACCATTTGTCAGTCTACACCCATTTTACGTCCAATCAGTTTTTTTTAAACAGGAGAAAAATAGAGCTTTGATCAGTTTAAAAAAAAAAAAAAAAAAAAAAAAAAAACGAATGATAATCCATTTACATCCGTTTTTCCATTAGAGATGCATTGATGTTAGTTTTTCATCCGTTAACAGATGGATGAAAAACAGACAGCATGTGTGAAAGGGGCCTAACATTCTACACAAGGACTACTACCTCATCCTCACAGTTTAGGGCATAACCTGAGATTCAAACTTGATTTCAGACTTGATGACAGCGTTCAAAATGAAGTAAAAAGGGAAAAATTTCTAGGCACAAATCTGCATAATTCTGCTTAACATTGGAAAATGCACTTCTTTTAAAACTCACTTCTTCCTGCTAAATAGCATGTCTGTATCCTCAAATAGAAGAATAAAATCTGTATCCTTAATAAAAAGAAAATAGGCGCTGCCATAGCTGATAATGCTAATTTCCTAGCTATCATGCTGACTTTTTCACACGTGTACACCAAAATGTAAACAACATATGCTGCATACCTGTATGGATTATTGTTTTGTGAAGATATCTGCTAAATCTGCATGTTCACAGAACTACTGAGTAATTCTCCAGCAGTGTGTTAACAAATCTGCTCGCTGCAAATCTTACACAGTAAAATAATCTTAATCAAGTGCCATTTACTCACCACTTTTGCCTCTGGCTTTTGTCACAATGAAATCATAAAAGCTATGATGCTGCAGAGTAGAAGAGATGTGAATTAGAATGAGTGAAAACAAACAGGGTCATTTATTAAACACTCCATCATTCTAAAGGTTGTATTACAATTCTGGTTGCGTCACCCACTGAATGCTTATATCTATTTGTGGACTGACCACATGAGATCTCCCTGTTGTAGATCCCAGTGATGTGCCTGCCCATTTCGGGGTGTTCTCACTACTCTTGCTGCTGCATTGGTCAGAATATAAAACAACATTCAAAAGCCAAACAAGCAGATAGAGTTCAAGCCCCTTTATGTTGGTCAAAGCAGATATGCAGACCCAGGAACTCTGCACAGAGATTTCAGCAGAGGACAAATAAGAAAGCAGGTGACTTATTAGTACAATGAACATATGTATATTCTGGGTGGACCAACCCTTCAGTGCAGCAACACAACTAACCCTTAATCCCTTGCCTACAGGGCACTTTTATAGGAGAATTAAGTGCGCAACCCATTATCAAGTAATGGTAAATGACATTAAATGATAAACCTCTAAAGGTTAAACAATATAGATGAAAAAAATCAAAACATATTCAGTCCTCAGTGATAAAAAAAAATGGCCAATTATTTGTGCTCTATTAGTGAAAAGTGATTCACACAAGGTGCCTTTCCCACATAAACACTTGACTCTTACACAAAGGACTGGATCTCAAACTATAGAGATCAAAGTTCTAGCCACCAGAGATATTCCACTCGGTAATCACTTTGAGGGCTCCTTCTGTATAAGACTACTGCCCCACTTGTTACAATGTATCTTGAGTAGGGCTGGGCGATAAAACGATACCGATATGTATCGCGATAGTGACATTTTCGATAGCAATAAAAGACTTTGAACGATAAGTCCGCTCCGACGGGTTTAAGCTTTAAAAATGGCGTCGCCACGTCATTGCGCACGCGCCGCCACCGCTCGTGTAATTTCGGCTATTCCCGGCCTCTCCCGAGCGGCGGCGGCGCGTGCGCGGTGACATGTATGCACGCGCCGCCGCTCGGGAGAGGCCGGGAATAGCCGAAATTACACGAGCGGTGGCAGCGCGTGCGCAATGACGTGGCGGCGCTATTTTTAAAATGAAGGCGCCTCTGGAACAGGTAAGTGAAACAGCTTCACTACCTGCCATTATGCAGGGCTGCGGGCACACTACAAGGGATGCAGTGCTGCGGGCATGGTCTACCTGTACCATGCCCACAGCACTGCATCTCCTGTAGTATGCCCACAACCCCGGATCCTCTTGTACCGTGCCAGTACCCTGCATTCTCCTGTACCATGCCAGTACCCTGCATTCTCCTGCACCATGCCAGTGCCCTGCATTCTCCTGCACCATGCCAGTGCCCTGCATTCTCCTGCACCATGCCAGTGCCCTGCATTCTCCTGCACCATGCCAGTGCCCTGCATTCTCCTGCACCATGCCAGTACCCTGCATTCTCCTGCACCATGCCAGTCACCCTGCATTCTCCTGTACCATGCCCGCCACCCTGCATTCTCACCCTAGGGTCCTTATTTTAAATGGGTAATAAAAAATATCAATAATTATCGATATCGACCGATATGAAACACTGATATCGTGATACAGTTTTCAGCCATATCGCCCAGCCCTAATCTTGAGTGTCCACTGGATCCATGCAAAGCGTGCCACTGTAGGTTCTCCCATGCATAGAGGGTATAGAGGGAAGAGGCATACTGGTTCTCTCTCTCTCTCTCTCTCTCGAAGCTCCAAACTTTATACACTATCTACACAATTTTAAGTGCAGAATATTTATTTTATACTGGGCACTTTTACCCCCTTTCTGCCCAGGCCAATTTTTCAGTGCTGTTGCACTTTGAATGACAATTGTGCAGTCATGCAACACTGTACCAAAACCATACCAAAAATGTAGAAAAAAAAAAAAAAAAAAGTTTCTAAGTTTATTATAAAATTTTGTTAAGTATTTTTTCCCCTTCAGTGATGTGCGTGGATGAGGCTGCACTGATCGGGCTACACTGAGAATCAGGGCACTGATTGGCATCACTGATAATCAGTACCCTGATTATCTGTGTAGATCTCCCATGTGAGGAAATGCCGCTCATCAGCTTTCCTCGCCTCACACGCTGTCATCATTGGCATTTCCTTGTTTACTGTGGCTGATCACATGGGTAAAGAGCCTCGTCATCGGCTCTTTACTGGGATCAGTGATGTGCCGTGTCCCAGGAAAAGAGCGCACCAGCGATCGCCACGCGCCCCCGCGGGTGCACAAGTGCAGCGAGCGTAGGAAGATGTCATGTTGTCCCAAAATGAGAGAGTCGCCGCCACTGCCCGACCTTCATTTCACAATACAGCGGGCGGGAGGTAGTTAGGCACGGACCAAAAAAAAAAAAACGGCCGGTTCAGCAGGAAGTACCTCCTGCCAGAATACAATAACTCAGCAAGAGAGATCCCTGCATTAACGTCGCTTGTGTTGATGCGGGGATCTGACTTGGTTAAAAGGGAAGGAAAAACAAAAAAATATATTATATATATATATATATATATATATATATATATATATATATATATATATATATACACATATACATATACATATACATACACACATACACACACACGTATACCCTTGATTTTAGATTTTATTTTATTTATTTTTTTTTTATTGGTCTGACCACAGTTTATAACTGCTCTGTGAAAACTTACATGAGGGATGATGAGATCTTCCTTGATGTACATGAGTTGCTCTACTCCAGCTGACCTGTGGGAATTTCACAGCATATTACACATAATAAAATATAAGGTGTTTAGTAAATATTTAAACATGTTCAGAAAGTAAAAACTTGAAAACCATTTTTCACCAAAATATGAAATACTGTAAAAATATTAGTTTGTGTTTTTGTGGCCAATAGCTGAGCTCAAACTAAGAGCCAACTGCTTAGTTATACACAGACAGCTTGAAAGCATGCATGCATAATGAGAGCTCTGGATGCACCCTATAATTTGGTGATTTGTAAAAATACATTTTACAGGGAAGTCAAAAATCCTATTTTCTCTTTTGTTCCTTGAAAGACACAGCTCCTGATTCTTCTTAACCATTAGGATATCCCAAAGCAGTGTTAAACATGAGGTGTGGGAAAACATCAGAAAAATTTTCCCAAGGCTAACCATAGCCAACCAGGTAACATGGAGCTCTACCATAAACAACTGGGAGCTCACCTTAAAACAATACACCCTCAAAGAGGACCAGGTGCTCTAAATAGCAGCCAGCAAAACCTTGTGGCCAAAAGAAGCATCCGCAGATGCCAACACAACCACTTTACTAAAAACTTTGCAAAACCTGCGTCACTGACGCTTGAAGACGGAAAGCCCAGAAGCCTAAGCACCCTTGTAGAGTGCACCTAAACAGGGAAAGGGGGAACCTGACCCCTGATGGAATAGGCCTGAACCACCGTCTGTCTGATCCATCTGGAAATGGTCACAGAAGAAGCAGACAACCCTTTGTGAGGTCCACATGTGAGCGAGCGCAAATAGAGTCTGACTTCCTAAAAAACTCTGTAGCTGCCAGGTGCACCCTAATTGCCTGGACCACATCCAAGACATGCAAGGCAATTTCCTTCAGATGTTTAGGCCTGGGACACAGGGAAGGCAACACAATGTCTTCATTCAAATGACAGTCAGAGACCACCTTAGAAAGGAATGATGGACAGAGGCAAAGCACCACCTTATCCTTGTGAAGCACAATAAGGTGAACGACAGAATAACGCCGTCAGTTCCGACACCCTGCATGCCGAGGTGATAGCCACCAAAGAAGGCCACCTTCTGGGGCAACGTAAGCAGGGAAACCTCCTGAATATTTTCAAAGAGAAGCTTCAGTAGAGCTAAAAGCATCACATTAAAGATTCCAGGGCGGCAACCGAGCCCGCACTAAAGGAACCAAATGTTGGACACCCTGAAGAAAAAAGGTACGCCACAGGGAGTGTGTGGCCAAAGGTCGATGGAAAAAGACCGCCAAAACCCGATACGTGGCCCTTGATGGTAGTTAAGGCCAATTTTTATTCAAGTCCCTGTTGAAGGAAGGTTAAGATCCAACCCACCAAGAAGGTGCGAGGATGAACCCCAAGAGACTCACATTACGCAATGTACGTCTTCCTAGAGGCAGATTTTCAAGCTTTCAAGCGAAGGGTAGGAAATCACCAATTTATCTTTCAAATGGTTTTTATTGCATTTTGTCAAACAAACAGGTTAACAGGAAGGGAAAAAAGGGCAAGCAAGAATGTACGATACATAATTATGCATTCAAACAAAATGGCAAGGATGAAACAGGAAACAGCATTTCCATTATCAGCATCAAGAGTGTTAACTACAATCACGACACATGTATTTCTGGTGCCCTCTAGTGGCACATCTTAGTATCATCTACAGATTATACATTCATGGGTTTGGAACTATAGAGTACCATTGCGTCCACGGGTTCCACAACATTAGCTCTTTTTGGTACCTTTCATGGGAAGGGGCCATCAGAAGTTCAAACGTTTTATGCAGTTGTATGGTATGTATTACCTCCACTAGAGAAGGCGGGTGGGCATCTTTCCAACGTCTAGTGATATTAATTTTGGTAGCTAGCAGTATATTAATAACTAGTTTGCGTAATGCTAGAGGGATTCGGTCAATAGACAAGTGTAGCAGCGCTAGAGCAGGGGATGGCGGTATCGGTATCTGGATAAGTTTGGACATCAGCGCGAACACTTCCTCCCATAGAGCAAGGATGGGAGGGCATTCCCACAGAATATGTTTTAGGGTTCCCTGCGCTCCACAGCCTCTCCAACAGGTGGAATCGGCCGAAGGGGCAAATTTTGCTATGGCGCATGGCGTGAGGTACCATCTAAGGGATATTTTGAGGTGAAGCTCCCTTAGGGATGCACTTAACGTGGCTTTGTAGCTCAAGGTTAGTGCCCTTTGCCACTGGGACGGGGTGAAGATTTCCCCCAGATCCATTTCCCATTTCAAGATAGGCCGTGTTTTAAGAAGCATGTTCTTTTCACCCAGCAGAGGGTAAAAAAGTGATATGCCTTTCGTGGTCTGGGGAGGTGCTGTGAGATAGTGCCAGGCCCGCAGGGGAATTCTAGCTCTTAGTTGAGGGTTATGAGAGATGCAGGAAGAAATTTGTTTATATCGGAACCATTCTTTGTGATCTATATGTAACTCCTCCGCAAGCTGTGGGAAGGGCTTCAGTGTGCTATCACCAAATCGGTTGTGTAGGTAAATAGGGGGAGTTCGTTGCCAAGCAGACAGATCAATATCTGGGGTTATTTGCAGGACACTTGTTATCGGAAGGACAATGTCCATAAGCGGGGCATCTTTCCATTTAGTGTGCGTCAAGTGAAGCCATGCCAGCACTGATGCTTTGACAGTTGGCGACCGGTGTTTGGGTAGACCCGCACCCCTTTTTCTACTACAGAGCCAAGAACAAAGGTCGAAACGCGAGGTCGCGGCCTGCTCCATGGAGCCCCAAATGTTGTCGGGGGTCGATTGGAACCAAGTTCTCAATTGTGATAGCAGAGAGGCCCAGTAGTAGTCTATCAGGTTCGGCATGGCTGCACCGCCCACAGCAGTAGATCTCATTAAAATACTCCTTGCACATCTGGCACGTTTGCCTTGCCAGAGGTACCTGGAGACCATACCCTGGATTGAGTTTATGTAAGACATGGGAATGGGGATAGGCAAGGATCTGAACAGGTATAGGAGTTTGGGCAGGGTGCACATTTTGAAGGCTGCCAGTCTCCCCGACCAAGTGAGTTCAAACTTGGAGAGGGACTGGAGTTCCTCAGACAATTGGGACTTAAAAGGGGCATAGTTGGCCTGGAACAAGTTATTAGTGGTATTGGTTAGCTTAATCCCCAGGTAGGTTACACCCGAATCTGACCATTTGTATGGGAACGTTCAAGGAGATTCCTGGTAGTGCCGTCCACCCCTAGGTCTAAGATATACGATTTATTCTCGTTAACTTTATATAGGGAAATATGTCCGAAATCTGCAAGAATTTGTTTGATTTGCGGTAGGGAAGTAGACGGGTTCGTTACCATAAGGATGACGTCATCCGCAAAGAGAGTTATGCGATGTTCTTGGGGGCCCACCTGGATGCCAGTGATTCTGGGGTCCGAGCGAATTTTCTGGGCCAGAGGTTCTATAGCCAGGTTAAAAATGAGAGGAGACAGGGGGCACCCCTGTCTCGTCCCATTTGTGATTAGGAACGGGGTGGAGAGTGTGTTGTCCGCCAATACTTGGGCCGAAGGGTTGGCATACAGCGCCATTATCGCTGAGTGCATCCTGCCCTCAATACCGAAGCGGCCGAGCATTTCCCGCAAGTATCCCCAGTGCACCCTGTCGAACGCCTTCTCCGCGTCCAAAGAAAGGAGCAGAGAAGGCGTTCGAGAGGCGCGGGCTGAGTGAATGACGTTGATGAGTCGTCGCGTCGCATCGGCCGATTGTCTTCCCTTGGTGAAACCCGCTTGGTCTTTATGGATTAGCTGTGGCAGGTACTGCATTAATCTGGTTGCAACCGCCTTGGCATATATTTTAACGTCCGTATTTAACAACGATATCGGGCGGAAGTTCTGTGGGGCAGTAGGTTCTTTACCTGGTTTAGGGAGGGTAATAATAGTGGCTTTGAGCATTTCCGATGGAAATGACGAGGACGAAGCAGCCTCATTGAAGACTGAGCATAGGGGGGGGCCAGTATGTCTAAGTTGCTTGTAGTATTCGTTAATTATACCATCCGGGCCAGGTGATTTCCCGGATGGTAAGGACATAATTGCAGAGTGCACCTCTTCGTCAGTAAAGGGCTCGTTAAGGTGGGCCAGTTGTTCCTGGGTCAAGGAGGGAAGTGTGATTGTGTCTAGAAAGGCATTTATGAGTTCTGGTGTGGGTAAGGAGGGTTGGTTTGCTTGAAGGTTATAAAGGGTGTCGTAGTATGTACTAAATGCGTTTGCGATGTCCCTGGGGCCCTGGAGCACAGCACCTGTGGAGGGATGTTTGAGGGAGGTGATCCTACTTTTAAGACGTCGGCCTTTTATTTTGGCGGCAAGGAGTTTGCCTGCCTTGTTGCTGGTGGCGTAGTATTTCGCCTTAGATTTCTGGAGATTGCGTTCATAAGAGCCTAACAGGTGGCTCCTGAGTTCCTGCCTGAGCGCCACTAGCTGCTGCCTAAGATCTACCGTGGGTGCAGATTGGTTCCTGGATTCTAATGACACTATCTCCCGTGTGAGCCTGTCGATATCCCGTGACCTTTGTTTATTCATTCTATGCTGCAGTTGCATTAATATACCCCTACTAAATGCCTTATGGGCATTCCAGAGGACCGCGGATCCCGATACCGACCCCACATTCCTTTGGAAAAACTCTGATATGGAGTGTCTAAGGCTGTCCGCATTTGTTGGGGACTTGAGGACATCAGCCCTTGCACGCCAAGGTTTGGGCGCCTGGGAAGTGGAGGAGATGTTAAAGGTGATCATGACTGGGGCATGATCAGACCAGGTGATAGGGGCTATCTCTGAATCCACGGACCTCTGTAAAATCGCTCTATCAGACAACATAACATCTATGCGTGCATAAGAATTATGAACCGCAGAGTGATGAGAAAATTCCTTGTCGGAGGGATGATGGCACCGCCACACATCAAATAGTTCATTCTTGTGTATGAATCCCTGCAGGGACATCCGCAGTCTAGTGGGTTCTGCTGAAGTGTCCAAAAATTTATCCGGTGGTAGGTTGAAGTCCCCACACAGTATCAAAGGGCCCTTTTGGGCATTCCTGATCAATTTGATAGTGCGATTTAGGAACCGCAGTTGCCTGATGTTAGGGGCGTACACTGTGGCTATAGTCATAGTGAGGCCGTCAACGGTGCAGACGAGGATAAGATATCTCCCATTGGGATCAGCAATGGTAGTTATGTGTGAAAAGTCTAGTGACTTGTGGATCGCAATCAGTACCCCCTTCCTCTTTTTGGGGCAGGAAGCCATGAAGACAGTTGGAAAGTCCTTGTGTGTACAGGTAGGTGCATGGGAGTCCAAAAAATGAGTCTCTTGGACGCAGACAATCTGCGCCTGGTGCCGTGTCGCAGTCAGCCATAGTGAGGCTCGCTTGGCTGGGTGGTTTAAGCCATTAACGTTCATTGATAGGATTTTAACCATCCTTGAAGGTTAAGGGTCTGCGTGTGGTGTAGCTACTCACACGAAGGCGTTGAGGTGGAGGCCAAGGTTGCCATAGGAGACCAGATGATTCAGAGTCCGGTGCTTGCCGGGAAGTTTTAGGGCTCTTGAAAGCTGCCACTGTCTCGTGTGCAGGTAGAATTCTTGGTGAGCTGGTACAGAACATGTAGCGTAGGAGTGATGAAGGTGCCTGCTTGCGGGGAAAAGGGGGGACAAAGAACAGAGAACAAAACAGTCCAGCAAAGAGGACAACATAGGTAGACCAAACAAATTGGAGAACTGCGGCATATGTAGCCGTCTCCTGGTGGGGGTAAACAGTCAAGTAGCCAATCAGGCCTATCAGCTCCAGGCATGCCCGCCGTTGCAGACTAACATCCAGTGTGCACAAAAACTGAAAAGAACAGCAAAAGGTACCAAGTCATAGAGGAGTAGTGCGGTGTCGTATCAGGCTTCTTGTGGATCACGGGAGGGCACTGTATGCCACTGCTGTGGTACTCTGCTTGGAGACTTCTTGACTCCCGCTGGAGGTTGGACCTCAGGTATGATCCCCCATGATTGCAATAGTACCAAGCCTCTCTGTAAATTAGTGATAGCATGAGAGGTGCCATTCCTATCTACCAGTATCTTGGAGGGGTGTTTCCACTTGTAGGGGAGGTTATGATTTCGGAGGGCTTTGGTTATTGTGGACAACTGCCTCCTCATGTCCAAAGTATGCTTGGAGAGGTCGGCAAATATCTGGATAGTGGAGTACGGATCTGGGAATTGACCCAGCTGTCTAGACTTTTGTAGGATATTTTCTTTGATGTGATAGAAGTGCACCCTCAACAGGGTATCACGAGGAACTTGCTGGGATAAGAAAGGTGGCTTTGGAACCCTATGTATGCGATCAATTGTGAGGTCTAGAGGGGTTGCTCCAGGGATTAGTGTAGTGAATAAGTCCAGTGCGAATTTGTGTAGCTCTGCTGGCATGACTGACTTAGGGATGCCCCGGATTTTTAAATTATTTCGCCTGGAGCGATCCTCCAGGTCTGCGATTTTGGCTTGAAGCCACTGATGTTCTGTTAGGTTTTCCTCGTGTGCTTCAACTAAATCATTAACGGTGTCCACCATGGCTGTCATGGAAGATTCCACATTGTGCACTCTATCACCCAGGGAGTGTATTTCTGTGGTGAATCTATTGGCAAGTGTCATTATATCCGATTGTAGGGACGTATGTAGGGTGAACATCATGTCCTTAAGGGCAGTGTCCAGGATCGGCTTGCCTAGTGTTGGGAAGGCTGCAATGGGAGACGGTCCCAGGGACACTGGCAGCAGGGAGGCTCCTGTGCGGCCTGTAGTCAAGGCCCGGTCTGGTACATCCAGCCTGAGTTTAGATTTGGCAGGACTGCTACAGGAGAGGCTGGACGGGTCAGGGGTTCGTGGGGACACAGTACCTGAGGTCGGGTGGTCCCCCAGAGGTAGATCGTCAGGCAGGTCCGAGTAATGCGCCCGCCGCTGCTCCGGAGCGGCAAGGTCCGAGCCGCCGGCGCCATCTTGTCGACCGCTCCGGGATGGTGGCGGGAAGAAAGCAGTAAGTTTCTGCGGGCCCTTGACGTTTTTCCTCTTCCCGGACATAGCTACGGGTGCAGGGCAGGTTGGGAGGACGATCTGGAGCTGGATGCCGACTTTAGCTGTGAGGATGTCGCTGGATTCAGCAAGCCTGGAGCCGGAGCGGAGGATCAGACGTCCATCTAGGTCCCGCGCTGGCCACGCCCCCGGAAATCACCAATTTAAACAAACCTCCACCCTTCAGCACCTGGCGTTCAACTGCCAAGCCGTTAAAGTCAGTGACTGTAAAGTAGGAGAGAAGAATGATCCATGCAGATCCTCCCTGAGAGGAAGTCCCCAAGGAGCATCGGCGACCAGCCATACCAGACTGGCATTCCAAGACCGGCGAGACCAGGCTGGAGCCACTAGAATGACCAGAATCCCTTCTGCCTGAATCCTGCACAGGAGTCATGGCAGAAGTTTGGAAGGGCTGGAATGAATCAGTCAGCCCACCCTAGAATGGCGGTTACTTACCAAGCCGCCAGGATGCTTCTTATGCCCCCTTGATGATTGACAGATCACGGCCATGGCATTGTCCGAATGAATTAGTATCGGACACCCTTGAAGACGATTGTCCAATGAGCCAAACAAAGGCTGATCGCTCGGAGTTCCAGTACACTAATCGACATCCTGAGCACGTCGGTGCGGAGGACGCCTCCCCATCCAGACAGTCTGGCATCCGTGGAGACAATTGTCCAGTGCAGGAGGAGAAGGATTTTCCCTGTTGAAGTGCCAGAGAGTGAAGTCACCTGTAGAGACCGTAGATACTTGATCAATTTCACTAGCATCTGTTTAGCAGAGATCGTGTGTGGAACTGTACAAACAGACCATCTCTTAAGGGTGGATACCATCTGGCCCATTCAAGGGGATGACCGTCTGCTGGCCCATTCAAGCCCGGAGGGATGACCGTCTGCTGAACAACAGAAGCTGAATTGCCTCCGGCAATGTCTAGAGTTTTTCCCAGGGAAGAAACACTCTGAGTCCAGAGTCAGACCCAGATAGGCCATTTTTTTGTAGACCGAAGCAAAGCAGACTCTTGAATGTTCAGGATCCCACTGAACTCCCTCAGAGTTCACAGAGCAATCTCCAGTAGTCAATCACAGCAGTCGGGAGACTCCGCTCGCATAAAATCATCCAGGCACCCCAGTACCGCAATCCCCCACTGACTCAAAAAATGCCAGCACCGGGGCCAACACTCCCATGAATACCCGAGGTGCGGAAGCGAGACCAAAGGTCAGCGCCTCAAACTGATAATGCTCCTCGTCCACGGCAAAACGGGGGAAAGCGATGGGAAGTCTAGTCTGCAGACCAGCATTTCAGCCAGACAATACACCAGGGCAATAGTAATTACCGGCCTAATCGCCGAACCAGCCACAGCGCACATATGGCGGACCAGAGCATCCGCCTTCCCTACTAGCTGGACCTGTAAAGGTCGGGAACTCCTCACCCGGGATGAAGGTAACTCAATTTGACCTGGAAACGGGCGAGTCCACTACAGGTGGGATCGTTTACCTTTTACACAGAGAATACTCATAAGGATACCGCAAGCAAAAAACGCCTAGCAACCACTGCGTTTTGGACAACCCCATGGTTTTTGACAATGTTGTCAAGGTAAGCGGAAGGAGGAACACCCTCGCCGTTTTGGAGGGCCTGTTGGTGCCAAAAGGAACCAGTGCCTCAGACGCGGTATCAGCCGCAACCTCTATTTTTAAAGTTTCATGCACTGACACAAACAGTGCATCCACCAGTGCCTATTTAAGTGTGGCTAGAAGAGCAGAAGAATCATCCTCACTGTCTGAACACTCAGGTTGCATGGACGCAGACCCAGTAGGGTCCATATATACTGAGCTCACCCCGAAAACAATCAGGGGAGGCCGCCGACTGCGGTCCCGCAAAGGGGATGCTGGCCAAGGGTCCACAAATGAAAGGCCCACAGCGACCAAAATTTTAGAGGGGAAGGGAGGGGAACTTGGGGCTCTGACCATCCCAGGGAGGGACCCACGACCATCCCAAAACCCTCCAGGGGTAGTGGGGGGACAGCTACTTACCACACCAGGAACCGAGTGGGCACCGCTCCAGACAGGACACCACTCCATCATAATGTGTGTGCTGTCGGCCAGAAGGAAATGCTGCGACTCAGGCCGAAGCCAATTGGTATGCGTCCTCACGAGACGTTTAACTCGCAGGCCAGCCCCCGTCCAGTGGGGCTATGTCACGGCCGACCTAGCACGGAGCTGCGGTCTGCACGCGCTTGCTGGTTGGCCTGGGGGGAGCCTAACAATCTATATTATCCAATTCTTTGCCCAGTCCGGCACTTGATTATATTTCTTACAGGAATAAAACAATAAATTCCATTTAAAATTAACAAAATCGCTAAAACCAGAGATCCCAGCAAGGAACTAGGTACTAACTCCTGACTAGGCTGAAAAAAAACTGAGTGGCCTATAGCTGAGAGTGGGTGTATACCCCCTGGGACTGCCCATAGGCGTAGTCAAGCCTTTTCCTGCCTAGTGTCCTACTCCTGTAGAGGCAGTATAACCCATTGGTTAAGAAGAATCAGGAGCTGTGTCAGTAAATGAATGAATGAGAAATATTTATAGTCATTAAAATTTATATAAAATCATCAGTGCATACACTTGAAAAAAAAGATTGAATTGACCAAAAATACCTGTACACTTTCCCTGAATTAATTAAACAAATTTAAGTTGGTATATTACTCTGCATTAAATGGAATGCAAATGCTGTTAGATTAGCAACTGACACCTTGCATGACTGGATCATGAGCTCAAAACCCACCAGTGACACCATCTGCATAGGGCTTATATGCTGTCCCAAAGGGTTCCCTCCATATACCAAAAACACACCAGTATATTATCTGGCTCATGAGTATTGATGTGCTATGAAAATTAATGTAAGCTCCATTTGGGTACAGGGACCCAGGTAACTACATCTATGTCCTTAGTAAACAACTCAACAAATCCTTAAATTCCCATTATAGGATTTGAATCATGCATCGATATGGTTCGAATCATGCATGCCTTGCCATTTTTCTGTGCGCATCACAATGTTTTATGACAAACATATCTCTTCCAGCATGGTAAACTCTGTTAAGCTGGCCATAGAGGGATCGTATTTCTGCTGGTTAAGCAGAAACTGGCAGAGATTCAAACCATCTATGGGCAGGCTGATTGTATCCAAGTTGATCCATAAATCAACTTGGGTAAAATCAGCATGTCAAATTTTTATATGCTATTATTGCCAGCGGCTATAGCTGCTAGCAATAATCACTATGTTCTCCCAGCATCATCTATGGCCAGCCTTAAGGCCTGTACACACAATAAGAAAATCTATAGGGAAAATTTGTCCGAAGACCGATCTGCTGATTTTCGGATTGTTAGTATGGTGCTTTCGACAGCCAACTCAGACTTTTCGGCTGACAAAATCCTGATGTGCAGGCTATAAAATTTTTGTTGTCAGTAATACAACGTCCGATTTTCGTCTCATTACTACAGATTGACAGAAAAAAAATCTTAAGAGCAAGACTAGGCATGCTCAGAGATGAAAGAACACATACAAAACAATCCAACACATGACATCACTTCTGAAGTAGAATTCTGTCGTACGGGATAATTCGTATGAAAATAACCTCTTCACTTTCCACAAAAAACGGAAGACAGATCGTTCGATAATCTGATTGTGTGTTTAATCTGCTAAAGCAGTGTTTCTCAAACTTATGTCAGTCAAGGCACCCTTTAAATATCTGCACAATCTTGAGGCACCCCATTCTAAAATGTAAAAAACTACACTAATAGTTTTACATAACCCAGCAGCATCCACAAACGTAGGACACCCAACGCTGGAGGTGATTTATTCGTCCAAAGCATACTTTTGCACACTGACTAGTATTCCAATGTTTCTCTTCTCGGTCACTCCTTTTCTCATCAGCTAATGTGATCCCAGCACCAATAGGGAGGAGTAAACACACAAACATTGATCTAATGCTTTCTTTAATGCTAATTGCTCTGGTCCTCAGACCATGGAGTTAAGCTGAGGTCATCTTTCCTCAGCCGCTGCAACCACCGGATCAGGGGCTACTGATCATACAGGTAAGCTTGCAAACCAGTGGAAAGTGGCAGGAATACACCCTCAAGCTGCCACTTCCAAAATTATAAAAGGTATGTATGCCAATGCTAGAAGTCTGTTTAACAAGATGGGAGAACTGGGGCTGCTCATGTATGAGGCTGCTAATGTATGAGGATTTCGATTTTGTGGGATTTTCAGAGACTTGGTTTGACAGCTTTCATGATTGGCTGGCAACCATTCAGGGGTATTGCCTTTATCGCAGCGATAGGGAGGGTAAAAAGGAGGGGTATGCCTGTATATCAGGAATGATGTGCAAGTAAATATGAGGGACGATATTATGAATGGAGCTAGGGAGGAGGAGGAATCCCTATGGGTAGAGCTTCAAAAGGGAAGGTACTATGTGTAAAGTAGCATTGGGCATATGCTATAGGACCTCCCAACCAGAGGGAGGAGGGGGAGGCGGACCTCCTATCACAGCTTGAAATGGTGACAAGGATGAGAAATGTCATTATAATGGGGAATTTGAATTATCCAGATACAGACTGGGCAGAAGGAACTGCGCATTCATTTAAGGCTTCCCATTTCGCAGCACAATTTCATTGGTCAGATGGTGAACGCACCAACAAGAAATAATGCATTACAAGACCTACTGATTACTAACAATACAGACCTGATTGCGGATGTAGAAATACGGGCCAACTTATGAAACAGTGACCATAGATCAATTCGTTTCAGTATAAACCACAGAAATAGGAAACACAAGGGTAATAACAAGGACACTGAATTTCAAAAGAGCCAACTTCCCTAAACTGCACTCTTTGCTAGAGGGAAATGGGATAGAATACTAGGAACAAAGAACACTGAGGAAAAATGGGAGTGCTTTAAGAACATACTAAATAAAAAGGTATTGGCCAGTGCTTTCAAACAGGGAATATGTTTAAAAGAGCTAAAATAAACCCTGCGTGGCTAAACTCCTACGTAAAAATGCATAAAAAAATTAAAGAAAGGGTCTTCAAAAAATTCAAGGCTGAGGGGTCATTGGTAGCATTCCACCATTAAAAAGAATGCAATAAGAAATGTAAGCGCACAATCAAGGTGGCTAAGATAGAAAACTAAAATGCACATAGCGGAGGAGAGTAAAAAAAACAAATAATATCTTTAAGTATATAAATAGTAAGAAAGTGAGGCCAGAAAATATTGGCCCCATGAAGGACGACAAAGAGAATTTTGGTATAGAGGACATGGAGAAGGGAAGACTATCATAGTCCTTAATACTATTATTTTGCAACATAGGTGGGTTCTGTTTGCCCCCCATCGGCCGTAGTTCACTGTGGATGACACAGCATGTTGCACTGGAGGAGGTTGGTCTATACATTGGCTTATTAGTTCTCATGACAATTGTAAAGAGTTTTTCTATATAAATGCAATTGTATGTATGGATAACTAACTAATTATTATATATTTTTGCTTACTTTGTTAAGAGATTACCTAACCATCTGGGGTTCTGAAGAAGCGTAATGAGAAACGCGTTGACCTTGCCAGATCAGTACAACACACGTATCTCTTGCAAACCAATTGTGTATAATGCTTGTATATTCACTCTGAACTTACATGGAGCCTTTTTCCACAAAGGGCAATCTCTTTTATATGCTGTAAATTGTTTCCTTTTTAATGTATATCTTCAATAAAATGTATAGATTTTAATTAAATCAATTGTGCCTACTCAGTTTGTGCCTCTAAAGTCTGCAACTCCAGACTGGGCAACTTTAGTTGTACCATTCGTTTTTCTCCTCTAATGGAGAAGGGAAGGTTCTAAATAAATTCTTCTCCTCAGTCTTCACAAAAGAATTAGGGGGAATCCATAACCTAAACTGTAATGTTAAAGTTAATAACACGTCACTCACTGGAAGCACCCTCATGGTTAACAGAAGACTCGGAACTAGACTTAAAAAACTTAATATACAGTCAGGTCCATAAATATTGGGACATCGACACAATTCTAATCTTTTTGGCTCTATACGCCACCACAATGGATTTGAAATGAAACAAGATGTGCTTTAATTTGAGGGTATTTACATCCGAATCAGGTGAACGGTGTAGGAATTACAACAGTTTGTATATGTCTCTCCCACTTTTTAAGGGACCAAAAGTAATGGGACAATTGGCTGCTCAGCTGTTCCATGGCCAGATGTGTGTTATTCCCTCATTATCCCATTTACAAGGAGCAGATAAAAAGGTCCAGAGTTAATTACAAGTGTGCTATTTGCATTTGGAATCTGTTGCTGTCAACTCTCAATATGAGATCCAAAGAGCTGTCACTATCAGTGAAGCAAGCCATCATTAGGCTGAAAAAACAAACCCATCAGAGAGATAGCAAAAACATTAGGTGTGGCCAAATCAACTGTTTGGAACATCCTTAAAAAGAAAGAACGCACCGGTGAGCTCAGCAGCACCAAAAGACCTGGAGGACCACGGAAAACAACTGTGGTGGATGACCAAAGAATTCTTTCCCTGGTGAAGAAAACACCCTTCACAACAGTTGGCCAGATCAAGAACACTCTCCAGGAGGTATGTGTATGTGTGTCAAAGTCAACAATCAAGAGAAGACTTCACCATAGTGAATACAGAGGGTTCACCACAAGATATAAACCAGGCATGTCCAAGCTGCGGCCCACTGCCCCCTGACAATTTTTTTTTTCTGGGGAGGAAGGAAGTTGGGTCGGGGGCACGGCCACAGCAGCTTCCAACTAATGGTAGGCAGAGGCTGCCTCGGAGGGGAGGGAGGCGAGCATGTGCAATGTTTCTGACTCCTACCACCATGACCACTTCAAATCACTGAAGTGGTCATGGTGGTTAGTGTTCCTTTATTATCTCTCAGAAAAAGTAATCCTCTGTATACGGATTCCATTTCATTTGTTCATCCTCTAGTTGTGTAAAATTAGTGCGGGGGGCGCGGCGGCATTTTATTACATACCTTAACTATAGTATATATTTTATATGCGGCCCGAGAAAATTTCTCTACACTCAATGTGGCCCAGAGAAGCCAAAAGGTTGGACACCCATGATGTAAACCATTGGCGAGTCTCAAAAACAGGAAGGCCAGATTAGAATTTGCCAAACATCTAAAAAGCGTGATGGGAAGAGAAGAGTATGGAGAAGGAAAGGAACTACTCATGATCCAAAGCATACCACCTCCTCAGTGAAGCATGGCGGTGGTAGTGTCATAGCATGGGCATGTATGGCTGCCAATGGAACTGGTTCTGTTGTATTTATTGATGATGCTGACAAAAGCAGCAGGATGAATTCTAAAGTGTTTCGGGCAATATTATCTGCTTATATTCAGTCAAATGCTTCAGAACTCATTGGACGGCGCTTCACAGTGCAGATGGACAATGACCCGAAGCATACTGCGAAAGCAACCAAAGAGTTTTTTTAGGGAAAGAAGTGGAATGTTAAGCAATGGCCAAGTCAATCACCTGACCTGAATCCGATTGAGCATGCATTTCACTTGCTGAAGACAAACTGAAGGGAAAATGCCCCAAGAACAAGCAGGAACTGAAGACAGTTGCAGTAGAGGCCTGGCAGAGCATCACCAGGGATGAAACCCAGCGTCTGGTGATGTCTATGCATTCCAGACTTCCGGCTGTAATTGACTGCAAAGGATTTGCAACCAAGTATTAAAAAGTGAAAGTTTGATTTATGATTGTTAATCTGTCCCATTACTTTTAGTCCCTTAAAAAGTGGGAGTCACATATACAAACTGTTGTCTTCCTACACCGTTCACCTCATTTGGATGTAAATACCCTCAAATTAAAGCTGAAAGTCTGCAGTTAAAGCACATCTTGTTTGTTTCATTTCAAATCCATTGTGGTGGTGAAGAGAGCCAAAAAGATTAGAATTGTGTCGATGTACCAATATTTATGGATTTGACTGTAAATAAGTCACCGGGACCAGATGGCTTACACCCAAGGGTCCTTAAGGAACTCAGCCAGGTGATAACCAGACCATTGTTCCTCATTTTTATGGATAGTCTACTGACGGGAATGGTACCAGCTGATTGGAGAAAAGCCAACGTGGTACCAAGATTTAGAAAAAAAAAAGGGCAGAGACATATACCCTGGGAACTACAGGCCGGTTAGCCTAACATCAATAGCTATTGGAGGGGATGATAAGGGACTATATACAAGATTTTAGTAACGAAAACGGTATCATTAGTAGTAATCAGCATGGATTCATGAAAAATTACCCTTGCCAGACCAATCTATTAACCTTCTATGAAGAAGTGAACTGTCATCTAGATAAAAGAAGGCCTGTGGATGTGGTGTATCTGTATTTTGCAATGGCATTTGATACAGTTCCCCACAAAGGTTTACTGTACAAAATAAGGTACATAGGTATGTACCATAGGGTGAGTACCTGGATTGAAAACTGGCTTCAGGGGCGAGTCCAGAGGGTGGTGATAAATGGGGAGTACTCGGAATGGTCTGGTGTGGAAAGTGGGGTCCTCCAAGGATCTGTCCTGGGACCAATCCGGTTTAAAAAATGTATTCATAAACTACCTGGAGGATGGGATAAACAGCTCAATCGCAGTATTTGAGGACGATACTAAATAAAGCAGGGCAATAACTTCTACGCAGGATGTGGAAGCCTTACAAAAAGACCTGAACAAAATAATGGGGTGGGCATCTACATGGCAAATGAGGTTTAATGTTGGAAAATGTAAGGTAATGCATTTGGGTGCCAGAAATACGAACGCAAGTTACTCACTAGGGGAGAGAGGGATTTGCTGCAGCCATAACCCCAGTATTTAACTTCCAACCAAGGACTTCACTGTACTATGGTCCGGTTGGGAAGTGGTTAAAGGCCAGTTTAAGCAAAACAATCTAACTGGTTCATATTAACAATATAAACTGACTGTCCTTTACTTTGATAAAGAAGGTTTAATCCATAGGCCATATGAAAAGAGGCCTGAAAACATTGATCTTGTGTAGGAGCATATGAAGACAAGGATGAGGGAAATACATTCTTCTCATTTGTCTTTTCCTCAGCTATAACTGCTGCAGTTTGCTTCTAAATTCCTCTTCGAACATCTCTCCACTGAGAATAGATATGCTGAAATTAGGGCTGTGTGTGTGCGCTTTAAATGCATGAGGTTTCCCTTCTCTCTGGATAGAACTACATCTTATTGTCACTTCATTCTCAAGTCTAGAAATAAATCTGCACAATGCTCCTCACCGGAGTTCACTGAAGTCTTTCCGCAGGATCTCCAGGGCTTTCTGCAGGAATTGCTGGATGGTATTTCCTTTCTTCATCTGGAGCGAAAAACAGCATGTTTATATAAATGAAAAGAGCTATTGGAAGCAGCTCAGCTCCTTCTCCCCTGTATGACCATGAGAGGTTACTAAAGGCAGACCGGTCATTACTAAACCAAAGTTTAAACAGTGTTGCGCCCGAACACTATAATAAAAGGAACCCTGTCAAAAATATAACACAAACCTATTAAATCTATGGAAGCAAGCACCAGAACCAAGCTGCACACACCTTTGTTTTAAACAAAGCTTCTTCTGTGTTTCTTGGAACCCATAAAAAAAAAAAAAAAAAAAAATTGGATTTTTCCTACATTCTTACCTGTAAAATCAATTTATTGGAGTAAATCACAGGACCAGAGCAGCCATAATAATTACTATCTGGGTTATGCACCACCTATAGGTGAATGGACACTGGCAAGCAAAAAGACAGAAGTCCTCCCCTATAGAACCCCTCCTACACAAGAAGTACCTCAGTTTTGTAGCAAAGCAATGAATATCCCAAAAAAGAGGGGGAGGGACCTCTGTGTCCGTGATGTATTTCCAGAAATGGATTTTACAGGTAAGAATGTAGGAAAAATCCAATTTTCTTCATCATACATCATGGGACACAGAGCAGCCATAATAATTACTATCTGGGATGACCCAAAGCAATGTACTTTAGGGGAGGGAGACACCATCACAGAAAACTGCCACCAGAGAAGGACCTACTCTGCTGTTTGTAATACGCTGAGGCCAAGGCAGTATCATCTGCGGTTTTGACATGCACCTGGTAAAAACCTTGTGAATGTATGAACCAAAGGCCAAGTAGTGACCTTGCAACCTAAGCCACTGACGCCTGATGGCGGATAGCCCAAGATGCACCCATACACCTGGTAGAGAAGCTCTCCCCAGCAAGGGTGGGATTTTGCCCTTTCAAACCATAGATTTGAATGATTAACTGGCAGATCCTATGATAAATAGTTGCCCTGGATGCATTCAGCCTTTCCAGAACCCTTCCGGCAGCACAAACCAGGATTCCAGACCTGTGCCGACAATTCAAGTAAATACTAACTGCCTGAATTACATCCAGAGTATGCAGTATTCTTTTCCCTGCCAATTGTGGAATAGGAAAAAGAAGGGCAAGATACTGTCCTAATTCCAGTGGAAATTAGAAAACCACTCTAGGCAAGAAAGATGGAGGAGGATGCAACATCATGTTAATATGATGCAAGGCCAAGAACGGATCCTTACATGAAAGAGCCACCAGTCCAGACAGACCTTCTTGCTGAAGCAATAGTAACCAAAGTAGCCACCCCCAAGTCAAAGGATTAATAGAGTTTCTTGATGGACAGGATTACCATGCTGAAGAAGTGCGCAGGCATTTCCACCATTCTGTTCTTGCCAAGCAGCGACTGAGGTGCATTCAGGAAGACCTTTGCTTACCCACAAACAACCTGATACAGGCTGTTCCAACACGATGGAACTCAATGCTACACATGTTGCAAAGGATGCTGGAGCAGAAGCGAGCTCTCACTATATATTGTGGTTAATATGGACTTGGAGGACATTCTTGTCCTACTGCAGATCAGTGGGACATAGTAGGCAACATTATAGAGACGCTTGTACCCATTGAGGAAGTGACATTGGAGGTCAGTCATTACGACTCATCTGTTTCCTCTGTGATCCCATGTGTGAGAGTCCTGAAGATGCTTCTTTAACAGAATGAAGGACCCAACACACGTGGCATCAAAGCATGTAGGCAGGCCATGAGGGACAGCCTCGCCAAAAGCTTTGAGAAGCATGAGAAGAATAAAAATTTTGTGCTTGCATGTCTTTTGGATCCTCGATACAAGAACCATCCTTTCTCTTCTGATGATGTATTGGCCAAGGCAAAGCAATGGCTGACAGAAGAGATTTAACAGAAGGTACAGGAGGTTCCACCTGACGAAAAGAAAAGTCAAGAACAAGAAGAGAAGGTTTCAGATGTGGAAGAGCAGGATGCAGGAGAAAAATGTCCCAAAAGACAACGGACAGAAGAGAAAATTCATTGTGGTCAAATAGATGCAATGTTCAGAGTTTTATTGGGGCCTCATGCAGAGGATTCATCAGAATCTGCAATAATGAGCCTGGACAATGAACTTCATCTCTCTTTGAAGGAACCAGTAATTGACAGAAGAAGAAGTGATCCTCTTCAGTGGTGGAAAGAAAATGAGGCACACTACAAAAGACTTGCTTCTCATGCTAGAAGATACCTTTCTTTCTGCTCCTCCTTCCTCAGTACCAAGTGAGCGTGTTTTAGTGAAGTGGCAGCAATTTATGAAAAAAAAAAAAAGAAGCCGTTTAACTGGTGAACATGCGGAAATGTTATGCTTTCTGCACTATAATATTGTTCTACTTAACTGGGAGTATTGATTTGAAAGTGTAGTAGTAGTAGTAGTAGTAGTAGTAGTAGTAGTAGTAGTGTCTGTCCACCAGTCCACTGAGTCTGTCCAATCCACTGTCTCGCTTGTGTCTATCTTTTTTTTTCTAGCAGTTTTTCACCGACTGTGCTGCGCTGCAGTCAGTGCATAACTGCTAGAAAACAAAATAGACATAGTAGACAGTGGATTGGAGTCAGTGCCAGTGGACTACTGCTGCAGTAGAACGCCACTCACTGCTGCAATAATTTGAAACCACTACTGCAGTAGTGATTTAAAATTATTGCAGTGAGTGAGTGTCCTACTGCAGCGGTAGTCCACTGACTACAGTCCAATCCACTGTTTAGCTGTTGCCTTGCTTTTTTCCTAGCAGTATTGCACCGACTGCACTGGTTGCAGTGAGTGCCATACTGTGCAGAGGTAGTCCTCCGCTGACTCCAGTCCAATTCACAGTGACGTGTAGCTGCTGCCTTGCTTTTTTTAGCAGTATTGCACTGAATGCAGTAGTTGCAGTGAGTGCCATACTGCAGAGGTAGTCCTCCAATGACTCCAGTCCAATCCACTGTGACGTGTAGCTGTTGCCTTGCTCTTTTTCTAGCAGTTTTGCACTGACTGCACACTGCAGTAGTTGCAGTGAGTGCCTTACTGCAGAGGTAGTCCTCCACTGACTCCAGTCCAATCCACTGTGTATGTGTATTTATTGTGTAACTGTTGTTGCCTAGCTTTTTTTCTAGAAGTTTTGCACAGGTTTTCATGCAGTTAAGGTGTAAAGAATGTTAAAATGTTAATAAATAAAGATTAACATGTTTATTAAGAGATTTGTGTCGAAATTTGTGTTTTATTTTTTTTTGCAAACTTTTACATGTGTGAAAATATCAGCCAATATTGGCTGATATCGATATGCGATCGGCAAAATATCGGTATCGGCAACGAAAAAACGATATTGGTCGATCACTAATACATATATACTGGCGACAGAGACAGCACCTGCTGTTCTGCCCCAGACAGAATATGGATCACCTTCCTGAGCCGCGAAACTCCTGGTGCCAGCCTGGTGACTGATACATGCCACTGTAAAGGCATAGTCGGATTCAACCTACAACTGGTTCGTCCAATCCCAAGCAAGGTGCACTGTCCAATGGTTTGAAGATATTGATGGGCAGTATTTTCTCGTGTTGAGACCAAGTCCACTGAATTGTAGCCACCGTAAAACCAACTAAAGAGACTGGCATCAGTAGTTATTATCTTCCAAACCCCTGAAAGGAAGAATTTCACCTTGAGCAAAGATTATTGAGGTATGCTGAGAGTGACACCCCCTGCGTCTTCAGCAAGTCCAGCTCCGGGGCTAGTAGCTTTGTGAACCTTCGGGAGCTGTGGCCAGCCAAAACGGCAGTCAAAAAATGAAAAGAAAAAAAAAGGAGGGGGAAAAGCTTACAGCACCTGGTATTCTCGGGCAGTCTCCCATCCAAATATTAGCCAGACTTGATCCTGCTTAGACCCTGATCCACGGCGGTTCAGGGTGACCCGACTGCAGTCCAACTGGTGAAAAATGAATGTGTCAGGAAACACTGCAATGCCAAACACCCCAGTGGCTCGGATGCACCTAACACCACTGGTCAATCAGGAGATGTGGACACCGCTAGATCACTGAACTGAGAGCGGTAAACCTGCCTTCCCCCAACTGCCTCTCCCTTTTGGAACCACTTAGCTGGTATAACAGGTAAATATGCACTAAAACAATGTTGGTCTACAGCTATGCAACCACGTAAGTGACTACGTCGGTACCCAGCTATGCAAACATGCAAGTATGTAAGTATTCTTGCAGTTCATGCATTTATGTATGGATATATAAAAATATATATCGCGCCAACACTTAATATTATATATATTATATATATATATATATAAAATGCATAGATGATGTCTATTTAGACTAAATGCGTCGGGTCTACTCTGCAAATGCTGAGAATATTTCCATGTACAAGCGCTTTGACACCAGTTTTTCTGTAAATGTGTTTTTCCTCGATATTAAATGCTTTTATATGGGTACACACTATGTTGAGTTTTCTATTTCATTGAGCACCTCGTGGAAGAATTTCCTGCTGTAGTCAACAAAGATTATCCTCCTCTTGATTTGTGGATGATGAGTCTGGATTGAAAGTACTATTTCCTGAAGGATTTGTGACATATGCCATACAGAGATATCTATATTCTTTTTAAGCTCCAATGACCCAAAGAGTATATACTTTGTTGGGTCCACGATATCCGGTAAGCCTTGGATCTGCCTGTTCCATCGGTGGCGGTTACACATCTAAGATCACTCAAGAGTACTTATCTGCACCTTGCACTTTTGTGGTGGACATATTACGAATTAAACAATGGATTATTTTCATTTAATTGCATACGTTTTTTTTATGGACACATATGCACTTTATATATATATATATGCACTTTAGACGCTTAATTTTGCACATATTTGCACTTTCATCCATTTATGTATGCCCTTTCCGGGCAAACGAGCGCACGCGCAGGCCCTTCCATGCAAACGAGCGCATGCGCAGGCCCTTCCGGGCAAACGAGCGCAATGCGCAGGCCCTTCCGGGCAAACGAGCGCATATGTATGCTGTTCAAGACAAATGAGCACATATGCATGCAGTTCAAGGCAAATGAGCACTATGTATGCGGTTCTTCGAGGCAAATAAGCACATATGTATATGCAGTTCAAGGTAAATGAGCATAGATGTATACAGCTCAAGGCAAAAAAAAAAAACACATATGTAGTTCAAATGAAAATATGCATTAAATGCCAGCATGCATTTATGCACTATGCGTTTAAGCAATTTGTGCGTTTATGGAAGTAGGTGTGTATGCGTCTATGCAAATCTGCATCTACGCCAACATGCAAGCATGTGTCTATGCAAACGTATGCATGCAAACCTGTCAATGCAAACATATGTTTACACCAATATGCAAACGTGTGCATGCAAACATTACGCAACATGCGCCTATACAAACATGTGTATGTAAACATGCAAACTTGTGCCTATGCAAAGATGCATTAATGCAAACTTGCAAGCATGTGTCTATGCAAACATACATGCATGCATTTGTCTAAACTTGGGTTTATGTACACGTGTTTAAGTCTGCAAGCATGTGTTTCTGCAAGTAAGCAAGCCTGCATTTATGCAATATTTGTTTGCAGCAAGTATGAATA
The DNA here is from genome assembly GCF_965119305.1 of Pelophylax lessonae. NCBI lineage: Eukaryota > Metazoa > Chordata > Amphibia > Anura > Ranidae > Pelophylax > Pelophylax lessonae. Next base: position 192,369,544 of record NC_138774.1, on the reverse strand, counting down.
TATACAGCCAGTTTGCAAGCATGTATACTATGCTGCACCAGCCCAACTGCACTTGGCCCTATACTAGATTTGCAGATTTAGCCAAACACATATGCATCTTCTGTGCTGCTTCAGAGCAGCCTAAGAGTAAGCTCCTGCAGACCAAATGCATGCTATTCTAAAGAGAACTCCTTAAAATGCACTTATACCCATAAAGGGGTGTATTAACAGACAATTTTACAAGCCCCCCCCCCCCCCCCCCTGGATTAAGCAGTAAGTATACAAGTATACCTTTAGTATACAATCATGACTTGTCTAGTCAAGCAGCTGTCCCTTAGGAAGTACTCACATCTCATTATGTAGCCATGGGCTGCAGGTTATGTCTCAGAGGCCTTACTGACCCTTCAGCCCACATGGTCCACAAAATGGCCACCCTTCTACTTCCTGTCTATACTGACAGCACACTGGCCCCAGTGGCCACCGGGAGAAAAAACAAATAGATCTCTTTTTTTTTTTTTTTTTTTAAAAAGAATTTGCAGACTTACCATTCCTGATGCAGGACTCTAAGGCTGGCCATACACTATACAATTTTCCTGTTCAATTTCCTTTAGATTTACCTTAAACTATGTAGTGCAAGGGCCTACCTGATTGCATACAAGTTGAAAGTGTTTAGGTTTGACCTCAGATTATATTGTTTTGGTAAATCTAAAAAAAAGTTAAACAAGAAAATTGTATAGTGTGTGGCCGGCGTTAATCATAACAGGAGTCCAATCTTCACCCATCACAGCAGGTTTTGTCACTTAAGGACCTTCAAGGACTGGGTACCCTTTTTTTCAATCTGTGTCCACTCCCCTGGACCTGTATAGCACCCTGCTGGAAAGCACCTTGGTCAGAACAAACACTGCACAGGGTTCCATTACGCAGGGTCCAGAGCCGTAAGGCTGCATTACAGCCATATCGAGGATTCTTCTCCTTATCCATCGAGACTCGGGTACCATCCATTTTAGCCGACAGCTTTACACGAATGGATCAGATTAATGTCCATGATTCCCAGTAGAACGGTTCCAGACCTTCAAATATGCACTAAAAGCCAATGTAGTACACTAGTGACCACCACCTTACAGACACTGGCAAAAAAAAAAACAAACAGAGGTACTTCCTATATAGGAGGGGACTTCCTGTCTTTTTGGTTGCCAGTGTCCATTCACCTATAGGTGGCGCATAACCCAGATAGTAATTATTATGGCTGCTCTGTGTCCCGTGATGTACGATAAAGAAATCCAGTTGCACTTAAAGAATAACTCCACTTTTATTGAGGAAAAAAAATTCCCCTCTGGGTGATCTCTGTACATTACAAGGATTTTAACAAACTTTGTTGCAGATTCCTACCTTTTGTTATTCTGAAGAAACCCCTGTGTGTTTGTCTGTGTCCATGTAGGAGACTCTAAGGGGTTTCTTAATTATCAATCACCTGCTGCACCCTACAGGGCACTAATAAGGAAAGCTGCTGGGCCTGCATCCCTTTAGACGCGATTTCCTATTAGGAATATCTCACCAAAATAACTTTTTTTTTGCAGGTGATGCCAAATTCGGACTTGTATCATAGTTCAGACTTCTGGGAAAATCAGTGAGCCAATCACACAAGCAGGAAATTAGGTTTCTGGGGGGTGATAAGTACACATTCTGTGTACAGAACACCTCCAGGTAGCCATATTGCATTGCATTTCACAGAAAATTACAGAACTGCAGATTAAAAAGGAAAGGTCATTTTTAATAACATTTAAATACAAATATGACTTGTGCCGCAATTGTACATGCTGTATTATTTTTTTCTTTATTTGCCCCCCCCCCCCCCCCCCCCCCCCAGGAAAAAAGTGGATTTACCCTTTAAATCAGAGTTTCTCAACCATGGTTCTGTGGAACCCTAGAGTTCCTCCTGAGGTTGCTAGGGGTTCCTTGAGCAATGGGCAATTTCTGACTCTCAGATAAGTTTACAATGACACCATTGTTCCTTTTTAGTGATCTGTAAGGGGGTAATTCTTCCCAATGATGACAAAGAGTAAGGAGCATTCTTCCCACTGACTGTCACACTAAGGTGTCAGGAGTTGTATATTTTTAATTTTTAGCAGGGGTTCCCCTCAAACCAGAAATTTATTTCAAGGGTCCCTCTGTGTTGAAAAGGTTGAGAAAGGCTGCTATGAACCTAAACCTGAATTACAGACACAAAAAAAGCCAAATGCATATTTAAAATAAACAATCCCAGCAAACAGCAACTCTAATCTGATGACATGATTTCTCTACGGCAGTTAAAACAATATAGTCTGGTCACCTCTCCACCTGCAGTTTTCAAGTGGGAAGTTAAAGCAGAATTTAACTCCACCCACCTCCTTTTACCTTTAAAAATTCAAAACGCACACCTTTTCAGCGGATCCAGCACTTTTCTGCAGCAATCCGCTGTTTGTCTGTCTTAGCTACGATCTTGGTCCTCTTCAGCCAGCTGCTTCTTTCAAGTTCAGGCAGTTTGACCCCTGATGACGAGCTAGTCCCCCCCCCCCCCCCCCCCCAGCCGGTACTTGTAGCTGCTGGCTTTTAATTTTCCCAAATCCAGGTAAAGTTTCTCTTTAAGACTATAGATGCATTAGTAGTGTGCCCAGGTTCAGTGGTTTCACCACAAATAATGTCACAGCTCTGATGCAAATACATGGCTATCATCGCATCTTTCATTTCAGACTTCTAACAAGTATGTTACAGATTACCTTTAATTTAATGAATGTAGCAACCTTTCTATTCGGATGTAACTATAGATGTGTCTGTACTGTATACAAACATGCTCCCACCTAATGAGGCCAAAGGGGATATTTACCTTCACTGTTCTGCGGTGTCCTGAACCATCCCAGTAACTGAAGGTAATCTCTATCTCTTCACCTGAGCAGAGAATAAGGCAGTGTAAACCATAGGAAATGTCAGAAATGAAAGCCACTACAACCCCCTCCTCGATCCGACATTTTGCCTTACTTTTAATCTTCTCCTGCTTCCGCTCCCACTCTTGTCTCAGCTCTTCTCGAAGACGGTTTTCTTCCTCCTGAAGGGAACAAAGACAATCCAAGTCACATACAGTGTAATGGAAATAATGAGACTTTTAGCAGGTATATCCTGACCAATATAAGCACCAACTCAACCATGCTTTGGCAGCGAATGATAGGACTAACAGATTCTCAAAGGTCTAGGAACTGCAGGCTGTGCCTTCCTTCTCTTATAAGAAAGCCTGTCCTGAAGCAAGACCTCCATCTCAGATGCCTTTAACTGAAGGAGCAATAGCCCAATTTACAGGCTATATGCTAGTTGGAGGCAGTAAGGCTAAAGCCCTATACTTACGGGCCGAATGTCGGGAGACAACGGCCAATTAAAAAAAAAGAAAACAGCCGACATATTGCCCGTGTGTATGCCAATCAGCCAATGGCAGAAAGTGCTGGCCGGTGTGTTCTGGCGGGGGGGGCTGTCCCCCTGTCAAAACAAAAAACAGCACAGCGGGGAAGATCGCTGAATTTACCTCTCATAGTTAGTACAGCTGCTCTGAGCAGAACCGTCAGTTTTTTTTTTTCCGTGCAACCCGTTCCATGAAAAAAAATAACTATTAGTGTGTACCCGGCTTTGGCCTATATATATATATATATATATATATATATTAGTTTTTCCCAGTAAAAGTAATTTATTAAAGTTTGCAAAACCTACAAAACAAGTACAAAAAGTAACATGCAAACAACAAATCGATAGCTTTTAAATAAATACAAGTAAAGTGCACTGCACAAAGTTATAGCACAATAATTGAACATTTAACATGCATGAGCGGCACAGTGGTGTAGTTGTTAGGCACTTTCGTCTAGCAGCAAAAGAGTCGCTGGTTCAAATCCCAACCACGACACTACCTGCCTGGAGTTTGCATGTTCTCCCTGTGCCTGTGTGGGTTTCCTCCGGGTACTCTGGTTTTCTTCTATACTCCAAAGACATGCTGGTAGGTTAATTGCCATCTGTCTAAATTGGCCCTACTATGTGTATGTATGAATGTGAGTTAGGGACCTTAGGATTGTAAGCTCCTGGAGGGTAGGGACTGATGTGAATGTACAATGTTTATGTAAAGCGCTGCGTAAATGGACGTCGCTATACAAATACCTGAAATAAACATGCATTTCAATCTCCTAACAGCACTGAGCATCCAACACAGATATGTTGTGGGAGAGATAGGGATGGGGGCAGTTAAGAAAGACATAGGGGGGAGGAGTGGAAAGAGGAAATGGGGGGGAGGGATCAGGGAGGAGGAGGGGAAATAAAAGCAAAAAGCAGAGCGCCTCTAAGTGTTATCAGTTTAATTAAAAGGGTAAGGCAGGTACCCTTGGCCCTCCAGACATCTCCCTCCTTCACCATCCCCTGCACCACCCCTTGGAGCCACAACATCCAGTAGTGGACCCCTGTGTTCCTGCAGACCCCCTAACAGATGAGCTATTTAATACCGTTTTAAATGTGAGCAGTTTTCCTGTACCTGCCTTACCCTTTTAATTAAACTGATAACACTTAGAGGCACTCTGATTTTTATTTTTATTTCCACTTTCAGAGCGGACTTCTCTCTGCAGTTGAGCTGGCCCTGAGTGTCATCTATTTCAGCCATCAACTACACCAGACTAATCATATATACATGAACTGCATACCCCTTGATGCTATACAGGCATGTGTGATGCCCCAACTCCTATCCTGCTTGTTCAGGGAGGAGGAGGGGGGGGGGGGGGGAAGGGGAGGGTAGGGGAGGTAAGGACCAGCTCAACGTTCGACCAGGATCCCCCAGTATGATTGGGCAGGAGTAATAGATCAAACAGTAATGCCCCAAGCATTGACCCAGCAATTCCAGTTTTAATCTAATTTAATAGGACAGTTCCTACTAGCATAGGCAAGTTTGTACAGAGGAAGGGTCCTTCCAGCTACTGACTGTAGGAGGGGCAGAAGATTTCCACCTCAAAAGAATCTCACTTCTGGCATATTAGGCAGAGTAAAAAAATAAAAAGTCTATCGTGTTTAGTGGCCACCACACCCACCACTAGGCCCAGCAAACAAGAGCCGGATGTAACCAAATTGACAAGTTACCCAGTGCATTGACAGCGTCCATCATGTTCCTTCAGTAGTGTTGTAGTTTAGGGCACAACCAAAAAACATGGTGTCCGTGTCTGTGCCACATCTAAAAACAGCTATCCAGAGTTCCTGGGGACATGGCAGATGAACGCTGCAGTGTAATAGACCCAATAGAGGGACTTTAGTTGGAGAAATCAGTCCCTGGCAGAAACCAGTCTTTAGAAATTAGAGTAAGCAGTCCTCCCAGTTATCATAAGCCTTTATAAATTTATTTGAATTGATGTCACTTCTCCACTAATTTTACAGTCTGTGGATGTGTGAAACAGCAGCTTCCAGCAGTAGCTTCTCAGTTAAAAGGAGAAAGTCACCTTTCTGAACAGGTTATATTTTACCCCGTGGTCAGGCAACATGTAGCATGTTCAGCAACCTCCTCCTGCACTCCCAATCCCCCCTTCCCTGTGATGGGGGGGGGGGGGGTCCACTCCCTGCTGTCACATTTTGACAACAGCAGTGCTGTGTGGGGTTCTGCCCGCACAGTCACATTGTTCATTCACAGGAATCTGCCACCGTGGCAGACAGACTTGTAGTTTGAATGGACTATGAGCGTGATCAGGGGGCCTGGTTGGAGCCTGCGCTGAGGCTGTCACACACCTCCTTACAGGATTTTGTTTCTCTTTTCCCTTCTCAATTCGTACTGGGATTCAGACTCCTTCCCTTTTTCCCTAAAATGTTGTTATGTTACATATTATTAGTTTCCCGATTATTGCTTACTCTCTCTTTATTCCTCCTTTCACTCCTGCTCTCGTGTGGCAATCGGATATACAACATCTCCTTCACTTTCCATCTGATCACAACTTGATTTCTTGCTTTTTTTTTTTTTTTACCTACCCCTAACTTATAAACCATCAAAGAGGAGGTCCCACGGGACATATTACCAAACATGTTAACCTGACATTTCATATTCCTGATATGTGCCTGCTGTACCATGTACTTGTATGACTACATATCCTCTTCTCTTTGTATTGCTTCCTCTGTGTGAAATACCTGGCGATGCTTCCAGTCACTCTGTTTTCCTATTACAACTGACCACACTAGGCATAAAAGTACAGCGTGCTAAGTTTCAAGCTGTGCTGGGAATATAGCCTGCTCTCCACCAATGATCAGATTTGTGCTGACATACCCCCCTGCAGAGCCATTCACTGGAAAGTTCAGGTTGCTGCCGTTTCTCCTTCCCTAAGCTCTCTGAGCTCCTTATGCAGGTGATAACAAAGGGTATGTGATCAACTTTAAAGGGGGGGGGGGAAGTATTTATAATGTTTCTTTATATGTATACACAAATGTTTTACCTTTCATTTCTATTTTAAAATTAATGAGCTTTTTTACAAGGTGATTGTTTACATATACTTTAATAGGCCGCAGATAATGCCGCAACCCTATAAACTGCTGAGTTTGGGTGATAAGAAGGCTATAGCTACTGTAACAGCACCTACTGATGCATAACAATAAGTCCTGTTTCTCCTGTGTGGGAAGATAATACACCTGCAGGTTATGTTTCATATGACTTTATCCTGTATTACAGATGCCTTAAACAATAAAAACAAAATGCAAAAAAAAAAAAAAAAAAAAAAAAAAAAAAAAAAAAACTTGTGACGTCACCATACCTCTCGGTCTCGATCTGGCAGGAAACTGGTGTCCACATCTGGATTTTTCCCCAATTTCTTCTTCTTTTTTGGTAGCTCTACAATAAAGGATGAGAGAAGGATAAGACAGGCTGAAATTCAACAGAAGACTAAATGAACAGGAACATATTAATGTAAACCTTTACTGAAACAAACAGGGGACTGCTATTGTTACTTCTCAACCTGCACATTCTAGTTTCCTGGCGGTCACGTTTATCCTTTAGCTTCAATACTTTGGGCCCTTTCTCCAGAACAAGTATGCAAATAAAAAAAAAAAAAAAAAAACACAGGCTTTACAGATATGCATACTTCCAGGTCATTGACCCAAACTTTATTAAATCCAGCTGGACAGCTTATTAGCCAGGCAACTAGCATCTCTAGAATGAGATCAGCAATGGCAGCCCTGTGTGTCTCTCAAGACAAGTTTGCTTTAATGCTTACTTCTGCAGTACCGTTTATAAACTGCACCGTAAAAATCACCCATCAATTCCTGATCAGCACTATTATATATAGGTTATGGGATTTTTTTTTTTTGTTTTTTGAAATGCTCATTTAGATTTTTATCATAAACAGAGAAGCGTACATAAGAAACGGGAGCAGAAAAAAAAATCCATCCTCATTTATGCATAGAATGCCAACGTCTGTAACATACAGTATTTAAAAATGTACAATAATACATGTAACTATATGAGTACAATCAATAAAACTGAAATGTGAATTTATTATTTTTTGTTTTAAAGAATTTAAGCTTAAGCTTTTTCTTAAGTATTTGCGGACAATACAGGTTTGCAATGCCAATACAGATCGTAACTGAACAAATGTATCCGGATTCATACATCCATCTCATGATGAGCAACATACAATGTAGAACAGAAGAAAAATATATAGCTTTAAACAGTGGTTACAAGAAACTGATACTATGAATAGTGTCCAACTCTACAGGCTATCAAAAGCCACTGGACTACATTGAGAAAGGTGGAATCATTTTTAACCCTTTCACCTCCTCTCTTCTGTAAATCACAGCTCCATCCTGTCTCTGCAGACACCTGAATATTAACCCCTTCACCTCCCTTATTCTGCACATTAAAGATGAAGTCCACCTTAACACTAAAATCCCTGCATCTACAGACATCCATGATCTAACACTAACCTATCTAGCCCTGTAAAGAAGAAATTGCTATAAATACCTTTTTTGAAACCGATCCCACCCCACGCTGAGCTGTCATTCGCGGCTTCGCTGTGGAGGCGGGGGCAGAGCACACATGAAACAACGGAAGCCCCATAGTAAGTCTATGGGTGACATCACTCACCATTAATTTCACAGCTGTTTTCAGCTGTGTCCTCTGCAGAGCTTCCACCATTGGAGACCGGATCGCATTGGCTTCAAAAAAGTTAAGTATAACTTAACTTAACTAACTTTCTTCTTCACACTAGATAGGTTAGTGTTAGATTGTTGAGGTCTATAGATGCAGGGATTTTAGATTTAGGATAGACTTCTTTAACCCTCTCATCTCCATCCATTCCCTATATGTGATCTTTACTTTCTTTGTCCTCCTCCCTGCATCTTTAAAGCATCTAGTGCACTGTATGACCTGGTTCTTTAGAGCATCTAGTGAACCGTTACCAAGGTCAAATTTTTTAACCTCCTTAATACCAGCACATTTCCCCATTTCCAAAAAATTGTGTAGAAAAAAAAAAATCAGATTGCCTTGGGGGGCCAACTTTCCAAGTCATTTTGGGGGTTTTCATGCGGTCCTGGTATTTTTGCATTATTTATATTTTGATACGTTTTATAACAGAACTGATAGAAAAATGTTTTTTTCAAATTTATTTAGTTTTTTCCTTTTTTACGGAGTGGTTATTATTACCTTCCAAAGAAAGCTCTATCTCTCTCTCAATAAAACTAAAATAAATCTAAAATCTATTTGAAAACAGTTTTTTTTGTAGTCTTCAAAGTGTCTGACGAGCCAGTATTCAACCTGACCAGCACCTGCAAACATTGTAGCCACAAACAAATTGAGGCATTTGAGCAGTATCAATTTTATTCGGCATTGGAAACATTGTCGCATGACTGAGAAAATGTCAAACTATGGGCTCTTTTACACGGCCGCTCTGTTTTTTTCCTCCGCTGCGGCACTTTTTTTATTTTTCATGGACACAGATGACACTTATGTCATCCGGTCCGTATATAATCCCATCCGTTTGCGGATGATATACAGACATAATGTATGTCTATGGGGATTGCGGATGTCAGTGGATGACACCGCTGACATCCGATTTTGCGTCCTTTCCGTTTTTTAAAACGGAAGAAAAAAAGGGTTCTGTTACGTTTCAAAAAACGGAAATGAGCTGAAAGGAAGCAAATCGGATGTCAGCGGATGGTAATCCGCTGACATCCGCAATCCCATTGACATGCATTATGTCCGTATATCACCCACAAACGGATGGGATTATATACGGACATACGGAACGCCCGTGTGAAAGAGCCCTATCACAGAACTGAAAACTGAAAAATTCCCTGGAAGTGAAGAGGTACAGTAAACCCCCCTCCATTGCAGGGGGTTACGTTCCGGACCCACCCGCGAAAAGTGAAAACCCACGAAATAGAAATACCCTATTTAAATACACTGTAGGCAAGTTTTTATACCTTTCACTGTACTTTTAAAAGCAATTTACGGTCTTTAAACACACTTTTAAAACAATAGAAACTCATTTAAACACATAAAAAATACTGCGAGACAGAACAAGAGCTATGGAAAACACAAAAATATTTAATTATCAATGATTTAATTAGTAAAATAACATTACAGAAAAAAAACGCAATATACCGGGACCGCAAAAACTGAACCGCAATATAATGGGGGTTTACTGTATCAAAGACTAATAGAAAAGTGGTTAAAGTATATGTATAGCCAAAAGTTTTTCAGTTTGCATTGAGCAGAGGAAGATTACATTTTTGTTAGGTATTTTTTTTTGCCATCAGTGTCTCATTATGGAGATTTCTGAAGATTCAACAGGAAGTGAGGATATCTTCCCATGTGAGGGAAATCTCTTAGACAGTTAATACAGAACAAGTGTCCCCACTGGAAATGTACCCACTTCTGTTCTGGTGACAACTTTAAGGGGCACTAAACTCTGGTTTAAAAAGAAAACAAACTATGCATTCTTGACTTAAACTACCTTCTATTGCTCTCAGCCTCCTCCAAATTCCCTTTTTTTTTGCTGCGGACTTCCTGTTAGATGGTGGCTATGTTAATTCATCCTGGTCCCACTGCATTTAGGAACTCAGCCACCCTTTCTTGCCTACTACCAAAATGGACTAGGGACTACGGGACTTGTAGTGTGTATAGCGACTGCAATTTAATGTGCACTGTTTGTTCCAAATGAATGGAAGTGAGGGAGAAAAGGAGAGGTTTCGGAACACACAGAGGGTGTTAGGAGGCAGAAAAGCACAAGCAAACGATTTAATAAAAAACAGATCACAGGGCCATTAAAAGGCTTTAAAAGGCTCAAGGTTTTTACCTTCATGAAAATAAAAAACCTTCACTGTGCAGCAGCCCCTCCGCCCCAAATACTAACTTAAGCCCCCATCCCGATCCAGTGATGTGCACAGGAGCAGCTGATCGCCAGGGACTCTCTCTCTCTCATTGGCTGAGAGAGCAGCAGGTGCCATTGGCTCCCGCTGCTGTCAATCACAGCCAGTGAGCCAATGGGTGGGCCGAATCATGGCTGTGTGTAAGAATAGACGCATGGAGCAGCAGCTTAGGATTAAGCCTGCTCGGGTGCAGTTGGCAGGAAGGAGGGGCCAAGAGTGCTGGTGAGGGACCGGAGAAGAGAAGGATCCGGGCTGCTTTGTGCAAAACCACTACACACAGCAGGTACGTTTAAAAAGGTTTTTTTCTGCCTTTAATAACACTAAGTCATGGATGTGTATGGATTATTTTTGAAGAATAGGGATATCATTTAGGCTCCATTTACACCAATGCGTTCTTTCATGCTCTTTGCAGAAACACGAGACATTTTTTTTACATGGGGTCCTGTGGAACAGGTTCACACATCAATGCATTTTTGTGCCTCTGCGTTTTTGGAAAGGGTCACGGACGTTTTTTAACGCAAAACTGTGCTTTTTTTGGTTCAATAGACTTCAATTGAAAAGCTGCAGAAAAGCATTTATTGTGTTTTTACATCTGCCCAACAACAATTTTTCAAAAAAAAAAAAAAAATACACACAACGCGGCAAAATTTTCTGTAATAAAAAAAACTGCGGAAAGCACAGCAAAAACCACTTCAGAAATGCTCAAAAGCAAACTGCATAGGTGTGAATGGAGCCTTAGTATCACTTTAAGATTTTGGAGTTACCCTTAGGCCCCTTTCACACTTGTGCAACCTAAAAGTCTTGCAATATAGCTGAGATTTTGACTGGACTTGAAGAAATGCCTGTGTTATCTTGAGGTCTATGGACCTCAAAACCCTCCAAACACATCAAAGTCGGACCAAAGTAGTGCAGGGACTGACTTGAAGTCGCACAGATATGAATGTTACTGGAAATTATGGAGTACAACTTCTCATGCAAATTTGCAGTCCCAAGTCGCATAAGTGTGAAAGGGGCCTTACTTTTATTCCCAGTGACACTGGTGATCAGACAAAAAGAGTGTGTGAATTTTACAGAGGTAACAGACAAAACCACTCCATCCAACCGTAAAAAAAGCATATTACATATGGTTTAGGTATACAGCGCTTAGGTTCCTTTCACACGGAATGGAGTCCGTTCTGCTCAGCGGGGGGGATCGATCCGCCGATCCCCGCTGAGCAGGCGGATGACAGCTCCGTCTTCGCTCTGTGTTCGGAGACGGAGCTGCCAGATCCCCGTTGTCCTCTATGGGGAGATTGGATGAGAATGGACCACTTGTCTGTTCTCATCCGATCCGATCCACCAGACAGATGGAAAATAGGGTTTCCATCTGTCCGGATTTCACGGACAGGATCGGAATCGGATAGAAGCAGGTGCCAGCGGAGATGTCTCCTCTGACATCCCCTGCCCCATAGGGATGCATGGAGCATCTGATCCAGTCCGCCTGAAAAACTGACAGGCGGATCGGATCGCCCGTGTGAAAGGGGCCTTAGAGCTGTTTGAGCTATATACACACTTTAAAAATTTTTTAAGCAAATGGCCGGATTCATGTGATCTGATAAACATCTAGCCTGAGCAATGATCTGTTTACTGTATATGATCCTCATGCAGCAAAACCAGACCTCACCTTCCCTCTCTATTTCTTCTTCTTCGTCTTCTTCCTCCTCCTCCTCTTCCTCCTCATCATCATCATCATCTTCATCCTCATCCTCATCCAGGGTAAAGGACAAGCTGGCAATCTTCCTCTTCTCCTCTTTCTTCCGTTCTTTCTCCCTCTGTTTCTCCAACTTCCTGTGTATATAGGACAGATAGTGAGGAATCCCACTCTGGAGCTGGAAGCCAGCACTATACATTCACTAGAAGGTCCAAATTCTACTCACAGCTGCAGATCTTTAAACTGTTCCTTCTTAGCCAGCTGCTTCTCCCTCTCCTTCACAAGAGCCTCTTGCTTGGCCTTCATGTCATTTAGAGTCACCAAACCTGATAGGGAGTTACAAAGTATTTAAAGAACACGGCAGAGCACAATTTGTATACTGACCATGTAATAAAAAACCCTGTTACATTTTTTCAGAGCAACTCTGTTTTTTAACCTATGCCTCAAACTGCCTGGCAGATGTGCACATCTTCAAATTTAAGCTGCTGTGAGTGGCCATTCACTACTACTACTCCGCATAAAACAGAGGATGTTCTATACCACTAAAAAAAGAAAACCCTGCGACTATCATAGGTTTGGCTGAAACATTACACAGTTAGGAAAAGTAGTAAAGATAATAACTGCCTATTTTTATTTATTACATGTATTTATTTAGTGCCATCAATGTATGCAGTGCTTTACTTGTAATTAATGGACATCAATAACTTTGGATCTATTATATTTAGTGCATACCGGTAATTAAATGATAATATAGCATTACAGAGAAACTGTCACCTAAAACAAAGGAACGTGACCTATGGCTTATAGCAATTTTCAGCCTCTCAGTTCAATAGAACTAGTGGCATCACATGGCATGAGGCACAAGCCAATGGGTAGTGGCCCCAGCAATGCGAGGTCAGCTGACAATATGGCTACCTCAGCAACACAACAATTTACTAAGAGAAGCTCGAGGTCCAACAAAGAAGATAACCATAATAATTTAGACTCACCCACAGTGCTGGATTTCAGCTCGGCCTCCACAGCGTCATAATGTGCCGAAAACTTCTTGTTAATGTTTGCTTTAACCACATTCTCCTGTAACAGAAACCGAGAATTAAAATTAAGCCAATCCAGTTGTGATATGGCCAGCTCAGCAAAAAGTCACTCTACCTGCTATCTATACAACAGCACTTCACCCCAGATATACACTTCTCTATTACACGGTATCACAGCACCCCATTATATACCAATCATTGTTACACTGTGCTATGGAATCACATTATGCTATACTGTACCACAGCTCCCCATTATATGGAGATTTGTGTCATGCTGTACCATGGCACCCTATATAAACATCACTATTACACTGTACCATGGCACCCCATTATACAGTGATCTGTTATCCTATACCACAAGACCCCGTTATACATGGACCTCTGCTACACTGTATCATGACACCGTGTTATATATGGATCTGTGGTATACTGTATTATGGCAGGCCATTAATTACAGATTTGTTACCCTGTACTATGGCACCCAATTATATACGGATCTCTGTTACACTATAGCATGACACACCCCTGTACACAGATATCTATTACACTGTATCACAGCACCCCATTAAATGATGATCCCTGTTGCACTTTACCATAATCCAGCATTGTGCATGGATATCGGTTACCCTGTAATTTGGCACCCCATTATATACAGATCTCTATTACACTGTACTATAGCACCCCATTATATACAGATTTCCATTACACTGTACTATAGCACCCCATTATATACAGATCTTCATTACACTATACTATGGCACCCCATTATTTACAGATCTTCCTTACACTGTACTATGGCACCCCATTATTTACAGATCTCTATTGCACTATATTATGGAACACCATTATATAAAGATCTCCATTACACTGTACTATGGCACCCCATTATATACAGATGTCTATTACACTGTATTATGACACCCCATAATATACAGCTCTCTATTACAGTGTACTATGACACCCCATTATATACAGGTCTCTGTTACAGTGTATTACGACACTCCATTATATACAGGTCTCTTTTACAGTGTACTATGACACCCCATTATATACAGGTCTCTGTTACACTGTACTTTGACACCCCATTATACATGAATATCTACTACACTGTACTATGGCACTCCATTATAAATCGATCTCTGTTAGAGATGCATACGTAACAAAGTGTCATGGTACAGTCTGACAAAGATCCACATATAATGGGGTGCTATAGTACAGTGTAACAGATATCTGTGTGTAGCCCTGCCCCGGAGGGAGTGGCTTGTTCCATGGGTGTCCTCTTCACTTCCTGCGCCCTGAGCCTGCTCCAACCCACCTGACACTATTAGTTCTGTCATTATAATTAATGGAGACCACAAGTATTGAAGTGAATAATCAATTTACTGCTTTTGACTTTTTATGCAAAACAAGAATATGCAAACAGAATCCGAAAGAACACGGATGTTGCTAGCGGGATAGATCCTGAATTCCCAAAACAAGGATTTAGGCCTTTTAGTTCAGCACTCAGGATCCAGAACACAGGCCACACATACATATGCACAAACAAATGTGTATGTATGCTAGAGGAATGCGTTCAGCAACAATAAACAATACTTTAACCAAACTGATGTAATTAGAGAGTGACCACAGATAACAGTGACTACAATCGGTAACTTGAATGCAAAGTAAGCAATATATCAATATAAAAACAACTATCAGAGTGCACTCTGTGTTCCAACGGGGGCCCCCTTTATAATGAATTGCAAGCGTCTCCTGGAGAGTGAGGAGACACTTGCTCTCCTTTAGAGAGGAGATGCGATGATTGGAGGAGGACTGGTCTCTGTACACATCGCCACTGTACCTATACGAATGGATAATGCTGTACTTCCATACAAGTATTTGTGCCAAGACCCCCACAACGCGCTCTCTGAGGGACACAGCGGACCCCCCCCTCTAAGGACATCTCAAACCCTAGGACAACAACCCGAAGGGACCCCTGAGAGCTGACCCATAGAGACCGCTTACCTACGCGAGACCCCAAGGGGTCATCTGGTAAGGGGGCAGCGTATAAGGTGGAGGATATTCACGCTCCAGATACCCAAAGTCACCCGTTTACAGAGCACGAATCTGCACTTTTTTTGGAATTTACTATTATATATTATAACCGTTTGGAGCACTATCACTTTATTAGCATACGCAGCTAGCGTTTGCTGTTTGCACAAGGACTGTTACTATTGCACTATTTTATACTTTATATATTTCATTGTGCACAAATCACTTGATATACTATTTATTTATATTTTGTTATTAATATTGATTTGCCTATGTGGTAAAATAGGACACCAAGTTCATTTACACACATATTTCATTTTATGATAGGGGATATTTTTGCTATTCACATATGAGCGCTGTTTCACTTTATCTTCATTCTTCACAACCAATTGTTGTTTAAACTAGCAGCTCATATAATATTAACTTTTAAAACAATTTAATTTATTTCTACCCTACACTTATCATTGGTCAATCCTGAGCGCAACCACCTGAGTATTATTACTCCCTTCTTTCCCATCTCTAGGGTTTACAGAGAATGATCCAAAAAAAAAAAAAAAAAAAAGGAAATATCCAGTGAGCAGCAGTTGTGTGGAGGGAAATGCCTTTTTGAGGTCAGAGGAGAATGAGCAGACTGGTTTGAGATGATTGAAAGACAACAGTAACTCAAATAACCACTCGTTACAACCAAGGTATACGGAAAACTGTCTCTGAACGCACAACACATCGGAACCTTAAAGCAGATGGGCTACAGCAGCAGAAAACCACATCGGGTGTCACTCCTGTCAGCTAAGAACAGGAAACTGAGGCTACCATTCGCACAAGCTCACCAAAACTAGACAATAGAAGATTGGAAAAATGTTTCCTGGTCTGAGGAGTCTCAATTTCAGCTGCGAAACAACATGAAAGCACGGATCCATCCTGTCTTGTAACAACGGTTCAGGCTGGTGGTGGTGTAATGGTGTGGGGGATATTTTCTTGGCACACTTTGGGCCCCTTAGTACCAACCGAGCATCGTTTAACCCCCTCCTGACCAGGCCATTTTTTGCAACACGGCACTGCGCTGCTTTAACTGACAATTGTGCGGTCGTGCGACGCTGTACTCAAATAAAATTTAGGTCTCTAACCCCCCCCCCCCCACACACACACAAATAGAGCTTTCTTTTGGTGATATTTGATCACCAATGCATTTTTTTTTTTGTGCTATAAACAAAAAAAATACCAACAATTTTGATTAAAAAAAAAAAACAATATTTTTTACTTTCTTCTATGAAACATTCCCAATAAAAAAATGTAAAACATCACATTTCTTCATCAAATTTAAGCCAATTTGTATTCTGCTACATATTTTTGGTAAAAAAATCCCAATAAGTGTATATTGATTGGTTTGCAGAAAAGTTATCGCGTCTATAAACTATAGGATAGACTTATGGAAATGTAATTGTTTTTACTAGTAATGGCAGCGACTTATCGGGACTGCGACTTTGCGGTTAACAAATCTGACACTAAGGGACACTTTTTGGGGACCAGTGACACCAATACAGTGATCAGTGCTAAAAAAAAATGCACTGTCATTGTATAAATAACACCAGCAGGGAATGGGTTAACACCAAGGGCAATCAAGGGGTTAAGTGTGCTACTAGGGAGTGCTTTTGAATTGTAGGGGGAGGGGATGCACCGGACGAAAAGACAGATCCGTGTTTCCGGTTAGCTAAAAACACAAGATCTCTCTTTTACTCCTTTACATAGGCAGACAGTTGTTGTGCTTTTCCTCTAAAAAGGTTGGCGGCCGCGCTGATTGGCTCCCGCTGTGTGAAATCACAGCACAAGTCCGACCCTAGATTGTGTGCACAAAATCACGTACATGTACATGATTTTGAGAAGCCGGGCTGCCCTGCTGCAGTATATAAGCAGTGGGCGGTCCAGGAGCGGATAAATGCCAAGGCCTCCCTGAGTATTGTTGCTGACCATGTCCCTCCCTTTATGACTACAGTGTACCCATCTTCTGATGGCTCCTTCCAGCAGGATAATGCACCATGTCACAAAGCTCAAATCATCTCACCACTGGTTTCTTCAACATGACAATGAGGTCACTGTACTCCAATGGCCTCCACACTCACCAAATCTCATCCATTAGAGCACCTTTGGGATGTGGTGGAACGGGAGATTCCCATCATGGATGTGCAGCCGACAAATCTGCAGCAACTGCGTGATGCTATCATGTCAGTATGGACCAAAATCTCTGAGGAATGTTTCCAACACCTTGTTTATTCTACGCCATGAAGAATGAAGGGGGTTCTGAAGGCAAAAGGGGGTCCAACCCGAGACTAGCAAGGTGTGCCTAATAAAGTAGCATGTAAGTGTGTGTATAATATATATATATAATATCACAGACACACACGTCTCTGTTAGACTGCACAATAACACCACATTACATATAGATCTAGGTTACAATATACGTTGCTACCCTCTGTTCCAACCCTGACCCCCCCATTTTACATACATAGAGTAATTCTTTGGCACCACACTCCTTACTCACTGATGTGATGATTTACCATGGCACACCTCAGTGCACGGCATTGTAGGGCTGGGTATGCTGCATACTGGAACTATATACAGGTGGTGTTGTAAACGTGCAGCACTGTATAGTGTTATTGGTAGCTCAGGGTGAGGCAGCGTGTAATGAAAAGAGTGATATACAGTATACAGTGCAGCCGTCTATCCATCCAGCTGTTTGATGTAAGGACATGCAGTACAGAGGTGTCTGCACAGTGCTTGTATGGTGTAAGGACTGAATGGAGTATGGACAATGCAGGATCATGTATCGTCAGGGTTCCTGCTTCATCCGTCTAATTTGTTGATGCAATAGAGAGCAGAATTCTATACCGTAGCACTGTATGTCACCGATCCTATGCTTCATATACTCCAGCTGTGTGTTACAGTGATGCACAGTGCAGCACACAGGTGGCACAGTGGGGAACCCTATACTATAGTACTGTATAATGTCACAAGTCACACCAGAGAGGGGAATTCCAGCTTACACCTAGGTAGCTTTAAACCTGCCCCCTCCCTCTCCTAACACCAATGCTAAGTAATCTGTGTAAGAAAGATGTTACTTACCTATTTTCAGTCTGCTCTGGTCTGGTCACGTGATCTCCCCTGTGTCAGCCAGTGGTGGCTGCAGGGGAGAGAACGCTTCGACAGCCACTAGTAAAGCCTGAAGCAGTGATGTCACCCATAGACTTCAATGGCCCATCTGTTATTGGCGCTTTCTCTTCTCCCCTGCAGCTGCTGCTAGCTGACAGAGGGGAATTGGATCACATGACCGGACCAAAATAGGGAAGTGTACAGATCTTTCTTACACAGGTTAGTTAACATTGATGTTGGGGGGGGGGGGGGGGCAGTTTTAAAGCTAGTTTGGTGTAAGCTGGAATTCCCCTTTAGGTGATGTACAGTGTATGGTTTAGAGCGGTGGTCTCCAAACTGGGGCCCAGGATCCGGACCCTGGCGCCCCTCATCCATCAACAATTTGGCATAGGTCCACTCACTGACACCAAAGAAGGGGCACAATTCCTTCCAATGACACCAAGGATGAGGGGGGTTTTCCTACCACTGACATCAATGATGGGGCACTGTTTACTCCCACTGACACCAGGATGTTTCTACTCCCACTGGCCTCAGTTACCCACCCCCAGACTGAAAGAGAGCTACTTCTGGATCGCCTGCTGCATATATACTGCGGCAGGGCAGCCTGGCTGCGCAAAATCACATAGATGTACGTAATTTTGTGCAGGGGATTTCGGGAACATGCATGCGCCGCCGGGGCGCAGCTCCCGCTGTTATTGGGCCCGCCAGGACTTGCTGATCGTTCAGTGGAATGACAGAATGGCAGGTTGGCCTATGTAAACAAGGCAGAACGCTGTTCTGTCAAGTAGGAAAAGAGAGATCTTGTATTTCAGCTAACCTGAAACACAAATCTCTTTTTTCCTCTAGTGCATCCACTCCCCCACAGTTAGAAAGCACTCCCTAGGAGCACACTTAACCCCTTGATCACCCCTGGTGTTTCCCCCTTCCTTACCGGTGTCATTTATACAGTAACTGTGCATTTTTGTTAGCACTGATCACTGTACTGATGTCACTGGTCCCCAAAAAGTGTCACTTAGTGTCAGATTTGTCCACCGTAATGCCGGTAAAAATCTCTGATTGCCGCTATTACTAGTAAAAACAATAAATAAAAAAAAAAAAAAGTCCATAAAATGTATCCCATAGTTTGCAGAAGCGATAACTTTTGAGCAAACCAAATATACACTTATTGGGATTTTTTTTTACCAAAAATATGAAGCAGAATACATATTGACCTAATTGATTAAAAAAATTCAATTCTTTTAATTTTTTTGGGATATATTTATAGCAGAATGTCAAAAATATTGCTTTATTATTCAAAGTTGGTTCTTTTTTTGTTTATAGTGCAAAAAAATAAAATTGCAGGAGGTGATCAAATACCACCAAAAGAAAGCTCTGTTTGTGAGGGAATAAAAAAAGACATCAATTTTAATTGGGTACAGCGTTGCACGACCACGGAATTGTCCGTTAACCACTTAAGGACCAGGCCTATTTCTGACATGTTGTTTACAAGTTAAAATCAGTATTTTTTGCTATAGATTTACTTAGAACCCCCAAACATTATATATATATTTAGCAATGACTCTGGAGAATAAAATGGCGGTTGTTGTAATATTTTTTGTCATGCAGTATTTGCGCAGCGGTCTTTTAAACCCAATTTTTTTGGAAAAAATAAATTTCATTGCATTTAAAAATAAATAAACAGTAAAGTTAGCCCAATTTTTTTGTATATTGTGAAAGATGATGTCACGCAGAGTAAATAGATACCCAACATGTTATGGTTTAAAATTGCGCACACTCGTGGAATGGCGACAAACTACGGTACTTAATCTCCATAGGTGACGCTTTAAAAAATTTTAACGGTTACCAGTTTGGAGTTACAAAGGAGGTCTTTTTCTAGAAATATTGCTCACATTCTATCGTGGCGATACCTCACGTGTGGTTGGAACACAATTTTCATATGCGGGCGCGACTTACGTATGCGTTTTCTTTTGTGCGCAAGCTCACAGGATGGGGGCTCTTTAAAAAAAAAATTCCTAATTTTTTAAATTTTTAGCACTGTTTTTAAAAAAAAAAAAAAATGTGATCACTTTTATTGCTGTCACAAGGAATGTAAACATCCCTTTTGACAATAATAGGCAGTGACAGGTGCTTTTTATGGAGGGATTGGGGGGTCTAAAAGACCCCAAATCCCTACTCTGCACTTCAAAGTATTCAAAATGTCGAAATCAGCATTTTTGAATACTGACAGTTTTTTTTGGAAAATCTGCGCCGTTAGCGGCCTGAGTAAACCCGACGTGATGTCGCTTTTGGGTTACTACATCGGAGACCCGATCTAAGGCAAATCCGGCTTCATTCGGGACGCCAACCAGCTGACGGATGTGCTGGCTGGTTGCTTGGCGCTCCCGATGGGATGGTAGTCCCGGGGAGAGCCAAGGAAGGCGGCGGGGGGAATGTCCCCTCCCACTCACTGGGATAACGTCTGAGCTGCATCGGTTGTTATCTCCTGAAAGCCGACCACCGGCTCTAAAAAACGGTACCGGGATGATACCTTTAGCTGTCGGCATCATCCCGAGACCACCCCTTCCTCAAGCTGGCGTACAGGTACGTCGGTTTGCGGGAAGTGGTTAAAGTAACGCAGTGCTTGGTCATTAAGGGGGGGGGGGGGGGGGTAGAAGATTCCGGAGCTGAAATGGTTAAAAAGTTTGGAGCGCCCCCCCCCCCCCCCCTGATGTATAGTACTGGTAAGTGTCTGATCTCCTCTATAGGACAGTGATATAAAGTACTGACTGCAATTCCACACTGGATATTTCTACTCTAGCTGTGTAATTCACACATGTACAGTGCAGTGCAGCATGGAACCATAGAGTAGTGCTGTATGCAACCATAGAGTGGCGCCGTATGGTAAGGCCGCTCACCTCGGCTATCTT
The DNA here is from genome assembly GCF_965119305.1 of Pelophylax lessonae. Classification (NCBI taxonomy): domain Eukaryota; kingdom Metazoa; phylum Chordata; class Amphibia; order Anura; family Ranidae; genus Pelophylax; species Pelophylax lessonae. Next base: position 192,348,368 of record NC_138774.1, on the reverse strand, counting down.
CTGCTTCAGCTGTTCGAGCTGCTCCCTCTGCTTCTCTCTCTTCTTCATTAGCTGCATGGCTCTCCCGGCCTCGCTGGCCGCCCCCTTGTACTGCGCCATGTCTGCAGGGATCACTCCACACACTCACACAGCCCGAGAACACCCGCACTCTCTCCGCTCTCAGCTGGGACAACACAACACGGTCATGTGACACCATGCGCCTGCGCCCTGTCTGAGCGCTGATTGGGCTTTCAGCTTTCTCCAGACACATCCGGGAGCGAAGCCTTCTGGGAACCGGAAGTCTGGCGTTGCTGGGAGACCTTTCTGTGTGTACATATAGAACCGGAAGTGTAGCTCCTAGGAACCAGATCTTGATTAATATATAATTTTAGTCATTTAAGGTTTTACCCCCTTAATGACCAGGCCACTTTTTGTGATACTGCATTTGTTTTTTACTTGTAATGGCGGCGATCAGGGATTTTTAACGGGACTGCAACATTGCAGCGGACAAATCTGACACTTTTTTGGGACTGGTCAGTGACACCAATACAGTGATCAGTGCTAAAAAAAATGCACTGTTACTGTACTAATGACACTGGCAGGGAAGGGGTTAACATCAAAGGGTTAAGTGTGCTCCTAGTGAGTGATTACTAACTGTGTTGGGGATGGCCTGACTGGAGGAAGACAGAGATCCGTATTTCTGCTTAGCAGAAACACAAGATCTCCACTTGTTTACATAGGCAGACCGCCAATTTGCCTCTCCTCGGAACAATCGGCAGGTCCCGCTGATTGGCTACCGCTGTGTCCAATCGCGCGCCCCATACTGAGACGTACAGGTACGTCAGTTCACGCAGGTGGGCCGCTCTGCCGCAGTATATCTTTTTGGTGTCCATGGCTAGAAGATTATTGGTTGCTCTTTGTATTATACCTAGGCCAGGGTTATAGGAAGCCTGTCATGCGAGAAACATGAGGGCCATCATCAATAATTACCTTCTGAAAATGCTAATATCCTGGCTGTCATTCAGATCACTTAGTGTCAGTACGGTTGCTGACCCAGGATAGGTATGTAGAAGCAAAGCCAGAAGGCTTTATCTGCATAGAGGTTCAGGGTCAGAGGATCACCCTGACGCCCACCATTTCCAGCAAGGGCTCAGGTCCCATAGCACACACATGGAAGGTTTGTTTTAAAATATAACTAAAGAAAATGTTATTTTAATTAGAATAAAGTTGAGAGGGGTAAGATTGTTATTGCAGTGATGTCGATTCACTCTGAAATTTAGGAAGTCGCCCTTTCCTGTTTTTGTACCTGGCTCACCATGTTACCCTACAGGATGTACAAATTTCCCATAATTCTTTCCGATGACCCAGTCTGGATGTGAAGATATGTATACAAGGCAGCTGTGATCACTGTGCACACTAAATATTATTCTACTGGTTTGTTCTTTATATGAGAATGTCTGAACACTCACCAATTGATATGAACACCAGACTGTTCATATTCTGCATGTATGGACTCTGCACAGTACTAAATATTTCTGTATGTTGGGTGTGATTCTCAATATCTGTTCTTTTTCTGTATGTATGGACTCTGCACAGTACCACTTCTTCTGTTTTTTATGTTGGGTATGATTCACGGTATCTGTTTTTTTTCTGTATGTATGGACTCTGCACAGTACCACTTATTCAGATAGGCCCGGAGCAAAAAAAAAGGCGCAGGGCCTCATGATAGGGTTGATAGGGGACACAGGACAAGGAGGTAGGAAAGGGTTAACGGGTGGGCTGTGGCTGGTGGTGCAGGAATAGGATTGGATTAGGCCAGGTAGGGGTGGGGGCTCAGTGGTGGCAACACTGGGTGGGGCTGTTTTGGGGCAAGCAGAATCGTGAGGATCATCATCAGAAGAAGGAGGAATCCCCGCCCTCCCGCCCTTGAGTTTGGGATTTCGGAATGTGAACGTGGAGGATGTCGATTCGGATTTGGAGTTTTGGGGTTATTGGGGTAATGTTGTTGTCGTTGGCGGTTGGGGGTCTTTGGAGGCGGTAACAGGTTTTTGGTCAGTGCATAGGGTGACCCATCTACGGTATGGAGCCCTATAGTGTATCCCGGTTAATAGGGGATTAACCGGGACGTGTTAACAAAGGGTATCAGTGGAAAAGTGTGTTTGTTCCTGAGCTGGTGTTGCGCGGCTGGGGACCGTTGGGTTTTTGGATACTGATACCATTTTTGAATTGGATTTTTGGTGCCTCCCAAGACCAACAACCCCTGATTCTCTTATGTGTACTGGAGTATTTATGGTTTACTGTTTACAATGTTTTAAATTGGTTGTTAATAAAATGGCCTAACAGGCCACAATTTTTTCTCAAAGTCGTTGTCAGTATCATTTGTTTAGAAGGATTAGAAGGTGGGTGGTTCATGCTAAGATCAGGAGTGGGCATCGGTCATACCCTAATCATGTTTTGTATGTTGGGTATGATTCTCAGTATCTGTTCTTATTCTGTATGTATGGACTCTGCACAGTACCACTTCTTCTGTTTTGTATGTTGGGTGTGATTCTCAGTATCTGTTTTTATTCTGTATGTATGGACTCTGCACAGTACCACTTCTTCTGTTTTGTATGTTGGGTATGATTCTCAGTATATGTTCTTATTCTGTATGTATGGATTCTGCACAGTACCACTTCTTCTGTTTTGTATTTTGGGTGTGATTCTTAGTATATGTTCTTATTCTGTATGTATGGACTCTGCACAGTACCACTTCTTCTGTTTTGTATTTTGGGTGTGATTCTTAGTATATGTTCTCATTCTGTATGTATGGACTCTGCACAGTACCACTTCTTCTGTTTTGTATTTTTGGGTGTGATTCTCAGTATCTGTTTGTATTCTGTATGTATGGACTCTGCACAGTACCACTTCTTCTGTTTTGTATGTTGGGTATGATTCTCAGTATCTGGTTTTATTCTGTATGTATGGACTCTGCACAATACCACTTCTTCTGTTTTGTATGTTGGGTGTGATTCTCAGTATATGTTCTTATTCTGTATGTATGGACTCTGCAAAGTACCACTTCTTCTGTTTTGTATGTTGGGTGTGATTCTCAGTATCTGTTTGTATTCTGTATGTATGGACTCTGCACACTACAGTACCACTTCTTCTGTATGTTGGGTGTGATTCTCAGTATATGTTCTTATTCTGTATGTATGGACTCTGCACAGTACCACTTCTTCTGTTTTGTATTTTGGGTGTGATTCTTAGTATATGTTCTCATTCTGTATGTATGGACTCTGCACAGTACCACTTCTTCTGTTTTGTATTTTGGGTGTGATTCTCAGTATCTGTTTGTATTCTGTATGTATGGACTCTGCACAGTACCACTTCTTCTGTTTTGTATGTTGGGTATGATTCTCAGTATCTGTTCTTTTTCTGTATGCATTGACTCTGCACAGTACCACTTCTTCTGTTTTGTATGCTGGGTGTAATTCTCAGTATATGTTCTTATTCTGTATGTATGGACTCTGCACAGTACCACTTCTTCTGTTTTGTATGTTGGGTCAGGGTGTTATTCTCAGTATCTGTTCTTATTCTGTATGTATGGACTCTGCACAGTACCACTTCTGTTTTGTATGTTGGGTGTTATTCTCAGTATCTGTTCTTATTCTGTATGTATGGACTCTGCACAGTACCACGTCTTCTGTATGTTGGGTGTGATTCTCAGTATCTGTTCTTATTCTGTATGTATGGACTCTGCACAGTACCACGTCTTCTGTATGTTGGGTGTGATTCTCAGTATCTGTTCTTATTCTGTATGTATGGACTCTGCACAGTAGCATTTCTCTTGTAAACTGGGTAAAATCCTCAGTATAGGTTATTAAGTCTGCATGCTCAATGTACTATCCAAAATAAAATGTTGGTCTGTAGACATACTTTGAAGCACTATATCAGTGACATTTGTTTAAATTGGGTTACAGGTAGGAAGAGTTCAATTTTCTGTCACTTTTTATTTTTCTCGATCTCTGAGAGAGTTTACTTTTTATTCTTTCCATTTCCTGCCACATGAATGTGTGCTAAATGGAGGGGATGACCTCAGTAATTTGCTGCTACTCCTTCCCTGTCCAATCTCTAGCTGTGGGTAGGAAGGTGGCCAAGCTGTATTGTTAGCTGCAGCAGAGAAAATCATGGTTTGGCAGGGCTGTGTATTTTTCAGGACTGTATGGACAGAAATACGAAATCCTTCAACAGCTTCCATGTATATTTCAAGTGTATTTAGCAGTTTGTGTGGAGTTCACCTTTGACTACACTTAAAGTATTAACCTCCCCACCCCCCCCCCCCCCCAAAAAAAAAAAAAGTAATATTTTGCTATTTACAAATTCTTAAATGTGGTGGTGGTGGCATTCGTTTTATTTTACACATTTTCCTTTATTTTTACCTTAAGATCTGGCCAGTATCTTCTGTATTAGGGTGTCTCCACCATTGTCATTCGGGGGAGAGGGTAGCTTAAGGGCTTTTTTGCACTTCCCTTGATTAGTAACTTACATTAAAGTGGAGTTCCAGCTTTGGGGGTCAATTTTAGCTAAAAATACCACCGGGACAGTCAGGGCTAGTACATTCCATAATGGATAGCCTCTGTACTGTCCCAGGTTGCACTTACCTGTAAGAAGAAATACTTACCTTGAAAATTTCTTCTCCAGCGCTGCCATCTCAGGTGTGGGCATCTGAAGCCGCAGCGTCCCTCTTTGTGTCCTCTTCCGTGACATTGGAGTCCCACAATGCACTGCACTGGCCCCGCTCCTCACTTCCGGTGCAGGCGCGGCATCCCTGAACAGCTTCTGGGCATGCCCAGAACCTGTTTAGCAGGGAATGCCGCGCCTGCACCGGAAGTGACGAGCGGGGCCGGTGCAGGCGCATTGACTCCTGGGAGCGATGACGTTCAGCTCCCAGGAGTCATCGCAAACCGGAAGAGACAGCGTTGGCCGCAGAGGGAGGAAGTGGAAGGAAGGTGAGTATATTTTCTTCTAGAATAAGGTAAGTGACCAAAAAAAAAAATCTGCAGTATCCATTTCTTTTTCAGGTTGCACTCAGCAAGAGTATGGCCCAAAATCGTTTTTTTTCGATTTTGAGGCCGGAACTCCGCTTTAAAGTGCCTACCACTTTAACATGCATTTTTGATGCTTTTTTTTAAGCTTTAATGAAGCTTGGCAAATGCCCTGTATGTGTTGGTTTTCTATTTTTTTCCAGTACATGAAATACACAGCGCAGTTAACCCTGAAGCACCCCTCCACCGCTGAAGGTGCAGTGAGGGAGCACTGTGATACACATCTATAGAGGCTTTGGAGATGTGATGTAGCACCAAGAAAGCAGCATGGGATGTTATTTTCTGAAGCAAAGCACAGTAAAGCAACGCAAACTCAACAGTGAGTACAGGACTGTAAGGCAACCATTTTATATAGTGATAGTTTAATTGCTTTTCAAAGTGCCTAAAAAACCGGGGTCAAATGCCACATTTGGAAGCAAGTGTAAACAAGGCCTAACTGCCACTTTTACTGGAGAGCTTGGAGTGTTGAAAAAAAACAGACTTATTGGACATATCACAAGGTGAACACATAGAGGGGAAAAAAAAGTATAAAAAAAAAAATTTAATGTAGCCACAACATTGAAATCGTAAGGTGGGATATATTTAATTTTTTGGGGTTGATACCACTTTAAGCCTTTTATTTGCCTTGGACAGATTGTTTTAGAAATGTAAGAGGTTTTAAAATTCAATAACTAGCAGGAGCAAAATCAGTCACAGTGTGCATGCATAGCTAGTATAACATAAATTGTGATTGATTATCTGACTCTTCTCAATTTGCAAGCATGTCAAGGTGTGACAATTAGTTATAGTGACCTCACAATACTGTTTTTTGGAACATTTTAGTCTAAAGAAGCTGAACATGTTTAAAGCAAAACAAACAAAAACCCCAATATAAAGTTGCATGGTCCATTAAAGGGCAAAATAATTAAAAAAAAAAAAAGCTTTTTCTGCAATATTAAGTGTCAATTCAGAGATTCCTCCTGGAGTAATGTTTTTCTGATGCTAGAACTGATGGCCAGCATCATTCAACCCACTTCCTCTGAGCCCAGGCGATCCTGGACACAACCCCTCCAGTTACTGGAGAATGAAAGGAGAAGCAGCATTGAGCTCTAAGCTCATATCTGTTACTTTGTTTTCTTCTTTTGTCAGCACATACATAAACTGATTCACACTAGAGCCATGCTACACAAGAGGCTGATACCAGGCAAGATTCAAGTAATTACGCTGCATGCATTTAAAAATATATTTAAAGTGGAGTTCCACTCAAAAGTGGAACTTCCGCTTATCTGTCTCCTCCCCACCTCCAGTGCCACATTTGGCACCTTTCGGGGGGGGAGGGTACCTGTTTTTGACAGGTACTCTGTCCCCACTTCCGTCAGAGCAAGCACCTCATTGAGAATAACCTCCTTGATCCCCTTCAGTCTGGATTTCGCCAGCAACACTCCACAGAAACTTCTCTCCTAAAACTTACAAATGACTTACTAACAGCAAAAACCAATGGTCACTACTCAATACTCTTGGACTTCTCTGCTGCCTTTGATACTGTTGACCACCCCCTCCTTCTCAAAAAACTCAGTTTGCTCGGTCTCCGTGGCTGTGCTCTCCATTGGTTCGAATCTTACCTATCTCACGCACCTTCAGTGTCACTTACAATTCCACTTACTCCCCTGCAACTCCTCTTACTGTTGGGGTCCCCCAAGGTTCTGTCCTTGGACCGCTACTATTCTCAATCTATATCTCCTCCCTGGGTCAGCTAATAGCCTCCCATGGCTTCCACTACCATTTCTATGCTGATGACACCCAAATCTACCTCTCTACCCCTCAGCTCACCCCATCAGTCTCGTCCCGCATCACTGATCTACTAACAGACATATCAGCCTAGATGTCTCACCACTTCCTCAAACTGAATCTATCTAAAACCGAGCTCATAATATTTCCTCCTCCACGTGCCCCTTCCCCGGAATTCTCTGTCAAGATCAATGGAACAACTATTAGTTCTTCCACACATGCCAGGGTGCTAGGGGTAACCCTGGACTCTGCACTGTCCTTTCAGACTCACATCCAATCCCTGTCCAAATCATGCCGCCTTAACCTCCGCAACATCGCTAGAATACGACCCTTTTTAACCAATGACACCACCAAGATTCTAATTCACGCCCTGGTTATCTCTCGCCTCGACTATTGCAACTCCCTCCTCATTGGATTACCCTTACATAGATTATCCCCCCTTCAATCCATAATGAATGCTGCTGCAAGACTTTCCCACCTTACCAACTGTTCAGTGTCCTCCACCCCTCTCTGCCAATCCCTTCACTGGCTTCCACTCACCCAACGAATAAAATTCAAAGTGCTAACAATAGTTTACAAAGCCATCCACACCTCTGCCCCCAGCTACATCACTAACCTGATCTCAAAATATCAACCAAGCCGCTCTCTTCGGTCCTCCCAAGACCTCCTGCTCTCTAGCTCCCTTGTCACCTCTTCCCATGCTCGCCTCCAAGATTTCTCCAGAGCTTCTCCCATTCTTTGGAACTCTCTACCCCAATCTGTCCGACTGTCCCCTAATCTATCCATCTTTAGACGATCCCTGAAAACCCTTCTCTTTAAAGAAGCCTACCCGGCTACTAACTAATAACACTGTTTCGCTTGCTCCATCAGCTCATTCCCCACAGCTATTGCCTTTTGTATCAATTGACCCTCCCTTTTAGATTGTAAGCTCTAACGAGCAGGGCCTTCTGATTCCTTTTGTTCCAAATTGTAGTGTAACTGTAATGTCTGCCTTCATTTTGTTAAGCGCTGCGCAAACTGTTGGCGCTATATAAATCCTGTATAATAATAATAAGACCTCACCGCGGCGAGGTATGTCAGTTCGGCCCCTCCTCCTCTTTTCTCTGCTTCTAGGCCAGTAAGAGAGTGCAGCGTGCTTCGCACATGCGCAGTAGGGACCCTTACCGGCAAGGGTGGCGGCAGCACCTGACAGCCGATGGAAACATCGGCTGAGTTGCCGATATCGCTGGATTCCAGGACAGGTAGGTCTCCTAATATTAAAAGTCAGCAGCTACAGTATGTGTAGCTGCTGACTTTTAATTTTTTGGGGGGGATGGATCACCACTTTAAATATTTATTTATTGACTACATAGCTGCAATAATGTGTGTCTTTATACCCGACTAGAGTTAATAAAAATACTCATATAGAAGTTGTATATACATAAATTTATTTTGTGTTCAAAGGGTACCAAGACTTTGATGAATTATTTACAATGACCTATATGGTAATATGGAAGGTTATACTGAACAGTAAATTAAAATAGTGTTGGATGTCTGCAAGAGGCTGCATATAAAGCACAGTGACTGTAGGGTGCACTAATGACTGTAGAGAACATTGATCTCTACAAGGAACACAGAAGTCAGCACTGGCTGAGGCTATTCCAAAATTTGAGCACATAGAGGTCTCTCCAGAGATGGGTTTGGGGTTCTGCAGGGGTTGGTCTTTAGAGAAAATGAGAGTGGTTACAATGATCAAGGGAGGAGATGTGGTGAAAACATTCTTAGGAATTATGAATAAATAATGCAAATTTTAAACTGTGTCCAGCCCTTGGAAAGCAATCAGCTTGACAACTGTGGTCACTGTAGAGATCAGTTTCAGTGCGTCCAGAAAGTATTCACAGCGCTTCACTTTTTCCACATGTTGTTATGTTACAGCCTTATTACAAAATGGATTAAATTCTTTATTTTCCTCAAAATTCTACAACAATACCCCATAATGACAACGTGAAAGAAGTTTGTTTGAAATCTTTGCAAATTTATTAAAAATAAAAAACGAAAAAAGAATAAAATAATAATATGTAGATAAGTATTCACAGCCTTTACTCAATACTTTGTTGAAGCACCTTTAGCACCAATTATAGCCTCAAGTCTTTTTGAGTATGATGCAACAAGCTTGGCACACCTATTTTTGGGCAGTTTCTCCTATTCTTCTTTGCAGGACCTCTCAAGGTCAATCAGGTTGGATGGGGAGCATCGGTGCACAGCCATTTTCAGATCTCTCCAGAGATGTTCAATTGCGTTCAATTCTAGGCTCTGGATGGGCCACTCAAGGACATTCCCAGAGTTGTCCTTTAGCCACTCGTTTGTTATCTTGGCTGTGTGCTTAGGGCCATCGTCCTGTTGTTGAAAGATGAACCTTCGCCCCAGTCTGAGATTCAGAGCACTCTGGAGCAGGTTTTCATCAAGGATGTCTCTGTACATTGCTGCATTTGTTTTTCCCTCAATCCTGACTAGTCTCCCTGTTTCTGCTGCTGAAAAACATCCCCACCGCATGATGCTGCCACCACACCATGCTTCACTGTAGGGATGGTATTGGCCGGGTGATGAGCGGTGCCTGGTTTCCTCCAGACATGATGTCTGCCATTCAGGCCAAAGAGTTCAATGTTTGTTTCATCAGACAAGAGAATTTTGTTTCTCATGGTCTGAGAGTCATTCAGGTGTCTTTTGGAAAACTCCAGATGGGCAGTGATGTGCCTCTTACTGAGGACTGGCTTCCATCTGGCCACTCTACCATATAGGCCTAATTGGTGGAGTACTGCAGAGATGGTTGTTCTTCTGAAAGGCTTTCCTTTCTCCACAGAGAAACGCTGGAGGTCTGTCAGACTGACCATCGTGTTCTTGGTCACCTCCCTATTTAAGGCCCTCCTTCCCCAAACGCTCAGTTTGGCTGGGTTGGCAGCTCTAGGGAGAGTCCTGTTGGTTCCAAACTTCTTCCATTTAGGGAATATGGAGGCCACTGTGCTAAATGGGACCTTCAATGATGCATACATTTTTCTGTACCCTTCCCCAGATCTGTGCCTCGATACAATCCTGTCTCAGAGGTCTACAGACAATTCTTTGGACTTCATGGATTGTGCTCTGACATGCACTGTTAACTGTGGTACCTTTTATACACAGGTATTTGTCTTTCCAAATCATGTTTTGTCAACAGAATTTACCAAAAGGTGGAATCCAATTAAGTTGTAGAAACATCTCAAGGATAATCAGTGGAAACAGAATGCACCCAAGCTCAAATTTGAGTGTCATGGCAAATGCTGTGAATACCTATGTACATGTGATTTTTTTTTTTGTTTTAATACATTTGCAAAGATTTCAAACTTCTTTCATGCGTTTGTAGAATTTTGCAGAAAATAATGAATTTAATCAATTTTGGAATAAGGCTGTCACATACCTATATGTGGAAAAAGGGAAGCGCTGTGAATACTTTCCGATGCACTGTGTATATACAGCTTAAGCGCCCTATTGGTCAGATCACAGTAAATGCAACTTCTTCTGGGCCCTTTCACCTGGATATACCGTATTCAATTTGTCCATGACCCAACAGGGTATACATCAATGGGCCAAAGTTTATGAATATGAAAAAGAATAAAATGTAAAAGTCAGTAAAATACTTTAAACAGTGATATTTTTACAGTGTTAAAATAGTCCGCAAACATTTTGCTTCCCAGAATTACATTATAAAAACAATTTTAAAATCTGTACACATATATTATGAAGTTTAAAATTGATAGAAATGTTTAATACTGAGCCAAAATCTATGTGTTCGATTTCCTGTTATTTAGAATAAAAAATGAAAAAATACTAGAGACCATCCATGCTTTGTTTTCTTAACTTGCCATTCAATCATCCTCTTTTGTTGACAAGGAGTCAGATTTTTAAAAACTAAAAGGCAGGAAAACAGTGACAAGTTAGACATTGTTTTAGGGCCCTTTCACACGGGCTTTCCGCCCGGCGGACTCCGTTTTGCTCAGCGGTATCGATCCGTTGATCCCCGCTGAGCAGGCGGATGACAGGTCCATCTCCACTCACTGTGCTGAGACGGACCTGTCAGATCCCCGCTCTCCTCTATGGGAGATCAGGTGAAAATGGAGCGCCTGTCCATTTTCCTACAATTCTCCAGACGGATGGAAAATAGGGTTTCCATCCATCTGGATTTCACAGACAGGATCGGATAACAGTGGGTGTCAGCAGACATGTCACAGCTGACATCCGCTGCTCTATAGGGGTGCATGGAGCATCCGATCAGGCTCGCCTGTAAAACTGACAAGTGGACCTGATCAGAAAGCCCGTGTGAAAGGACCATAAAGAGATACAGATCTCTTGGTTTTGGGTGGAGTAGAGCAGGGTGCAATCACCTTCACTGCAGTCGGTGTAGGCAAAAAGTTCTCATCATACCCCAAAAGGTTTAAGACAGGTAAAGCTTGCTTTTCAAGTGAGCTAATCCTGTCATTTGCTTTAGTAAGTTTGCCATTGCTACTAGCGGGCTCAGTACATTGACTTGCCGCATTACCTAAATTCCCCATCTAAGAATAGATAAAGAACTCACAGCCAGGCCAGGGCTGGGAAGAGAGCTAACTGCTAGGGAGTCAGACAGCACTGAAGAACCAATGGAAGATTTTTTTTCTGCCCTAAAGACACTCCTTTGGGAGTACAGTAGCTCTTAAGCCCCCATTCACATTGGGGAGATTTGACATGCGATTTGATTGGCAAATCATCCATTGCCGGCAACGGCACTGTCCAAATCGGTGCAACGCCGATTTTGTAGCGTCACCAATTTCCAAAAGTAGTTCCTGCACAACTTTTGGCAACTTTGGGGGCAATTTCAATAGATATCTGTGCATGAACCTGCACAGATGTCATTCAAATCAACCCCCCCCCCCCCCCCCCAAGTCAGACTGAAGCGCGGGTTTGAAATTGTGCACAATTTCAAAACACGAGTTCAGTGTGAACAAGGGCTTAATCTGAATTAGATACCTAGTAGCTCTAAACCATTGGTGCTCAACCTGTGGCTATCCAGCTGTTGCAGGATCCCATGAGGCATTGCAAGGCTGATGGTTACAAGCATGACCCCCAAAGGCTGAGGCATGATGGGACTTGTAGTTGCACAACAGCTGAAGGGCCACATGTTGAACACCCATACTCTAAACTGATAATAACTCGACCCCAATGGCTGATGAAAGTGTTTCCTATGCCTGCAGCTCACAATACTTGCCTGATGTTTTTTATTTTTTTCAAATTAGTGTTCCCAACTAACAATCATCAGCGCAAGGACACAGAGGGGTAGGGGGGAAAGTGTTCTGTGCATCTCAAGAAATGACATCATGAGCGTCGCTGTTGGGTCTTTGCCGTATCGTCAGTGGTGGAAGTGGCTTTCCATAAAAATCTATTTCAAAATAAAAATAGCAAACACAGATAAAATTGACTGTAATACAGCTGATGGGAAAAGCACAGGTAAAAATGTGAGAGAAGATGGAAGGGAATGCTCATTAGACCAGATGCCAGCTCTAGATGGGATGATGAAGAGATGTTAGTCGATACGTGCACTAGAAGTTAGTTAAGTAGTAGCTACATTTTATTCAAATAGTGTCTGAAAATGGTCTTGTTGTTGCCATAGTAACCAGATCCATGTATCTAGCTCAGCTCAAAAAAAGGAAACATCTTGTTACTATGGGCAATACAGATAAGCTTTTGCACAAATTATTGTTCTTTCCAGATCTCATGCAGATGATATGGATATAAAAGCTTGAAGCACTTGTTCCATGCAAGTGCCATCTTTCAGTTAGTAACTGCTTATTGTTGCTATATGGAACATTTCTCCCTGAATGGCTTACTTTGAAGAAAACCAGCTGAGAAAAAGCCATTGGCTGCCACTCATGACCTTAAAAAAAAAAAAAAAAAAAAAAGCTAACTGCCTGGCTGTCATGCTGATCCAGAGGCTTTGACATGCTTTCGTCTTTTCATCGATGCTTTTCTCCCTGAGCAGGTCTATCAGAATGTAAAAGTTACTAAAAAGGGCAAATTCAGGATAACTTCAGGTCAAATACACCTGCAATGAATTCTGAATGATGTTAGAAGCCCCAAACAGATACCAAAACATACTGCATTTACCCAGCAAAGTCTGTTGACATAGGCCCTTAAAATGACTGGCATTAAAAGAAAAGGCTGCTAGCAGGTATGAAGTGGAGGTACTAGAGGTGTACATATGTACAGCAGCGCTCATTTACTGCTGCAGCCCAATGTCAGGTTGTTCTGACGGGCAAAACTCTTGAACGTCCTGGTAATAAATGGAGCTTGCCCACCCTCTCCTTATACACATTCATATTGGCCAAGGCAGCAACCCTTAACAGTGGTGAGTCAATAGGAATATGGCAGCAAGACAAAGCAGGCAAGCTCTGAGACTTTAAGAGCAGCCAACATTCAGCCTTAGCAAAGGTAAATAAGATATGCTGCAAGTATGTTCACCTTTAGGGGTCTGCACTCTATAATGACTTGCAGCTTGTTTAAATTTAAAGTAAATTAAAGGATACCTCTACCTTTGTTGAGAAGAGAAACAATCCCCTATGGGTGATCTACATACATTGCTGACATTTCAATAAATTTTGTTGCAGATTCCTACCCGTTTCTGCTCTAAGGAAAAATCAGTTTGTTTGATTATGTGAATATGAATGGGAATTACTGTTTCATTAATAATCAGCTGATGCAATTGCAGTATTCTAATGAGGAAAGTTGCAGGGTCTGTATGTGGGTAACCTTTTGGGAGTATCTCACCAAAAATGAAATGTTTGTTGTAGAGGATGCCTAATATCTGGCTTGCATCTTAGTGCAGAGCAGACTTCTAGAAAAATCAGTGAGCCAATCACACAAGCATGAAATTACATTTCTTGGGGTGTTCTGTACACCCAACTGGCTGCCATATTGCTTTGAATGTTACAGAAAATTACAGCACTGCAGATTAAAAAATGAAAGGTAATTTTTCATAACATTCATTTGCAATATGGTTTGTGTAGAAATTGTGTATGCTATATTATTTTAGTATTTTTTCCAACAACACTGGGGTTACCCTTTAAGAATAGTAGTATGGTGGTGGGGTGATATCAGTGCAGGCACAGATGCAGTGAACAATGTGACATGGGGTTATTGTGCTGTTTTGTGAATTCCCAGATGAAACTTTCATGGTAACAAGGCCTATACATACCATCAGCATCAATCCATATATGTCAATAGGGTACATAGACTGTATCCCAACCCCAGCCCAAGCTATTTTTGTTGGCTTTATTGCAAATGGAGGTTAGAAATAGGTTTTTATTGCTATATGTGTCCCCAGTGTAGGATTTCCCATCATTTCCTTTCCCAATGACAGGTACATGAGAAGGGTTGGAAGTCATGCTAAATCTCTCCAATGGGGACACAGTCTGTAGCAAGAACATTTTTGCTTAATAAAGTGGGAAAACTATAGAGCCTCTGTCGGGTAAATTGCTGTCTGTGCATTTCTAGTAAAAATCATACCACACCACACAAACCTCTTCGAATCCTTCAATAAGGGTGGGTGCACAGCTAAATAGTGATGATGTGTAAATCCAATCAGAAAGAAAAGCCAGGACACCAGACTTGGAAAATCCAGAAAAGGTTTACTGAAGCCCCATATCAGAAGAAGAAAGAACGCTGACAATTCAAGGGCACAGTGACCCTCTTTGGTGGCAAACAGAGATGGTCACAGTCACCTCTGTCTGTCAACTTAATAAAATGAGCTCCCGTGCTCTCCAAACATTGGTGTCTTTTCTTTTGATCTAGAAACAAGATAAACCCGTGCTCAAATCCCAGTAGCTTGTACATGTATATAATCTATCAGGCACTAAAGGGGTGTGACCACGTTTAGAAATTCTGGTTGAACCCTCTGCACTCTGCTATACACCCTTTATGGAAATCTTTGTAATAAAATACAGGGGGTTTTAGTTCACATATATTGCAATACATGTTTAACTGTAGCATTTGCATTGGCAGAGCAGAGTAGGACTGGCCATAAAACAGATTACTTTGATGCAGTTGGCCAGCTTAAACATGTATTGCAATATGTGTAAACTAAAAATCCCTGTTTTTCATTGCAAAGTTTGCCAGAAAGTTTATATAGCAGTGTGCAGAGGGCTCATCCAGAATTTGTAGTGTTAACATGTGGTCACACCCATTTAGCACCTGATAATTATATACATGTACAAGCTATTGGGATCTGAGCACAAGTATATCTTGTTTCTATTGCATTGCAGGTCAGTGGCCAGACCCGAACCTAGTAGCTCCCCCCCACTGTGTGTCTGTTTGCCCCATGTTGCCATTGTGTCCACTGTGGCATTTGCTTTGGCCAAGCAGAGTAGGACTATTCAAAAGAGGGATTACTTTAATGCAGATGGTTAGCTTGTATTGAAATATGTGTGAACTAAAAACCCCTGTTTTTCATTTCAAAGTTTGCCAGAAAGAGTATATAACAATGCACAGAACTTCATCCAGTTTCTTCTTTTCTTTTGATATGGATATGGGATTTCTGGATTTTTCCAAACGTTTTCTGGATTTTTCAAATCTAGCGTGCTGGCTTTTCTTTCTGATTATCAATAAAAACCTAACAGAGGTGGTAACTTCCCTACACCACTCAAAACTGAAAAAATAGTTTGGGCTGGATTGAAAAAAGGTCCTCTGGAATTTTTGTTTGCCACTGATCAGAGAGGACACAAACCCCACTTGTTAGACCCAATTTCCATATGAAAAGAGCCATGCATGAGCCAGGGGTTAATAATGAGACAGTGAGTGCTGTTAATACCAAAGGAAATGGATTAGCATGCGAAGAAGCTGAAGGCGAAGGCTTTGTACAATTACCATTATGTTTGGTCTCTCCCAGAGGCTCAAGTTTTGGAAGTCTAGTAACTTTTGGGGTTCCCCAGCCAACTACAGGGAAAACAAAACACAATTTTGCTCAATATAACAAATCAAGGCACCAAAAGATGATCCTTGTGGGAAGTGAACACTTTGAAGGGGTTTTTACTGTTAACACAAAAGCAGACCCTGGCTCTGCTGGTCTGATACAGTGGCCAGCTTTTGGATGAAAGTAAAAAGGCCCTTTTAACTATTAACTTTAAAATCTTACCACATACAATCTACAACACATTAACAATTATAAGCAATAGCAATCTTTTTATGGTTAAAAATGTAATCAAACAGTTTAAAAACTATTTACATACATAAATACTGGTGTATGGTAGAATATTACATAATTTACACACAAACTAATAAGACAGAGTAAAAATAGAGGCAATTTCAAGAGATCTCTGTACTACAGAAAAGCAGACATGTTAATATTACAGCAATTTTTAGTAGGTGCTCCTTTCATGAGCAAATAAATAATTAAATTGATTTTAATCACTGGCTAATTTTTCTCCATGGTAGGGCTCAAAGCATGTTCAGAGTATTTGCTTCAGGTGTTCTGTAACGGATGGAGAATGAGGATCGGGACTTGTAACATATTTCTCCTGCCGGGTGCTGTCCAGTATATAACGGATTGTTTTCAGTTCAAAGCATCTTCTGAGCAAATCAAGTCTCTACTTACCAGGTAACTGTGGGGGAGGTGTAGCCGGGCTCTTTGTCTCTGCCTCTTGGGGGCCAAGAGGCTCTATTCTGTTATTTCTTTTTAACTTTAGTTTCTTCAGCTTCTTTTTTGCATTATCTAAAAAAAAAAAAAAATAATATGCATATGTTCACATTAAAAGGGCAGTTCACTCAAACCTGATATTTCAGTTTTTGGTTGATGCTGAGGATTAATACCATCCCATGGCTTCTAATATCACTTGGGAAATTAAGTGTTGGGATCCCTGCTCCCTGCCAGCAGCCAATGCCAATAAAGTAGGGGTCCTAGACACGCAAATAGCTTTTCTTTTTCCATTTACTTCACATTATGGAGAACATGAAGAAAAGAAACACATAAGAAGGCGGAAATGAACCCCAAATCATTTAAGGCCAGTAGGAACACAGTTAGCGAGTACAGAAGGTGGATCTTATGGATGGAGTCTCTAAGACAGTGGTCATGAAATGGCAACCACAGTCGGGACATGGACTAAGTGATTGTTCTATCCAGACCGTTACTCCTCCAATCTGCAGCACTGGATCCCTACTGCTGAGCCGTTGGTGTCCTAGCAACCAATGACGTCACGTGTGTGCCCGCTCCCTGCAGCAAGCTTCTCCACCCAGTTCCCGCCCCCTGCAACTCGCTTCTTCTCCAGCTCCCAAACCCTGCCTGCCTGATTACAGGCAAATGTCCATCAGATACAAGAACACTTTTTACTTTGATGGGCTCTACCAGTCTACAGGTCTAAAGGGGCACTGTGATGGGCACACCTGATGTAAAGGGGCACTGTGATAGGCACACCTGAAGTAAAGGGGCACTGTGATGGGCACACCTGAAGTAAAGGGGCACTGTGATGGGCACACCTGAAGTAAAGGGGCACTGTGATGGGCACACCTGAAGTAAAGGACATCTAATGTAAGGGTGCCACTTTTATGGGGAAACCGGATATATTTTTAATAGACATACAATGACTACAATCTTTCTGTCATAGTAAAAAAACTTGAGACTCAGACCTGATCTGGAAAAAAATGTAAGCGACTGGACCTCCTTGAATTTTAATTCATTACCCCTGTTCTAAGTGATGCAAAGACTAGAGTGACTCTCCCCAGGAGACTCAATCTAAAACTAAAATATCAGTTTTAGGCGACAAATTTCCAGCAAAATAGTTGATTTTAAATTAGTCTTAGATTCCAAACGATGTTTTATTTTCTCCAATTTCCTTCACCTTGTAAACCCCAGTACCTAAAGCTGGCACCCCCTACTGTGAACATGATTTGTGATGTTCAGTTGAACATTCAACATTTAGCCAATAATAAATGTAATTTAGTTATAGTAGTGTCACACAAAGTATTTATTTTAGTGTCTGTCTGCATCACAAGAACAGGGATAGGACAGTAATATGCAGATGTTGCTTTGTTAGCTGAACGCTGCCCACTGGCAGTGATCAACAGTTAGGAACCTGTACTTGAGTTCCAGACACCGTATTGTGACCACAGCTGACCATGGCAAAACAGCAGACCATGTATGGATGTCCAGACAAAGGGACAAGCAAGAAGGTACACAAATTAATAATATTGTAGCATACAAAAGCAGCTTGTTTCAAAGAGAGTACCTGTCTCTCTCTTCTCATCCTGATCCAGCTTCTGGCTTAAAGCATCTTTGTACGAGTCCATTAAACAGTCATCTTGCGATGTTGGGCTGCTGTCACCGCCCTCGCTGTCCGACTCTGCCTCCTCTTCATCAGCCTTCGACTCCAGTGGGATTTCAGCTCCAGCTTTTCCGTTCTGAATTTTTTGTTTCTTTTTTTCCTTTCCTTTCCTGATTTTTTCTTCATTCTAATAAAGCAACAAAATAAATATGAGTGAACGGTCAGATAAGGGAAGAGTGATTCAATATAAATATTACCCATTATGAAGTCCAGAAGAGACAAAGAAGCTAAATGCACTATAGTAACAATCATCCATCAACTCTCACTGGTTGGATAATAGTAAATGGGTCATAAATTCAAATCGGTAATGTATATAATGGGACTTAAAGCAGGCCTTGCATTACTTGGCAAGGTCTACTTTATTTTTTCACTGCTACCCCCCAGGACAAAACATTGTAGAAAGATGGGAAAAAAAAAAAAGAAAAAGCCCGTTGGGAAAGCTGGTTAGTAAATATAAATACTTTACCCACTGCTTCCATACTACAGGGGATGCCATTATTATCTTTTCAGAGAGATCCTCAGCAGTACCCAAAGCCTCTCGAGAAGACACTCGACCACAGTAACGTCTAGTAGCTAGAATCCGGTTGCTCAGCAATGTCCGCGATCTTACAGAAGTATGGCAAAGTCACCCTCTGCTACGCTGTTTTGGCATGGGGGAAAGGGGAGGGGGAATAGCAGTGAAAATAAAAGCAGACATTAGATTTGTGGCGTATGGTCTGCTTGATTATAATCTTTCAGGGAGGAAACAGAAAGGCTGCTTGGGATCACCTCTTTCTGAGACAAAAAATAAAGTAAAATAAAAAGCCCTCTATCATAACAGTATGCAAATCCGGTCAGTCCTTATTTGCACATTTCTTCTGGGTTAATGAGTTTAAATTAAAACTACAGGGTAAGCAGGAGAGCCAGGCAACTAGCAATTCTAGAAGGAGAGGTCAGCAATGACAGCTTGCATGTTTCTCACATACAGTGCCTTGAAAAAGTATTCACACCCTTTGAAATTTTCCACACTTTGTCATGTTACAACCAAAATCGTAACTGTATTTTATTGGGATTTTATGTGATAGAATAAAACAAAGTGGCACATAATTGTGAAGTGGAAGGAAAATGACAAATGTTTTTCAAATAAAGATCTGTGGCGTGCATTTGTATTCAGCCCACTTTACTCTGATACCCTAAGATCTAGTGGAACCAATTGCCTTCAGAAGTCACCTAATTTGTAAATACAGTCCACTTGTGTGTAATTTAATCTCAGTATAAATACAGCTGTTCTGTGAAGCCTACAGAGGTTTCTTAGAGAGAGTCCCAATGAACGCACCATCACCACCATAAAACAGGATGGTGGAAGCATCATGTTGTGGGGATGCTTTTCTTCAGCAGGGACAGGAAAGCTGGTCAGGGTTGATGGGCAGATTGATGTAGCCAAATGCAGGGCAATCTTAGAAAAAAAACCTGTTAGAGTCTGCAAAAGACTTGAGACTGGGGCAGAGGTTCACCTTCCAGCAGGACAACAACCCTAAACATACAGCCATAGCTACAATGAAACGGTTTAGATCAAAGCATATTAGGGTGTTAGAACGGTCCAGTCAAAGTCTAGACCTAAATCCAATTGAGAATCTGTTGCAAGATTTGAAAATTGCTGTTCACAGATGCTCTCCATCCAATCTGACATAGGTTGAGCTATTTTGCAAAGAAGAAAATGCAAAAATGTCACTCTCTAGATGTGCAAAGCTGGTAGAGAAAAAGACTTGCAGCTGTAATTGCAGTGAAAGGTGTTTCTACAAAAGTATTGACTCAGGGGGGCTGAATATACAAATGCCCGCCACACTTTTCACATATTTGTAAAAAAAATGTTGAAAACCAAAGTTGAAAAAAAAAAAAGTATTGACACTTTTCAGATACTTGTAAACAATTTTGAAAACTATTTATAAAATTTCCTTCCACTTCACAAATATGTGCCACTTTGTGTTGGTCTGTCACATAAAATCCCAATAAAATATGTTTTTGGCTGTAACATAACAAAATGTGGAAAATTTCAAGGGTTATGAATACTTTTTCAAGGCACTGTAAGTTTCCTTTAAACGCAGTCTGGTTAAAAGAGGGTCTTTGATGGTAAAAGGAAAAAAACATTTGACTGAATTGTTTTCAACATTACTGGTTTTGAGGATTGCCAAAGCCAGCTGATTTAAGAGTTCAACAGCTCAAACTGAAATGAACACACACAGCTGAATTAGTCAGAACTGTGTCTCCCCCATCAAGGGCTTTGTATGAAGATTTAATTGGAGAAAGAAAAGACCTGAAGGGAAAAAGCTTCTGCAGTTTTCTCTTTTTTTATTTAAGAAAGAGACAGATTGACCACTGTGCCATGTCTGTGAGTAACTTTACAACGTATTATTTTGTTGAGACTGTAGATAGATGATTTAATGACAATACCTCCTTGATAACAGCAGTTATGGGTTGGAATGGGTTGACCATAGGAACAGATGTGTCTTCTTCAACAAGTTTTCGCCCCTCCCGCTCCGCTTCTTCTCGCTCCCTCTCTTCTCTAGAAATAGCAGCATTACATACATCTTGTATTAATCAATTGTAGAAATAATTAGCTTTCTGCCTAAGCCCCAACTCTATTAACTATGTAACTATAAATATACAAAATATTACTGGATATTACATTTTTAAAGGGAAAGTTGATCCTGGAAATATCCGATTGCCTCTTTGGGAATCAAAAAAAAAATTTTTTCCCCCACTGGAGCAAATTGGATGCTTTATTGGGGTTTTTATGCCTTCCTCTGGATCAACTGTAGGTATTGGATTGTGTATATGGAGGTTTCAATTTGTGTGCTTTTTTTTCTGTGGGTTGACCTGGATGGACTAGTCTATTTTTTCAATGAGATTAACTGTAACTATTCTAACATGCTGGAGGAATAAGAATATAATTAGAGGGTGAGAATCAAACTGCTGCATGTTCAATCCCAGAGGACAATCAGTGCTTGACTTGACTCAGAGGCTTTTTTATATAAAGACTGGAAAAATAATTGCCCTTTAGTTCCCAATTTTTGTACCCAGAATATATCCAATTTATAGGAGTTTGAAAATGAAAACTTGTGATGTTGAAAGAACCCCCTAAGGAAAAGTTCCTTTCTTCTCTCCAAAGCAAACACATTTTAAAATGTTATAACTAGGCCTTCCACAAGAGGGCTTAAATGGGGCAGTCGTGCACAGCCCTACAGACAATGGGTTGTCACCCAATCTGGCCCCCAAAATCAGATTGGGAAACGGTCATTAAATGCTCAGGGGCTTAGCTGGACATGTAAAGCATCATATATACAATGTTATCGGATGAATGATCATATGTTTTTATTTGCATGCTAGTCTCATAACGAAAATGAAGAGGTTACTACCTAAGTTACCAAAATTCTCGTAAGACAGAATACAATTTTGGAAATGATGTAATGTATTCTTTTGTTTCCAAGCATGCATGGTCTTGATCTTAAGATTTTTTTTTTTCGAATGTTTGCTCTGGTATCGTACGAGAAAATTTTTCGTGTTTTTCCCTTCGGATTATTTTGCATGTACTGTTGCGATCAGCTCTCAAAAGCTGTACATTAATGATCATATTATCATACGCTTGCCTCGAAAGCGGTATTTTACATCTGATCATGTGTACTTAGCTTTAGTATGTAGAGGTATGTTTGAATAGGAAGAAATATGTGAGGATTGGCTGTAGGTTTTTTGGAAGTGTATCTGAATAGTTGATACTAGCTGGCCTTTTTCAGAGGCTTGTCAGAGTGCTGTGTGTGTTTAGTTTGTAGCTGGGTTTCTCCTTGGAAAGTGATTAAAGCTGTACTTCGCAATTACCGTTCCTCCCTCAGTCTTTTCACTCTCTCAGCGATCTTCTGTTTATCTTGCTCCTCCTGGGACTTCTGCTCTGCTGTTTCTCTCTGAATGCGCTCATGTAAAGCTTCATAGTCCTTTGCTATTACTCCCAATAACCAGTTCAGCCCTTTCCTAATGTGAGTATCGATTTTCTTCCCATAGCCGAGGGCTGCAGAACACGGCTCCTAAAAAGGGATAAAAAGGTTATCATTTAGGTGTATGTGTATTAGAGAATGCAATAAGAGTGTTATAAGCCAAAAAATGTGTGACGTCCAATCTAAGAGTATACAAAAACTTTTAAAACAGACCCCAACAGAAGAATGCTCTGTGTACAGACTTAGCGTAGATTGAGGCATGAGGAGATGTAGTAATCCAGATGCCAACCCAACTGTGGAACGATTGTAGCGATTGCTTGTTCACTATTTTTCCAGACATTGGTTTACTAAGTTCCCTGGCTTGATAAAAGCCAGCCAGAGAACTAGCTTTTACAGAACAAGTCAGCAGTACCAGCCTCCATATTTCTCTTAGAACAGGTTTAGTAGTACTAAAGTCCTGTAATTTTTGCAAAAAAACAAGAGACAAATGTAGCAGTAATAAAGAACTATTGTCCAAAAAGTTCAAAGTCACATAGTTATACCAGTTTACAACTTGATCCTTTTACTCCTTGCCATGTACAATTCTTTGACAAGCCACCAAATCACAGCATTGGACCACATGTCCCATTAGCCCTTGCCCTACCACATCTGCATAGCTGTCTTTTTTTTTTCAAAGCAGGAAGCTGACATGCACAATCAGCTTGAGAAGATGACACAGAGGACTACCCTCTGCTCTGTCTTCCCGGAAAGTCATTGACAGCTGCTCCCAAGACAGCCATCAATCGCTATTAGGAGAGGAGCATAGATGTGTCTTCAGAATCTTTACATCTCAGGCTGTCTGTGCATGCTCACGCCAAGATGTAGCCTTAATCTGGGAATATGCACAATTGCTACCCTGAAACCAGAAAGAGTGGGCAGCGATCAGAGGATGACATTGAACCTGCAGAAAGGCAAGTTACAGACAGGAAGAGGAATGATACCTAGAAAGTTTTATCTTCAAGATTAGAAACATATTAAAAAAGGGAGGATTTAATATCACTCCAATAAAATGATCAAAGATAACCTGTTGTGTAGTTTAACCAATAATTACCATTTACCCCAAATGTTCCACATTTTGATCATATTTTCACATAAGCATTTGTAAGTGCTCCCTGAAGTGGTCGTCTGTATACTGGGGAATGCAAATAGAATTCCAAATTCAGACTCAGGGTGCCTGAAAGAAAAAAACTGCTGCTGCACTCTTGTTTTAGAGAACCCCTAATGCTCTGACAACCCTGTGCCAGGGGTGCACCATGCATTTATTTGTAAAACAGATGATACATAGTAAAATAAAAAAAAATAGACTAGAAATACAGTACATCAGTTTAAAAAGGTATAAAATGAAAAAGGAAAATTAACGTAAAAATTACCCAAAACTATCATTTTCATTCCTTGTGTCTGGATGCACCTACCTAGCCCTTTCTCCAGAGATGACATGAACGCTCAGAAATCTATCTGCTCATGTTTATTCCTGTAGCTGGACTGAGAGATACCTTTGGACAACTGCTTGGTGCTCTCATATCCAACCGCCCTCTGGCATACATAGCAGATTTACACAGACATACACATAGGAGAAGACTGTTACTCACAATTTGACACAGACACTTGTGCTCATTGACCAACTTCTCCAGCGAAAGATATTCGATGATATCAGCTTCAGCCATGGCCCCCTCACGGTCCTGTTTATTTGCCAAGCTGTATTGCAAAAAGGAAACAAATATTGGTCTTCATCAACTTTAGCAATGGTCTGCTGGAAATACTAAAGTATTCCTTTAGCCAATGAAATCTGAGCACTATAAGAATATAAAGAGACAGAGACTGTATAATAATTGAAGGGAGTGGTTGTGACTCCTGTGGTGGAAACCTTCAGTTATTTGGAGGTTGAGCTCTCTAAAGGAAAAGCAAGGCCAGCTCTTTTATCCCTACTTCTCCTGTGGGTCACAGGAGTGCACTTCGGTCTACACTTCTGTGACCCATTTTCAGCCGACAGTAGGCTAAAATCACTCAGCCGATCAAGATTCTGGAGGGATCCTGACTTTAATGTCTGGATCCATCCAGATGCCAGGAACAGCAGCTAACTCAGCCTCTAGGCGAGCCACTGGGAAACTGAGCCAGCCGCTCCCCCATGCACAGCCCAACCCTCCAGTGAGCGCTGGAGGGGGAAGAGCAGAAAGCTGCTGACTGACAGTCATTGCTCTCTGCTCAAAGTGGTGTTTGATTGCTTAGTTCTCAGTCTGGAGGTGGCGGGGGACAATTGCAGCTGGGATCAGTGCTGCATCCATCCAGGTGAGCATGATTGTTTATTTTTTTATTTTAGATTCCTGAACTTCTCATTTAAGGATTCATTACTTTTAAAATTGACATCTCAGCATTTGCTAGATACTGGATATTAAAACCATGTGAAAATTTCATCTCTCTGGGACCTTGTTGGTGAGAAACCTGGGCTAGGTGCTCAGGTATGCACAACTGCTGTGGTCACTATGAGAGATTCCCACCAATGTTGCTGGATTTTTTCTTTAATATGCAGTTTCATGAAAAATGCAACATGAGTAGATGGAAGACCCAAAGGTAGGTGTGAACAACCAAACCTGCAAGGAAGGAGGGGGTGCAAAATCAGAAACTATTAGATCCCTTCACTGGGAGCCAATAGGTGACTCTGCCCACCAGACTCCATCTATGACCTCAAATTCAGCAGACTGCTACTTTAACCGGTGGCCTTACTTACACCAACACCGGTTTTCCAGCGATCCTGGGATGGCGCAGAACTTCAGCGACTGTCTCCTTAGTTTCCTCCATTCTATCCACATCACTGGAATCGATAACAAACACCACTCCATAGGACTCAGCATAGTAGTTCTTCCAGATACCCCGGATCTGCTTCCCACCGCCCAGGTCAAATATCGTGATGTCAAACCTCCCCTGCTTAATGTCTGCTTTGGAGAAACCTACTGTCGGAGCCACGTCTTCCGGAGATTCTGTTACAAAAGAGCCAAAGGGTTGGGGTATGTCATTCATTACAACTGGAGAACAGAAAACAACGTCTGAGCTGAGGATGTGAGAATGATTTCTAGTCTTTACACAAAAGACCTGCATTGGCCCCAAACATCCCACCAACCATGAACCCAATACTGTACATACAATCATATTAAATTATAGTCACAGTCGATGAAATGGGAGATTATTAGTTAAAATGGAAATCTGTTCTTTAGCATTTTTTTTTTTTGTGGAAAAATGAAATCAGCTTTAACAGCTAGTCCACCACCTAAAGTGATATTTAAGTTAAACAGTAAGAGGCACTGTCTTTAATGTAAGAAGATATCCACTCTTAAGTTCATCACACAATCTGATTGTACATTCATCTTAAGCTCTATCAAAAACTATGTAGTACAAGGCCTGCCTAATTCGATTTGATTTGTTAGATTAGGTTGGTGCTAATATTATATTGATACCATGGTAAATCTATAGTTGATTGTACGGACAGATTCTAACTTCTATGGTGACCCTTAGTTGTCACTAGAACAGGATTCTCATTGAAACATTTCCCCTTTTTCCCCATTTCCCCTCTCATTACAACTCAAAGTATAGATGTCTCAGCCCTTCCCGTACTAGAGACAACAATTACCAGAACCAACAGTAAAGGTGAATCACCCTAGCAAGTACACAGACAACAATATGCATATGGAGGCAGCCACATTTGTGTTGGGGGAATTCTGAACATGGCTTCAATCAGGCGTTGAGCCTGACAGCAGTTACGATCTTGTTCCCCCTTAGTTTGTTAGCTGTAAACTACTCGTATGGATGTTGTTGGTACTAAATAAGATTTTCTCTTTTTCATTGGCACCTCAATGTCCCCTGAAAAAGCTCACCTGAGATGTGATGAGATGAGATGTGCCCCCCACTCTTCATCAGCACAGTATCATTTGATCAGTAACCTTGTATCCATAATACTTTGCTACTGGATATTGTGTCATATGCCGACTGTTTTTCACAGCATTGTATTTGAAAATCATTAAAGTGGTTGTAAACCTTTTTTTCTGTATTAAAATAACAAACATGTTATACTTAACTGCTCTGTGCAAAACCAGCCCCGATCTTTTTCTGCTGGGGTCCCCCACCAGGGCTCCAGTCTCTTCATCGGGTGCCCCCATGGAAAGCCGCTTTCCATGTGGGCACCCATGCAGGCTCGCTCCCGAGTCCCACTGTTGCGTCCATTGACACAGATAGTGGGACTCAGCCCAGCCCCACTCCCATGTCAAAGGATTTGATTGACAGCAATGGGTCCCACTGCTATCAATCTGTCCAATGAGAAGAGCGACAGCGGCTGGAGCCCCTCGCTGGATCGAATTGGGCTTAGGTAGGAAAAGAGGGAGGGGGTGTGTGGAGCACAGACGGTTTCTCACCTTAAAACATACAATTAAAGAGGTTGTAAACCCCAATTTTTTATTTTTTTTTTCAACCTGAAAGAGAAACCCATAATGAGCTAGTATGCATCGCATACTAGCTCATTATGAAATACTTACCTTAGAAAGAGCCTCCGCCGTGCCGCCCGCTTACCTCTATGACGGACGACATGTTCAGTCGCCCGTCTTTCGGGATCGCGCCATCCGGCCATCTGATTGGCCGGAGCCGCGGTGACGTCACTCCTGCGCATGCGCGCAGGAGCTGACGGTCAAGGCACGGGGCTCTGAAGGAACGGCACCAGCGGCCGTTCCTTCAGAGCGCATGCGCCAGTGATGTCACTGTCTGCATGTAAGGTAAATATCTCCTAAACGGTTCATGTTTAGGAGATATTTACAGTACCTATAGGTAAGCCTTATCATAGGCTTACCTATAGGTACAACTTGCAGAGGAGGGTTTACTTCCTCTTTAAGGCGAAAACCTGAAAGCTTTACAACCACATTAATAAGGGGCTGGGTAGGGGGCGGTCTTATACTGTGTTAAATTTAGGTGACTCATATGTTTGAGTCATACACTGTACTGTTCAGCTGGCAGCATTTACCCACTTATGCTATAAGTGTTTTTAAAAAATGGGACATTTTTGTATGCACTCAATAAATGAATATTTTTTTAACCATATAAGGTTATTTCTTTCCAGCAGCGGCGGAGACTGGTTTTGCGCTTGGAAGACCAGTGGATTAAGTTTATCTCTGCTCTGCAATCCCCTAGACGAAAAACGAGCAGGTAACCCATGCAGTGTAGGCACAACCCCACTGTATGGGAAAATAAAAATTCTTCTTTAAGGCTACATAAATATAGAAGCAGGTGTTTTCTGGAAATTCACAGGAGTTTAGAGGGTTATATAAACGGGTTTGACTGGTATTATTAGGGGTATGTCAAAATGTTAATCAGCTTTTTAGCATAAATGATCAAAATGCTATAAATTTATCCTGAAATATAAACATTTTAGCACTTCCCTCTTTGCTGTTGAATTGCCACCTATATTTGTTCAATAAACCTGGATTATATTTTCACTGCACAAGACAGTGGTATGAATTCCTCTACATTTGATTGTTACATACTCTGCTCTTGCTTAGCGATGTTTATGGTTTACTCTTCTGTACCTGTGAACTCCTCCAGTGTTCAGGGATACAGTGGGATAGAATAGGACAAATGTCCCCCGATTAGGCTTGGACTAGGACTGTCACTCACCTCCCTGGATGCCTTTCACAGTGGCGGTCTTGCCAGCGTTGTCTAGCCCCACCATAACCAGAGTCACCTTCCTGCAAGTCACAAAATTAAACTGTTTAGAAGAGATCAATGAACAGCAGAAATTGTTAAAAAAAAAAAAGACAGTATTTCTGTGCGTCTTTACATCTTTAGGTATCTCAGGTTATGAAAAGTTAGAAGACTGCAGATGGCCAAGCTACAGCGCATATAGAGTTCCTAAAAATTGATTGGCTGTGAAAGATCATATGAGGTTTAGTGTAACAGTTCTTACTAAGACATTTCATATACAGGAGAGGAGCCTGTGAATTTAACCCTACAATTTCTGATAAAAACAGGGAGTGATTGAAGCTATATATATATATAGCAATTTATTATTTCCTCACACCAAAGTACTAAGTGGGCTTCATACCTTACACAATGAAAGTTCTTGGCTTTTAAAAACTCACTTCTCCATAGCCGTCAGCGCAGCATAGAGAATGGCCATTCTTTGTTTTACTGATGCTTAATGGTCTGTGATTTCTCACAGACCTGAGATAAGTTGGCTTAGAACTTTATAGCTTTAGAATATGTAAGCTGGCTATATATTGTGTGTGTGGACAAGGCCAAACCTTTGGTCGGCTTTGATTAAAGGGACATGCTGGAAATTTTTTTTTTTTTTTTTTTGATCAGCCGGCTGCAGCCGCTAAGAAGTACCATATTTATCAGCATATAACATGCACTTTTCCACCTGCAAATAGAGGGCAAATCATGTGTGCGTGTTATACGCCGATATTTTACCTGGCTGCCTTGGAGGGAAAGGGGGGGGGGGGGAAGAGCGTCGCCGGATTACACAGATCTCGCAGTCACACACTGTCGCGCCTCCTAGGATAGACGTCACTGTCCTGGCAATGGACCAGTGTTCTGTCTATCATAGGAGCAGTACTGTTTGTGATTGCGAGCGCCGAGGAACAGGAGATCCCTCTGTGTAACCTGGCACTGATCAGGCTGTATTGATGGGAAATAGCGAGGCTGCAGATGGTCAGTGATCAGGCTGTATTGA
Organism: Pelophylax lessonae; assembly: GCF_965119305.1. NCBI lineage: Eukaryota > Metazoa > Chordata > Amphibia > Anura > Ranidae > Pelophylax > Pelophylax lessonae. The sequence goes on along the minus strand of NC_138774.1, from coordinate 192,319,474 downwards.
TGGGCAATGGCAAGGCTGCAGATGAGCACTGCTTAGGCTGCAGATATCCACTGATCAGGCTGCATTGATGGGCACTGATCAGGCTGTATTGGCAGGCAATGGTGAGGCTGCATTGATGGTCACTGACCCTTATGTTGCTTCAAAGTTCTTTTTTTTTTTTACATTTTTTTAAAAATGTAAACGTTTTTTTCCTGAAACTTCCCTCTTAAAATTAAGGTGTGTGTTATACGCCAATAAAATCTGTATATTCTGACAGCGGCAGGTGCAGCTGTCAGAATAAAATGTCCCAGCAGGGGATGGGACTCCTCTATCCTACCCGTTTGCATGGAAGGAGGAGATATTTTTATTGAAAATTTTCAAAATTACACATGTATTAAAACAAATTACCAGGGCACAAAGAAAGTAAACATAACTAGGAGGCACTCAAGGGGGAGAAGTCCGGGCTAAAAGAGGGCAAGGGAAGGTTAGGTCGGGCATTGGGTCATAATAGGGAATCTTGAGTTTGCCCAGGGAATTGGTAAGATTCACTTTTGCGTACCATTCAGTAAATTGAAAATGAGGACATCAGCTGAACTATATCCAAAGTGGAGAACAAATACTTTATGAAGGATCTCCAACGCGTAAAGAAGATTTTTGTGGGTGCGTAATATTGGACCATGGTATCCAACTTTTCCAGGTATAAAAGAGATTGCAGGTCTCGTTTAAACAGTGGTGACAGAAGGCACTCTTTGGGATGTCTAAGTTTTAAAGGAGGGCTCTCCTGGCCAACAATAAGCAGATGTGGAGACAGGAGGGTAAGCAACGTTTTCCAGGGAGGAGGCTGATGTAGACAATGCCCATCATATCCAAACAGGCAGAGGAGCTGTTCCTTGAGTAAGGAGATCTTTATCACCCCATGGATGTACTGTAGTAATTGGTCCCAGAAGGAGCAAAATTGCTACATGACCAGATGCAATGGAGCAGGGTTGGTCTGGTGACACCACACCACGGACAGGAGGTTGATAGCAGATTGAAAAGGTCCATAAAGGTTGGGCTCTATATGAATAAAGGCTCTATGAGGAATCTTAAATTGAGTTTCTCGCCACTGTTTGTTCGTTTTTTTTTGGTCACCGTGTATGGCAAGCTTAAAGCAGAACTTAAGTCCACAATACTTCACCGGTCCAAGGTTCTTTTTCAGCATCTTCTTCCTGGCGCTGTGGCCATCTGTATTGGCTGGTGGGGGATGACGACACTCCTATGCATGCGCAGGAGTACAGTCCTCCGACAAACTGGATTTTTGTTAGAATGTAACCTGAGCTGTGCATGTACAGCTCAGTGTACATTCTAAAGAAAACTGCAAGCAGACAAGTCAGTTTATTTGGTTACAGAAGAGATATTGGAAGCAGGGCTGCTGATGTGGGGGGACCACCAGTCCTCTTGTAGGGGGCCCCAGCACACAGGGAGCGGGTTTAGTGATGCACGACAATTGCAGAACTCTTCCTCCAGCAGCTAAAAGCTGGTCTCTACCCCTCTCTCTGTTGCCAGCTTTTATCTGCTTAAAAAGAGACAGTCGTTCCTCACTAATCCCCCTCCCTGTGTGCCACTCCCAGCGCTGGCTCTAATGTAAGCTCTGCTCCTAAGTTTTTTTATCTCTGTAATTTTGTTTCTCTCTTTCCATCTCTCTGATCACGGAGCTCCAACTGCCCAGCCTGTATAGATTTAGCAGGAATTCTGTGAGTTATGTTGCATTTGTGTCTGCTAATAATGATTTTATTGTATTTTTAGCAAAATATCGTTTTAATATTTTCTTGGGGGGGGGCTGTCAGGTATTTTGTATGGGGCCCCGCAATTTCTATCAGTAGCCCTGATTGCAAGAGCCTGCTTGCTCACAGGTTTCTAAATAGAGAGTTTAGTTACACTTTAAAGTGGAAGTAATGTCTCCTTAAGAAAGCAAAAAAAAATAAAAAATTGCCCCTGCAGGTTTAAGTCCTAATATATTAGTATGCACCACATACTAGCACATTATGGGAGACTTACCTGCAAACAGGGCCTAGCTGGGCTGTCACAGCTCCTCCTGATCCACAGAGCTTCCATCTTAACCCAGTCTTCCTTCCCGGGTTCCGAATCTTTGGCCTAATCTTTGAATAGCTGGGCCACAGTCACATCACTCTTTTGCATGGGAGTCACCTCGCTGCAGCACCCAGAGCGGGCCATAAATGTGTTCTGAGCTGCACGTGCGTGGCTCAGGTCGCATTACCACTGACAGGCAAGGGGGACATTTATGACAGAAAAGACCTATAGGGTCTCTTCCGTTATAAAAAAACAAACATGCCTGTAAGTGGATTTTGGCATTCTTGAGTTTATTGCCATTTTAACCCTGCCATTGGCTGAGCCAGCAAGGCTACTGCTAAGAACAAGTGTGCATAAACTTCATTTTTTTCACAGTATACAAATGACGATATGGCATTTCTTGCACAGCATGGAAGCCGGAACAGCTCCTTACTAAAGATGGTCATACACTATCCATTCTGATTTTACAATCTTAAAAATTAATTTAGAGTTACCAAAACTAAGTAAAATGAGGTCAAACCTAATCAATCTATTCAATTAGTATCAAATCAACCAGGCTCTTGTACTACCTGCTACTAGTTGATGGTAGATCCAAAAAGGAGAATCAGACTGTATAGTGTGAGGTCAGCTTTAAAGCTGGCCATACACCATACAATCTGATAGAAATGGGATCAAGCGTGTTCAGGATCCTAGTCCAAACCCACCTGCCCGATCCCACCAGGAAGCCGACACTGCACACCGCCAATCACAAGCATTGAGACATTTACTGGTCTGTGCAGCTGCGGACAGGGAAATATCTCACTGCAGTGTGCAGTGTCGACTTTCCTGGTGGGATCGGGTAGGTGGGTTGGGACTAGGAACTCGAACACGCCTGAGCCCATCTCTACAATCTGATTATACAATATTCTTGTAAATCTACCAAAACTATGTAATATAAAAAAGGACAGGCCTAAACATTCCATTCAGTTTGTATCAGACAGGTCCATGTACCACAAGTTAAAAAAAGATCTAGCGCAGGGTGGATAAAAAAAAAATCAATGATTTAAAAAAAAAAAAAAAAACAAATAAAGAAAATTCGAATTTTTTTTATTTTTTTATTTAAATATCGGATTTTTGAAAAAAATTTAAACCAGATTTTTTTTTTATTTTTATCATAAAATGCTTTTGGAGTAAAAATCTATCTTTTATATTTAAGATAGATTAGTAATTTAGTTTATTCAGCATGAAATGCAGCTTAGTTACGTAGCATTAGGCTGTATATTCTGCAATATTTACATCTTTGGTAAACTTATTCAATGAATCCAAGCTCTGCAAGCTGAGATAACATGCACTGCATTAACCACTTCTGGGCCGGAAGAATTTACCCCCTTAATGACCAGGACAATTTCTTTTTTTTGCGATACGACACTGCGTCACTTTAACTGACAATTGTGTGGTCGTGCGACGCTGTACCCAAAAAAAATTGATGTCCTTTTTTTCCCACAAATAGAGCTTTATTTTGGGGGTATTTGATCACCTGTGCAATTTTTATTTTTTTGTGCTATGAGCAAAAAAAGGATAACAATTCTGAAAAAAAATGTAATATTTTTTACTTTCTGCTATATAACATTCCCTATTTAAAAAAAAATTAAAAAAAATTAAAAATCAAATTTTTTCAGAATTTTAGGCAAATTTGTATTCTGGCACATATTTTTGGTAAAAAATCCCAATAAGTGTATTTTGATTGGTTTGCGCAAAAGTTACCGCGTCTACAAACTAGGGGAAAGATTTATGTCATTTCTATTTAATTTTTTTTACTAGTAATGGCAGCTATCAGCGATTTTTAGCAGGACCGCGACATTGCGGCGGACAGATCGGACCCCTAACTGACATTTTTAACATTTTTGGGGGGACCAGTGACATTACTAAAGTAATCAGTGCTAAAAATATGCACTGTTACTGTACTGACACTGGCAGGGAAGGGGTTAACACCAGGGGCAATCAAAGGGTTAAATGTGTCCCTAGGGGGTGCTTTCTAACTGTGTGGGAGATGGGCTTACTGCATAAACACAGAGACCTGTGTTCCTAAAAAAATTGTTCCTCTTTTTTGGCAGACTGCTGTTCTGTCTCCACGGAGAGCAATTGCGGATACCCGGTGGCAATCACCGCCACCAAACTTGCTGATCAGCTACCTTTGTGGCAAATGGGCGTGCACGCCTCTGCTCTCAGTCCCGCAAAGCGACATACAGGTACGTCGTTTCATGGGACAGAGCCGACCTGCCGCAGTATAACTGCGGCGGGCGGTCGTTAACCACTTAAGCCCCGGAAGATTTTACCCCCTTCCTGACCAGGGGGTATTTTGCGATTCGGCACTGCGTGATTTTAACGGACAATTGCACGGTTGTGCGACGCTGTACCTAAACTAATTTGGCGTCCTTTTTTTCCCACAAACAGAGCTTTCTTTTGGTGGTATTTGATCACCTGTGCGATTTTTTTATCACGCGCTATAAACAAAAAAAGAGCGTCAATTTTGCAAAAATAGCAATATTTTTCACATTTTTTTATATGAAATTCCCCCCAAAAAAAAATGTAAAAATCAAAATTTTTTAACATTTTCGGCCAATTTGTTTTATGCTACCTATGTTTGGTAAAAAAAAAAAATAAATCGCAAAAAGCGTATTTTGATTGGTTTGCGCAAAAGTTATCGCGTTTACTAACAAAGGGAAAGATTTTTGTCATTTTTTTTTTTTTTAACGCGTAATGGCGGCGATCTGCGATTTTTTTTGCGGTACTGCGACATTGCGGCGGACAGATTGGACCCTTGACTGACATTTTTGACACTTTTGGGGTTACCAGTGACATTTCTACAGTAATCAGTGCTATACATATGCACTGTTACTGTAAAAATACACTGGTAGTGAAGGGGTTAACTTTATTTGAGAAGGAGGGGCTGTGTGTGTCCCTAGGGGCGTGCTTTCTACTGTGATTGGCTGTGGCTTCAGATGTATGAAGAGTGATCGACGGTTCTACATAGTAGAACCGTATGATCATCCTTCATACACCGGGGAGAATGACAGGCAGCTTGTTTACACAAGCCGCCTGACTTTCTCCCACTCCCCCGCCGATCGCCGAGTGACCGTCGGACATCGGGTCCGCCGGTCACACGCGCGGGGGGGTGCGTGACCGCGCGGGAGCGCGCATCCGGGGGCGCGCGCTCGCTCCCTAGACCCTCACAGGCTAGCGACGTAGACCTACGTCGCTTTGCCTGTGAGGGGCTGACTGCCGACGTAGATCGGCGTTAGGCAGTCGGCAAGTGGTTACTGCATTTACAATTTTACAGTAACCATGAGATAAAACAAAAGTTCAGGAATATTCCTTCATCCCCTTGTTTTGCAAATCTATGTACACTAAAAACTGTATGATAGAATCAGTTCTGATATCGCTGTTTTACTAACCTGACAGCTTATTATTCTAAATAGGAAACCTTTATTTTGTTTGCAAATATTAAAGATTTTAACTACCAGCAAGAATAAGTCCTTATATTTAAAGAGCGCCTGTCATTTCATATCTGTCATGGCAGCGCCTGTTAGTGGGCATCCACTTGCCTGCTGCCTCCACGTCCCTCATCTTGTGTCACTGCCGCATCACCAGCCGTCCCATTAAAGTGAATAGGACTGTCGGTGAGTTAAGAGCGGGTCAGAGGAGGAGCTGCTGCGGGACAGACAGAGATTGTCGACAGTTGCTCTTTAAACTTTATGATTGAAATCAAGTTGATTTAAGTCAAATCCACCCTAATATATATATACGCTTATGGAATATTTTAGTACACAACATAGATATGCTTTGCTGATATCAGCCTTCTTTTTACAAGCACACCAAGTAGATCTGTCTTTATTTCTGCCTCCCGAGTCATATGATTTCAGATACCTGAGCTGCAGCCTACATGACACATCTAAGATAACTAATACTCAGGATCATACAGATTAGGCAAGCTTTAGCTTATGAGCTGTGGCTATGTAGAAGGCTGTGTCCCTGTTAGCACTCCTCAACACTGGAAGCAAAGCGGAAGTAAAAACAGAAGGCTGTTCTGCGTTATTACCACCTCTCACCTGAATTTTTTTATGTATGTTGGGTTTGGTAGGTGGTTAGGTATGTTGTGTTTGATAGGTGGTTCCACTTGACTAATGTGTCTTGTATTTCAATGTAAAATACACCTAAGGCCCCTTTCACACGGGCGCCGCTGCCTGCTCAGCGGGGGATCGCTCTGCTGATCCCCACTGAGCAGACAGATGATGACCGGTCCAGTGGAGATGTACACACTCCTGCTCTCCCCTATGGGGAAATCAAGCGACAATGGAAAGCCTGTCCATATCCGATCCTATTCGCCAGACGGATGGAAAAAAGGACCACCATCCGTCTGGATTTGGCGGACAGGATTGGCTCAGATAGCGGCAGATGTCATCACTGACACCCCCCCCCCCCCCTCCATTGGGGTGAATAGAGGGTCTGATCAAGTCTGCCTGAAAAACTGACAGGCAGACCTGATCGGAAAGCCCATGAGAAAGGGGCATTAGGAATAAAAAAAACTAGGCAATTCAAAAAGGCAGCAGTACTGCCACCTGACCTCCTGTAAACCAGGTCTAAACCACCTCTGAAAAACGATCGACTACTTTATTACTTTTCAGAGGTGTTTGTAAATCTTCTGCCCCATGTGAATGAGGCCTTCGTGAGATTTCCTATCACATTCTGTCCTTACATGAAATCAATGGCTACCTGTTCAATAGGGTAACCCCTACCTTCACCCAAATCAACATAAAATGTTTTGGCTGGATTTAAAATTTACCAGCAAATAGTCATGCATTATCTTACCTTACTGGTTGACGCCATCGTTTGAACAAATCCCGACAGCAATTGGCCATGAGGCTAAACATAGGAAATCCGGAATATGAGCCAACTATAATAAACGGCCTTTTCGTTTTTAGGAAGGTTCCAACATCCTGAATCTTCTGCAACGCCTTCCAGGTCCCTATTATTCAGACGTTTTGTTATCCTGAAGATGACAAATCACACAGTCAGCAGAATGGAAGGGGTATTTCACTTCATATAAAAGAGGTAAAAAAAACACTTTAAAACTCAGGAATATTACAATGGGGGTGCTCTTCTTCAGAACCCTTACATTTCACCTCACACTAAAGGTGGCCCTGGATGACATCAGACAAGGACAATCATGGCAGCACTGTCCCAAAAACACAAATGAAAAGTATAAAATACATATTAAAAAAAAAAACAAACAAACAAACAAACAATCAGCTCCAGAGATCCAAAGGGAAAAGCCAAAATCCTTCCAAGCTAACAGTCAATCTAAATATTTCCCTGAAATATCAAACATTTGTAACAATTTATCATTAATATGACACTAGGGGGAAAAAAATAAATAAAGGGGAGGTTAAGCATTTTTCAGTACAGACCCCGTACAGGTACTGTCACCATCAATGGCATTGATCTGGATGAAGGAAATCCCTACGTATGTCTGTAGTGTCACCGTCACCCATGGTGAGCATGTTGTGTACACATTACACTGTAGTATCAATGATCCCGTCACAGGCTGGAGAATGTCTCAGGACTTCTTGGCACTTTGGGTGCCCCCTGGCTGCTTTGCGGTGTTCCCATTCCTCCCATTCTGTTTATTGTGCGCATTAAAGTGACACTAAATTATATCCTCATCCTCCAAATATATTCCATACACATTTACTACATAAAGTGTTACTAAACCTAGGACTCTGCATTCATTATATCTGATCTCCCACACTACACAGAACATGGAAATGCAATTATTTTAATAAATATAAACTGCTATATACCCTTTCTCATCAGCAGTATATAGCAGTCTTGTGACTTCTATTAGTGTCTGATTAAAGCTTGTAGGAGGAGTTTTTATTCCCTCATTCTATGAGGTTGCAGGACGCCTGACCCTCTGTCTGAACAATGCTGATTGGTCCTGTGCACTCTCCCAAGAAAAAAAAAAAAACCCTCTCGCAATACACACCAAACGGAGCATGTGCAGAGTGACTCCAAAGGCTCTGTCTTATCAGGACATGGACAGGGGACCGTGGAAGAAGGGAAGGATCAAACAGCCTATTTTACACAGTGCAGGGGATTAACCCCTTAGGTTCCGCAGGGAGTATAACCAGAATGCTGTACTACATATACACACTGATTTTACTGTTGTGAGTTTAGTAACACTTTAATGCCCCAGTAATCCATTTTTCATGAAAGTGTTTCTTGCTGGTTTTTTCTGCCTCTTTGTAACATTATCTGTGAGCTCCCAAACCTCTTCTTTTCCAACCTCACTTCCATTTGTTGGAATGAGCAGTGCACGTTAACCTCTTCTGGACCGCTCCACGCACACGTACGTATACTACATATACATACCTACCTGGACATGATTTAGTGCAATGGGTCCTGAGAGCACACCACAGGCGACCCGCTCCCGCTGTGATTAGACAACGGGAGCCAATCAGCGGGTCCGACGGACACGATGTTCGCCAGCACCTCACAATCGTTCGGGAGAGAGGCAGAACGGCAGTCTGTCTATGTAAACAAGGCAGATCCCCGTTCTGTGAGAGGGGAAGATGGAGATTCTGTATTTCTGCTAAGCAGGAACAGGGATCTCTGTCTTCCCCCAGTCAAAGCTCCTCCCACACAGGTAGCAACCCCCTCCCAGGGAACACATTTAACCCTTTGATCACCCCTGATGTAAACCCCTTCCCAGCCAGTGTCATTAGTACAGTGACAGTGCATATTTTATTCTAGCACTGATAGCTGTATTAGTGTCACTGGTCCCCAAAAAAGTGTCAGTTAGTGTTCGATTCATCTGCTAATGTCGCATTCCCACTAAAAATCGCTGATCACGATTCCATTCAGTAAAAAAATTCCATAAAAATAGCCCCTAGTTTGTAGACGTGATAACTTTGCGCAAATCAATTTACACTTTTTGGGATTATTTTTACCCTGTTTCCCCAAAAATAAGACAGTGTCTTATATTAATTTTTGCTCCCAAAGATACGCTTGGTCTTATTTTCAGGGGATGTCTTACTTTTGGGGAAACAGGGTACCAAAGATATGTAGCAGAATACATATTTGCCTAAACGGATGAAGAAATCAGATTTTTTACATCAGGGGTGGGGAACCTGCGGCCCGCACAATTGTTGCATTCGCCCCCCCCCCCCCCCCCCGTGCCGCTGTGTCAGAAGGAGCCGATGGCTCCGTCCTGACAGTGCGAGTCTCAGAAAAGGGTGGACCCCGAGCTCACCCATTTGTGTGACAATAGCGAATGAAAATTTGCTATTGTCACACGGATCCTCCCCCTGGCCAAACAGGAAGCGGGTTTGAGACTCGCTTCCTGATTGGCCGAAAGGCGAACACATGCCATTGGTCGAGGAGGAGGCGAGAGGACTTGTGGAGAAGCCGCCACTGCAGGTAAGTGCACTGGCTTTCTGCATTGAAAGGGGGCACACTGTGGTCAGTCTGGCATTGAAAGGGGGCACGCTGTGGTCAGTCTGGCATTGAAAGGGGGCACGCTGTGGTCAGTCTGGCATTGAAAGGGGGCACGCTGTGGTCAGTCTGGCATTGAAAGGGGGCCTGCTGTAGTCAGGCTGCATTGAAAGGGGGCACGCTGTGGTCAGGCTGCATTGAAAGGGGGCACGCTGTGGTCAGTCTGGCATTGAAAGGGGGCACGCTGTGGTCAGGCTGGCATTGAAAGGGGGCACGCTGTGGTCAGGCTGGCATTGAAAGGGGGCACGCTGTGGTCAGGCTGCATTGAAAGGGAGCACGCTGTGGTCAGGCTGCATTGAAAGGGAGCACGCTGTGGTCAGGCTGGCATTGAAAGGGGGCACACTGTGGTCAGGCTGGCATTGAAAGGGAGCACGCTGTGGTCAGGCTGCATTGAAAGGGAGCATGCTGTGGTCTCTCTGCATTGAAAGGGGGCACGCTGTGGTCAGTCTGCATTGAAAGGGGGCACACTATACCTTGATACTATGACCTCAAAGTCACGCAATTTTTTACAGCGTTTTTTGCTGCAAAGCAATGCCTATTACATTTATGCATACATTTTGTGCGGCCCCCAAATGATGTTACAAAAATCCAAATGGCCCTTGACAGAAAAAAGGTTCCCCACCTCTGTTTTACATCTTTATTGGATATTTATTATTGCATAAAGTAAAAAATATTGTTTTTTTTTCTTTCAAAATTATCGTCTTTTTTTATAGCGCAAAAAAATAAAAAACGCAGAGTATTTAAAAAGAGAGGGTTTTCATTGGTCAGATGCTTTTCCATGTAGGATTCTGCTGGGTTATCTGGAGAGACGGGCACATAGGGAGACCTCAGGGACCAATCAGCTACCATCCTGGGGTGGCCCCTGTGCACAGTCCCTAACAAACCCATGGCTGGCGACCGGCCCTGATGTCTGTCTTATAGGGCTTGAGGATTGCACATTTGTTTTCCAGTACAGACATGACTGTATGACTTTAGGTGGACACATGAAGGTAAGTGAGCACATAGCACAGGGACAGCAATGAGGGGAGGTAAGTGAGCACACAGCAATGAGGGGAGGTAAGTGAGCACACAGCACAGGGACAGCAATGAGGGGAGGTAAGTGAGCACAGGGACAGCAATGAGGGGACATGTACAGGCACCTGTGATCCCCCCTCAGATATACAGATCCTCAGAATGCTTTGCTGGTTATGCTGAGATTTGTAGTTGCTCCCCGTACAGGAGCCAGTGTCAGTACATGTAACCAGGCAACACACAAACACATCAGGCCGTGCTGTGCACGTCTTACCTGTATGGCCGGCTCCAGAAGGACGGGGCCCCTGAGACTGCTCTCCCCGCATACAGGGGCCCTCGAGGGGGCGGAGCCTGGAGAATACAGGGGGGCGGCGAGACCAGCGGGGACAACAAGCTAGGGGGTTTACAGGAGGCGTGACGTCAAGGCCATGTGACCGGGCCAGAGGCGGGGCTTAGAGAGGGAGAAGGGGGGGGGGGGGTGCAGTGTTAGCGTGTATAGAATGAAGAGGCCGGGGTGTGTGATAGGAGAGGGCTGTATAATGTATACCTGAGCACTATAATACATAGGAGGGCTGTATAATGTATACCTGAGCAATATAATACATAGGAGGGCTGTATAATGTATACCTGAGCAATATAATATATAGGAGGGCTGTATAACCACTTAAGCCCCGGAGGATTTGGCTGCTAAAAGACCTGGGGGTTTTTTGTGATTTTTTTACTGCGTGACTTTAACAGAAAATTGCGCGGTCGTGCGATGCTGTACCTAAACGAATTTGACGTCCTTTTTTTCCCATAAACAGAGATTTCTTTTGGTGGTATTTGATCACCTGTGCGATTTTTTGATCATGCGCTATAAACAAAAAAAGAGCGTCAATATTGCAAAAATAACAATATTTTTCACATTTTTTTTATATGAAATTCCCCCAAAAAAATGTAAAAATCAAAATTTTTTAACATTTTCGGCCAATTTGTTTTATGCTACATATGTTTGGTAAAAAAAAATTGCAAAAAGCATATTTTGATTGGTTTGCGCAAAAGTTATCGCGTTTACTAACAAAGGGAAAGATTTTTGTCATTTTTGTTGTTTTTTTTTTGCGGCGATCTGCGATTTTTTTTTTCGGTACTGCGACATTGTGGCGGACAGATCGGACCCTTGACTGACATTTTTGACACTTTTGGGGGTACCAGTGACATTACTGCAGTAATCAGTGCTATATATATGCACTGTTACTGCAAAAATGACACTGGCAGGGAAGGGGTTCACTTTATTGGACAGTGAGGGGTTAAGTGTGTCCTAGGGGCGTGCTTCTAACTGTGCAGGGACATTGCTATTGGTGTAAAAACAAAGATCAAGGGTTCTACATAGTAGAACCGTCTGATCTTCATTTTTACACAGGGAGAATGACGGGCGGCTTGTTTACATAAGCCGCTCCGCCTTTCTCCCTTCACAGGAGCGATCGTAGTGTGACCGGCGGACATCGAGTCCGCCGGTCACACGCACTGACTTGTCTGTGAACGAGCCGCGGCGGGCACGCGCCCGCCCGCAATTGGTTAGCAAGTCAGTGACAGGCGAGTGACGTATCCATAAGTCACTGTGCCTGGCCGGGGCTGACCGCCGCAGTATATAGTTGTGCGGCGGTCGGCAACCGGATAATGTATGACAGTGCAGTCAGTGCAAAACTGCTAGAAAAACAAAATAGACATAGTAGACAGTAGATTGGAGTCAGTGCCAATGGACTACTGCTGCAGTAGAGCACCACTCACTGGATCAATAAAATCACTACTGCAGTAGTGATTTAAAATTATTGCAGTAAGTGCCCTACTACAGCGGTAGTCCACTGACTCCAGTCCAATCCACTGTGACGTGTGTAGCTGTTGCCTTGCTTTTTTTCTTGCAGTATTGCACTGACTACAGTAGTTGCAGTGAGTGCCATACTGCAGACAGAGGTAGTCCTCCACTGACTCCAGTCCAATCCACTGTGTAGCTGTTGCCTTGCTCTTTTTCTAGCAGTTTTGCACTGACTGCAGTAGTTGCAGTGAGTGCCTAAAGCCCCGTACACACGTAGCGATTGTCGGCCGAACGATCGGCCGTCTTTTGTCCGGTGCTGTCCTGTCGGTTGAAAAGTGCAAAAGACTGCACACGAATTTTGTCGGCCAACAACAGCCGACTGCAGAAGTGATGTCATGTCTTGCTCATCTGCTGTTTGTCGGCCGAAATCTGTACTGACTGAGGAACAATAGGCCGTTCTGGTGTTGGCCAACAAAAATTTTAAAGCCTGCACACCAGATTCTGTTCGGCTGAAAAGTCGCAGTCGGTTGTCGGAAGCATCATACTAACAAGCCGACAATTGGCCGATCGGACGTTGGCCGAATATTTACGGCCGACAATCGCTACGTGTGTACGGGCCTTTACTGCAAAGGTAGTCTTCCACTGACTCCAGACTAATCCACTGTGTATGTGTTGTGTAGCTGATGTTGTTGCCTAGCTTTTTTTTCTAGCAGTTTTGCACTGAATGCAGTAGTTTCAGTGAGTGCCATACTGAGCGGTAGTCCACTGACTCCAGTCCAATCCACTGTGTAGCTGTTGTCTAGCTTTTTTTCTAGAGGTTTTGCACTGACTGCACTGCAGTAGTGAAATAAAAATATTGCATTGAGTGAGTCCACTACTGCAGCACATTACTATGCATTAATGCACAATCAGATGATGTGAAATGCTAATGTCCCTGCAAGTGCACTTTTCATGTCAGTTTTCATGCAGTTAAGGTGTGAAGAATGTTAAAAATGTTAATAAAGATTAACATGTTTATTGAGAGATTTGTGTCGAAATTTGTGTTTTTTGGGCAAAATTTTACATGTGTGAAAATTTTGGCCAATATCGGCCGATACCGATATGCGATCGGCAAAATATCAGTTTCGGCAACAAAAAACCTATATCGGTCGATCACTACTTTATACATTTCCACCAGAGCTAAGGCTGGCTTGCAAGCTATGCCCGCCGTCAGGTAGATGCGTTTAAGATCAGTATCAATCCGTCTATCCAAAGGATCCTTAAAAGACACTGTATCTTCCAAAGGAAGGGTCACATGTTTGACGAGTTTCATTACAGCCGCATCCACTAGAGGTGGGGACTCTAAGTGTTTCACTTCTTCCTTGAAAGGCTAGAGCTTTGACATTTTTGAGAGCATGGAATTCTTCCCCTCTATTTTGCTCCATTCCTCAGTAATAACCTTTACCAACTGTCCTAGAAATGGTAAATTGAGACGATCCTTATTCAGCTGTTTGAAAAACGTTCTCTGCTTGGGCAGAGAGACCGCTGGATCTTCCTAATTCATAGCTTCCCTTACAGCCCTTACCAGGGGGAGAACAAGGCCAAAGGGAAAACCCAGACAAGGATCTTTTGTCTACGAATCACTGTCTGAAAGGAAGACAGAAGGACAGCTTGGCTGTGAGGATTCCAAGGTGTTGGCCCTGAACATCCCTCACGGGAGGGTTTGGAGGAACCGAGGCTGAACCTTGGTGGCTAACTCCAAAATCACTCAGAGAATCCTTAAGGACACATCTCACCATAGATTCCAACTGCTGATCTGTACTCCCCCTTTCACCCGCCGCCTGGGTATAACAATGATCACCGAGGGACTTTCCATCTGGGACCCGGTATCCACAACCCCAGCACTTCTCCTCACGCGAGTGGCTGGGGTGACGATAGGATCTGGGTGGGGAGGCTGGGTCCTTGCTATGGTGTTTCGACCTAGAAGGGGACCTGCGCCTAGAAGAGGAATGCTGGTGCTGCGATTTTTTAATTAAAAAAATAATTTAAAAAAAAAATAAAAATATTTATTATATTGCATAATTCTTAAATGAAGTTATGCAAAAATGTATAATTTATGCTATACCCTGTTACCAATAGAATTGGTGATACATCCTTGAAAAAGGCCGTGTACGGCCGAAACGCATCGGAAAACCGATTGGACACCCCCTCTGAACTTAGTTCCTGTCCAAGATACACGGAACAGCAGAGCAGGAATGTCCTAACTAATGTCACCAATACTCCCCTGTAAACTCACCTTCTATCTTTTTCGTCACTTTCACTGAATGGGCCTTCACCCATTCACTTATATATGTTTGTAATACCTTATTTATTATTTTTCTTTTCAACAAATTGTTTTTTAAAAAAAAAACATCAAAATCTATTTACTCCTGCCCATAAAGTCCCAAACCTGCCTTGAGGCACCAAAAACTACAAACATAACTCCAGGGACAGTGGCAGAAACTACTACAGGATTCCACTAAGATCCAAACCCCCTCTTTTCCTGGGTGTTATCCTGAACTCTCCTTTCAGCCTCACATCCAATCGCTGTCCAAAGCTTACTGTCGCAACCTACGCAACATCTGCAAAATATAACCTTCCTAACCAATGCCACCACAAAGCTTCTTAATTCACTCCCTGGTTATCTCCCCTTCAACTACTGCAACTCCCACCTCATTTGCTTACCTTTACATAGACTATCCCCCCTTCAGTTCATCATGAATGCTGCTGCCAGACTCCTCCACCTTACCAACCGTTCAGTGTCTGCTACCCCTCTTTACCAATCCCTCCACTGGCTTCGGCTCACCCAACAAATTGAATTCAAAATACTAACAACTTACAAATCCATGCACAACTCGGCTCCAAGCTACATTACTAACCTAGTCTCAAAATACCAACCAAATCCTTCTCTTTGTTTCTCCCAAGACCACCTGCTCTCTAGCTCCCTTGTCACCTCTTCCCATGCTTGCCTCCAGGACTTCTCCCGAGCCTCTACCATCCTCTGGAACTCCCTACCCCAATTTGTTTGACTATTTCCTACTCTGCCTACTTTTATTTGATCCCTGAAAATCTTTCTCTTTAGAGAACAACTGTACTTTTATTTTCTCCATCAGGTCAGCCCCCACACTTGTTACCTTTTGTATCACCCTCCTAGATTGTAAGCTCTAAAGAGCAGGGTCCTTTGATTCCTCCTGTATTGAATTGTAACTGTACTTTCTGCCCCAACGTTGTAAAGCGATGCTATATAAATAATAATAATGTGGGGCTGTATAATATATAGATGTTTAGTGTATTATGTTGTACATGGGGGGGGGGGTGTATAATGTATAGATAACCAATATATTGGGGAGCTGTACAATGCATAGATGTTCATTGTATTACATAGGCATTACAGGTACAGGTATATGATTTATAGATATTCAGTATAATGCATGGGAGACTTTACAATGTATAGGTGCTCATTATAATGCATGGGGGGTTTTGTGAGGTATACATACTCATTATGATGGATGGGGGACTGTATGATGTATGCCTGATAACTTTAATGCATGTTGTTTGGTATATAGATGTCTGATATTACGTAATACACAAGGTTCTATATAATGTATTGATGCTCATTAAACTATGTTTGGTGCTATATTTTGTATAGATGCTCAGCATAATTTATAGGGCAGTGTGTCATATGTAGGGGTCCAATAAAATGCATAGGGTGCTGTATTATAAATACATGTCTGCTGTAATACACAAAGTTCTATGTAATAAATGAATTCCCAATATAATGCATGGAGTACTTTATAAAGTATAGATTCTCAATATAATGCATGGCAGGGGAGGACCCCAATAGGGGGCATTTGCCATGTGGACCAGATTGATAAGATACGGTGGAGTGGTGGCCCTATGTGGAGATACTTCACATCAGACATCATTCATAAGTGGACCTGTAGTAATCCCTGGTTCACACCAGTGCGATTTGACTGTTCAAAATCCCATGAAAGTTGCACCCCATTGCCAGCAATGGAAAAGTTCAAATCATTGCAATTCTGAAAAAGTTTCCTGCACTATTTTTTTTTCATTGTGACTTGCATTGACTTCTGTTTGATGAAGTCATAAGCCGCAATGAAATGGAACATCAAAATCGCATTGATCGGGCGGCTTTAAAATTGCGCTGAAGTAGCATGATTTTAAAGCCGCACTGGTGTGAACTAGGGCTAAGTGACAAATGTTTATCATTATATAGCCGCCTGCTACTGCCCGTACTAGTGATGACATCTGGCAGGGGAAAGTCTTCCGTTTGAGATGTCATGTGATGGAATTCAGGAATATCTGAAAAGGTTTGTCACAATAACCCATGTCCTATAGCAGGACAATTTACTGTCTTTTGTGGAGGGGGGGGGGGGGAGGGGTCGGTGGCCAGGAGGAGTATAAAAAGCCTCAGGCTTAGTGATAAGTGGAAGAAAAAAAATTACATAGCGGCTGTGGTCAGTAGGAGGAATAGTGCCCCGTCATTGGTATCAGTGGAAGGAATGGTGCCTTGGTGTCATTAGGAGAATAGTGCTTCGTATCAGTAGGAGGAATAGTGCCCAAAGGGCCAGTAAAAGCAAGCAAACGTTTGCAGTTTGGAGACCACTGTTCTATAGGAACATCCTCCCACCATTTATTGGGGCACTATGGCACACTTTACGTGATATACTTTCTTTAGCTCTCATAAATGTGTTCCCAGCATGAAATGGCCACTTGGTTTTAGCTTCCCCTTGGTCAAAGGACCCCTGATTAATGGAGTGCTATATGTACTGTAAAGATGTAAAATGCCTAGGGCACTGTATAATGTATTGATGCTTGATATAATGCATGGGATCTCCATATAATGTGCAGATACCCAATTTAAAGCTTAGGGTGGTGTATAATGTATAGATGCTTGGTCTTATCCATGCGGTGCTGTACAAAGGTTGGATGCTTAAGTGGCTGAGAATCTACTTGTCAGGCCAGAGTTCCGATCTTTTCCTCCTCCGAATAGATTCCTGTAACCTTTTCAGAATTTCCAAGTAACGATGTTGGTTGACCATTGTACCATGTTCTGTGAACTTCTTGTGAAATATCCCCTTGTGATGAAAAAACACAGCAGCATAAGCTTATGAAGGTTTGCACCCTGTCCACATTTGGATCTGTCCTTTGCGTTTTTGGCTGCCCATTTCTTGCGCCATTGTGGACATTTTGCTACCCCCTCCTTAAACCAAATATGCCTCTCAAAAACACTTGATTTTTTTTTATGGAATGTTCACCATAAACTGGTTGTAAAAGACCTAAAGTTTCAATCGCACTTTTGCCAATTTTTACACAAAATTTAATGTTAATCCTCTGCTTCAGATTCCTGTAGCTCATCTTCTGCCAACAGTGCAACGCACACACTTGTTATTTTTTGTACTACTCCATAAAGACTGAGTCAACTGGTCTGCGCCCCAGGCAAGTGCAAGTTAGAACACCACAATACATATTAGATCGTGAATGGCTGTGTACCTCATCACTATAGGGCTACGCTGAGGGCATTCCAGGAATTAAATTGTCACACATCGTACCTCGGTGTAAGAGACTGCTGGTAGTTATTTGGAAAACAGTGAAATCTACTATCATGAAAACTTTCAGGCTGCACCAGGCAATCTGCAGCAGGTTTCAGCTTTTTGGATCAGTGCTCCCCCAGTTTCATCCTGCAGGGACTGTACCTTTACCCCAGATGGAGATAGGAGCAGGGCAGACCTGTAAGGTTGCAACAACAGTGGACCCGGAGTACAAGGGGCATACTCAGGTCCCCTGGTGCAGTGTGTGCATTGCTTCTGGGTGCCCTTCAGGTCCAAGGTTGTGACCTAACTGCAAAGGGAACCCAGTTCTTCCTTTCTGTGACAGACCCAACTAGGACATGGGCTGTTGGAGGAGACTGCGGGGTGGCCTCTTGCCTACTATGGGCCCTGTCTTTTGAGGGGGCTCCATTCTTGGTAGGGGTGTTCCTGGAGGACCTTTGAAGTGGAATGGAGTCCCCTCAAAAGCCAGGGCCCATAGTAGGCAAGAGGCCACCCCGCAGTCTCCTCCAACAGCACCTGTCCTAGTTGGGTCTGTCACAGAAAGGAAGAACTGGGTTCCCTTGCTTAAGATTCGGGTCCATGTCTCCCCGAAACACACAGACTCTGGGAAGCTAGAACCGATATACAGATTTGGGGCCTTTGTGCTCAAACCAGCAATGACTGCTTAAGACTGTGAGACTCAGAGTAGATGTTAATATAATCAGCTCAAAAACAACCTAATGCTGGGATCTCCTGCTATATTCTGTTTAAGGTGTTATGTGTTAAGTGTCTTTGCCCCATTGTGTGCTTCCTAGGTGTGAATTCCCATTGTAAATTGAGTCACCTATTGTTTCTGTCTGTCTGCTCATCTCTTTAAGATGTGATTAATATTGATTGATTATATATTGATTATTATTGTGTTCACTTTACCTTGTTATCAAACCATTGTGGGATTTGTATTTGTTTATGCTTAATGTGTAATGTACTTTGCGTATCCAGGGTTGTGGGCTTGTTACCGGATTGTCTGGGCACCCCCTGACTAATCAAGGGCACCCCCTGACTAATGTTAATTAACATACTGTGTATGTTTATGTTGGCTGTTCCTTAGATGTGCCAATTACCTAGGATAATGTGATCAAGCTCTTACCTGATTTTGCATGGTATATATTGTGTGAATTTACCATAAAGAGTTACATTTCACATCTAAGCTAGTGTCCTCTAGCTCTTGGGTGCTCAGTTTTAATACCTGGTTCCAGACTGGAGGAAGCTATATCTTGACAGAGGCACCCAAGCTGGTTGCTGGACATCCATCACACTTTCCATCCTGCCCAGGGGCCCTAAGGGCTCTTTCACACGGGCTTTCCGTGTGAAAGGTCCGCTGCGGTCCTTTTTTTTTTTTTTTTCACGGAGCGGATGACATTTCTGTCATCCGCTCCGTAGGTCCGCATATCATCCCATCCGTTTGCGGATGATATGCGGACCTAATGTAAGTCTATGGGGATTGCGGATGTCAGCGGATGACACCGCTGACATCCGATTTTCCTTCCTTTCCGTTTTTTGAACGGAACAAAAATAGGGTTCTGTTCCGTTCGAAAAAACGGAACAGAACTGAAAGGAAGGAAATCGGATGTCAGCGGATGGTATTCCGCTGACATCCGCAATGCCATAGACTTACATTATGTCCGCAAATCATCCGCAAAAAAATAGGATGATTTGCGGACATACGGAAAGCCCGTGTGAAAGAGCCCTAAGAAGGATTTTTCTGCTCACAGCTTACTATTGCCAGGTCATTTCTCATGCCTAAAGAAAAGTAAAGAGCCTCCTTTTTTGGTTGAGCCTCATTCTACTAGATCAGTCGGTACATATTAGGCATTTCAGCATCAGGCTTCTGTTGCACGGCTGCTACCTGGAATTCACGTTTACTAAGTTCTACTGGATTGATGATCAGGCCTCTACTAATGTCAGATTTGGCAACTAATTGTTTCAGGGTAATTTTTGGCCTTTGAATTGGGAGTCTGTTAGCAGGTTAATTGTCATGTTACCTTCCCCTCATCTTTTGCTTTTGGGACATCCCATTTGTTATGATTGGAAGACCTATGCCCTGTACTGTACATTAAAGAAAATTCGTTTTTTTTAATGTAACTCTAAAATCTTTTTTTTTTGGGGATACAGTACAGGACACAAGACCTGCAACTCTGTGGCAATGGTCCTAATATTGCTTGCCACGGACCTGAGGCTTGCATGGTTAAAAGGGGCTTCTTATATGAGGGAATGCCTGAAGCTTTGCCAGTGTCTAATCACCTAAAGTTGCAGCATATAACTATGATTTGAAGGCCTGTGTCCAGTATTGTACTCCACAAAAACATAATTTTACAGGTACAATTTTTATTTATTTTTTTTCCTATAGCTTTGTTGACCTAACTTACCAGTAATGAAGCACGTCCCATGTCGAGTAGGCAGCTGAATCCTGTATAAATCTTCACTGCAGGGATGCCTTGTCCTCCTCCATTGAGAATTATTATTTTTTTGTATGAAAAGGGAACGTCCCCACAGCACTATAGCGCCCCCCGGAGGTCAGGCCTGCGCTATAGACCCCCTGCAGAGAGAGAATAAGCCCCCAGCAACTCACTGTCCTTGGAAAGCAGCAATCTTCAGGAGGTCTGCACTTGGCAGCGGTGGCTCAGAAAAGGAAACCTGAGCCAGAAGCTTCCCGGGCTGAAGTGAGGGGCTCCTCCCCCGAAAAAACACCTCCAGGCACACCCACGGGCCATCCCAGCAAAAATCCACCGCAAAATGGCCGAAACCCCCCCAAGATGGCCGCCTCCATAACTGCAGACAAAGGCTACAACAAAATGGTGGCCCCTCGCGGCCAGTGCGGCAATCGGACCCCCCAGCCAGCCCTACCACCACATCCAGCCCTGGAGGTCCCCCCCGCACCAGCGACTAAGCGCCGCTAACGGAGCACCCCCCCGGCCCCCATGCGGCCTGCACACCAGGGTCCAGCCACAGCAACAGGACAGAGGGAAACCCAGGAGTGTGAGGGTCCGACCATCCCAGAGAGAGGGCCCGCACCCAACCCCAAAATCCGCCAGGGAAGGGGGGGGGACGTGTACTCACCATACCAGGAACAGAGGCGGACGCCATCTCATGACAGGACCCCATGCCACCCGAGTAGGGGGGCTGTCAGCCAAATAGGAAAGCTGCGACATAAGCCTAGACCCTGTCGTGTGCGTCCTGGCGAAACGTTTAACTCGCAGGGCCAGTCCCCGTCCAGTGGGACTATGTCGCGGCCGACCCAGCGCGGAGCTAAGGCCTGCACACGCTCGATTGCAAGACTGGGGTGACCATTGGATATGGGGGTCCAGTCTGTCACCCAGCCCGGCATAATTGCTTGAAGATCTCACAGGAAAAATGTTCTGGAGAAAGAACGACTAGCTAAAAAAACCTACATAAAAAAAGTACTCCCATGCCAGGACCTAAGATCCCAGCAAGGAACTCGGTCCTTACTCCTGACTAGGCAGATTAAAACTGACATCCTATGCAGGAAGAGAGAGGGTATACCCCCAGGGACTGCCCATAGAATTGTTTTCTGCCTAGTGTCCTACTCCTGTAGAGGGCGGTATTACCCTACTGATATGCATCAGAGGACTGCGTTCGTCAATGAACGATAGAGAAAAGTAAACCGTAACAATCGTCCAGTTTGTAACCTTTGAGTTTCATTTAAAGTGTTACTAAACGCACAACAGTAAAATCAGTCTTTATATGTAGTAAAGCATGCTTGATATGCTCACTGTAGAATTTAAGGGGTTAAATCCTCCGCATTGTGTAAAAAGGCGGTTTGATCCTGTGTTCTCTGATCCTCCTCTTCTTCCACAGTCCCCAATCCATCTGCTGATAGCACAGAGCCCTAGGAGGCACTATGCACATGTTCAGTTTGGTGTGTATTGCTAGAGAGTTTTTTTTTTTTTTTTTTGAGAGGGTGCATGTAATCAGCACAGGGCCAATCAGCAATGTCCAGACAGAGGGTCAGGAGTCATGCAGCCTCATAGGACACAGGAGAATGAAAACTCCTCCTACAAGCTTTAACCAGACACTGCTAGAAGTCACAAGACTGCTATATACTGCTGATGGGAAAAGGTATTTAGCAGTTTATATTTACTAAAATAATTGCATTTCCATGTTCTGTGTACTGTGGGAGACCAGATATAGTGAATGCAGGTTCTGGGTTTAATGACACTTTAACATTGTGTGTGTAAAGCATAGTCCAGTACTTACTACCTTTTTTATTTAATGGCTTTAGAATCATTTTACTAAACTTTTATTCCTACACAAAGTCAAACATGTTCAAATGTGTGTGAAGTTTTATAAATTGGTAAAACCTAAAACAAGACACAGAGTTTCCACAACATTTTTACTTGATATTGTTTTGTCAAACACAGTAAATTAATCATATCTACTAGTAAGAAGTTTTTTTTATAGGGGGCAGACAATGCAAAGTAGCTGATAAATATTTTGAGAGAAAAAAAGACAATCAACATTTCAAAAAAGAAATTATATAGACAGCAAAGTTGACTAGGCTGTATTTGGAATAAACCCACAACACGAGAGCGATCCATAGTATGTACAGTGACCACCCAAAGAGACAAGGTCCAAACTTCATGGTGTCCACTACAAGGGATAGAAGGACTACTACAAGAGAAGAGATCCATCTTCAAATTTAAGACAACCAAAGACAAGGAATGTTTGGATGGTCACCACCACTAGAGAAAGGTGCAGTTCTTTGGTGATCACCATAATCATTAACATTCTGTGGATAACCACCAAGAAAAGAAAAGATCTGTATTCTCCGGTGACCACCACAGATAACAAGATCTAAAATTAGAAGTCACCACAATGTTGGATGACGATCTATTTTCAGTGGTGACCAGCAAAGAAGAGGGGATTCACAATTGCCAGTAACCACCTAATAAGGTGAATTTCAGAAAGATTACATGGTGAAGAACATGAACAGAAAATAAATTCCTTATGGGTCACTAATAACATTATTGATGGAAGGGTTTCTACACCATGTTTCAAGTACCACACTTTGTTTTTTATAATATAACCTCTCTTTGTTTGAAATGTTCAATGTATTTTTTGTGAACATTTTATGAACAATTCCTTATTTGGCATTTACCATAACAGCAAAATGTGGGTTCAATTTAACAGACTACATAGGAATACATTTAAAGTATTCCAGGTGGCAGTGGCGTACCTAGAGCCTTTGGCACCCGGGGCGGATCCTATATCTGGCACCCCCCCCACACTTTAAAATGTAAAAACACCCACAAAAAAATGTAATGTTTTCAAGAATATTTTTTGCACAAATTTCACAGCCCCCCCTATCACAGTGCCCCTTGCAGTCTGCCCTCCGTCTCTCTAATCACAGTTCCCCCTTTTGCACTCTCTGCCTCCCCTGCACAGTCCTACCTTCAGCATAGATAGATAGCTAATATTAGCAATGTGTTTAAGTTTGAGTAAGAGATTGGAGACTTGCTAAAGGAAATATTCAGAGACTACAGACATGATACAGTAGATGGTCAGAGACTGCAGACGTGATACAGGAGATGGTCAGAGACTGCAGACGTGATACAGGAGATGGTCAGAGACTGCAGACATGATACAGGAGATGGTCAGAGACTGCAGACATGATACAGGAGATGGTCAGAGACTGCAGATGTGATACAGGAGATGGTGAGAGACTGCAGACATGATACAGGAGATGGTCAGAGACTGCAGACATGAAACAGGAGATGGTCAGAGACTGAGGACATGATACAGTAGATGGTCAGAGACTGCAGACATGATACAGGAGATGGTCAGAGACTGAAGACGTGATACAGGAGATGGTCAGAGACTGCAGACATGATACAGGAGATGGTCAGAGACTGCAGACATGAAACAGGAGATGGTCAGAGACTGAGGACATGATACAGTAGATGGTCAGAGACTGCAGACATGATACAGGAGATGGTCAGAGACTGCAGACGTGATACAGGAGATGGTCAGAGACTGCAGACGTGATACAGGAGATGGTCAGAGACTGCAGACATGATACAGGAGATGGTCAGAGACTGCAGACATGATACAGTAGATGGTCAGAGACTACAGACATGATACAGGAGATGGTCAGAGACTGCAGACATGATACAGGAGATGGTCAGAGACTGAGGACATGATAGAAGATAGAAGAGCACTAGGGGGGCCGGAGAGAGCACAGACGAAGCAGAGAGCACTGGAGGTGCTGAAGGGCACGGTGGGGGGGGGGGGGGGGACTGGAGAGAATTAAGAGAGGGTTTGGAAAGCATTGTAGGGGGGTTGGAAGGTGCAGGGGGTGGATTGCACTGGGGGGGACAGGGAGCACTTGGGGGGGCGAGCAGGGATAACTAGGGGGGTGGAGAGCACTGGGGGGACAGGGAGCACTTAGGGGGGTGGGCAAGGAAAATCAGGGGGGTGGAGAGCACTGGGGGGACAGGGAGCACTTGGGGGGTGAGCAGGGAAAATCAGGGGGGTGGAGAGCACTGGGGGGACAGGGAGCACTTGGGGGGGTGAGCAGGGAAAATCAGGGGGGTGGAGAGCACTGGGGGGACGGGGAGCACTTAGGGGGGAGGGAGAAAGCACTGTGGGGAGTTGAAGAGCATGGGGGGGCTAAAGAACAGGGGGGGTCTAGTGCACTGGGGGGAGAGGGGCTAAAAGCACTGAGGGAGGGATTAGGAGCACTGGAGGAGGTTAAGAACTTTGGGGGGCCAGCAAAAGAAGTTGTATAGGAGGGGGATGGGGCAGCTGCATATAGATGAATTGATCTTTCCCTATTCTTCCTGCAGGAGGGAGAGGAGGAGAATCAGTTATTCAGCAGGAAGCTGCAGGAAGAATAGAGAAAGATGAATTCCTATATATGCAGCAGCCCCATCCCCCTCCTATCCAGCACACACTTTTGCAATGGGCACTCACCTTCTTCCCGCCGAGGCTCCGCCCCTTCTTCCCGCCGCGGCTCCGCCCCCTTATTCCCGCCGCGGCTCCGCCCCCTTATTCCCGCCGTGGCTCCGCCCCCCACTAGCAGCACGGACTGAAGGAGCTGCCAGCCACTGCAGCTGCCTTCACACTGCGGGATCTGTCTGACTCTGAACACACCGGGCAGGACACCGGCTGACACCCCCACAGTGAGTGGCACCCGGGGCGGGCCGCACCCCCGCCCCCCCCATTAGTACGCCACTGCCAGGTGGTACTTTATCCTAAGTCCAGAAACCCAGCCATACAAACAGCACTGCGAGAGGCACGTTCCATAAACCACTGTCACCAACACAGAAGACAAACTGTATGGCACCAGAGGGATATTTCATCACTGACCTTTAGGAGACACCAAATTAACTGTACATAGTGACCACCATAGGATTTCCTGCATATACTAAGTATGTGTATAAAAGGATCTCTTACAGTTAAGTATATTAACTGACAAACTGGATCTGGTCTTACTGGACTGAATCTACTACATTGTGACTTGTTGATAAAACAGATCAATACTCTACGCTGCCCTTATTTTTTTATAAAAGGAAATACACTTGAAATAAAAACACAAGGAACTAAGTGGAGCTTAACATAGTTATAATGTAGCCTGTAGTGTTGTTTATTGTAAGCACAGTGGTGACTGAAGTACAGAAGACTTCAATATGGTTGGTTGGCCTACCCTTAAAGTGTTCTTGTTGCCAAAGCCGCGGAGGCCATTCAACCATCAAATAAATATAGTCTATTGGTTTAGTAGGAATCAAGCACATGAGTGATGAAATTGGTCCCTTGTCTTCAGTGATAAAGTCTAGGCTGTTCAGTGTTCTATCTTTTTTTTTTTCTTTTGGCGTAATGTTCTAAGACATTTTTAGTTAAATAAAATATTTTATAGCGTCTGTACTTCAGCCACTACTCCTAGTTACCAGCAAACTAGGATGTGAATTGTTCTTTTCTCTTTTAGTGTATTCCCTCATAAAATGAACATACTGCTTTTGAAACTCATGGCTTTAAGACCTGTTTGCTAATAAGTTAAATAAATTAGGTTAGGAAGATAATAATGTTAATGTAACTTTTTAAGCCACTTGTTAGAGAAAACACTGGGGATGGAAGCCAACTCAGCTATGGTAATGATGATATGAGTTGTACACTTAATGTAATCAATTAACACTTTGGATCAGTTGTAAGACCTTGATATGGAAAGGTGTGCCCAAGTTCCTAGACTTTGTAGGCAAAAACGTAGCTTGGTAGTCTGTTGAAATATTGAAAATTGGGTTTTTACATGAAAACACATGTCGTTACCGAAGATACCCCAGGTAGTTGGAATGACTCTAGAAGATGAACCTTTCTTTTGTGGAGCTCTACTAAACATAATTCTTTAAATTAACGTGTTAAAAGGTTTCTGCTGAAGGCACTCAACATGAAATGTAATTCCACATTCTAGGCCTCTAGTCTGGCCCTAGCCATTTTCTACTAAGACCGGTATGATGTGGAAATACCTGGCTAAGAAGAAATAAGTGGGTATAAGTATTCTATATGACAAGAAATAGAAGTTGACTCAGTATGCAATCAATGGGCAATTGATTATCTGTAAAGCCAACTGGATACATATCTTCATGTGGTATGGGGCCAACTGCCAACTTTAAAACGACCATGTTGCATGATAACTGTTGGCCAAATAGCTAGGGACATAATTATGACTTGAAGACATTTGGCATGGAAGCCAATAAAGCCAACATGAAACACAAGCCTCATTGACTGACTGGAAAACACTTAAAGTCTATTTTTTGTTGGAAAGATCTTCACAAGAAGACAAGCCATGTAAACAAAATCAACAGGATATAGGACCTCTACATTCGGTGGAAATATCTTATTATGGAAACTAGAAAAGTTATGTAAACGTACAACGGTCCTCAAGAACAGCAAGGCTTAATTTTGCTTTTGGACCATAAAAGTATATAAAAGTAGGGGATCAATGACTTAGGATACTAGAATCCTGTCACAATGCTGGAATGTTGAGTGACATGGTATGAGGCGTAGTGGGAGACTAACATATAAAATTGTAATATCTAGCTGATCTATTTGTTAAGATAAGCCTTTGCCAGTTATCAGAAGACACATCTGCAAGCTACTTTGACCATAATTATGTCAAAGTAAGTAGGGCAAGGTTAAGTAACAAGAATCAGTAAGCACTTTATACATATATGTTCACACTCGGTTGTGAGATGAGGGACAACCTGGGCTAAGTGTGCTAAAAATGTAAAACCAAGTGTATGGCTGCTTGTACAGCTGAGATAACATTTTGAGAACTGAACCCCAAAGGAACCAGGAGGTTAAAGCTCCACCACAGTGTTAGCCCAAGGCTTAAAAAGTTAAACTGGAATCATGAGGACAAAATGGAGAATGGAAGATTTAGCTATGTTTCTTTGCTTACTGGTACTAGGCAATCTCCATTCCCAGCTTCATCACATACCATGATTCCCCCCACATGCTCGTTCTAAAATTTCAGACCAACCCTCTTTTCCGGGAAAAAAAAAATGTAGTTGTTTTTCTTTTTCAACTCATTGCTATCCCACCCTACCCCAACCAAATGCCCAATTCACTGTTCGTCCTCCCCGTAAACGTCATTCTGCTTGCGTTTCATGTTCTCGAAGTCAAAGTCTGTTCCAGTCATTCTCTTGTAGATGTCCTTGATGTCATTGCATGTGGTCTCAAAATGTGTGGTGGCATCATAGGAACGTGAACAGAACACCTGCAGGACAGAAAAGGATATCTGATGAACAGTTGGGTAGACACACAGGTAGACTTATTGTTAAAAAAGTGTAGTTCTGCAGTGAAGAATAGAGCCAGCATTTCACAGAACATGGATGACCAGGAAAGGTTATTTCAGATATAAAAGGAGTTTGCTTGAGGCATCCACAATTACTGTGGTTATATTCCAACTTTTTTTGTCATTCGTTATTTTTTTTTTTGGAACCGGTGTAAAAGAGATTAACTTAAGAGATAACTTAACTGCTTCCCATCCTTAGAACGCACCTGTATGTCCTCAGGTCGGAGCAGTGATATCTGGGCCATGGCTGCAGCCATGATCCAGATATTGTTTTGTTCAGCTGGCGATTCCCTACGGTGTAAAAGTGATCGCGTGGCTATACAGCGGTGAGAATTTCATCACTTCTGGTTTCGGTGTGTGTGTATAAAAGGTGTTCCCATCTTGTAAAGCATCTGATTAAACTGATCTTACTTTTCTCAGATGCTTTGGAGGGAAGCGTAGAGATCTGGGGTCTAATAGACCACAGATTTCTCCAGAAAGAGGACCCGTCACAGCTCATGCTATCACACGAGGTGTTGTTTATTCCTTGTGAGAGCAATAAAGTTAAATAAAAAAAAAAAATAGATTTTTGTCTTTCTGTAAAATTATTTTCTCTGATGTTCATTGATGGACACAGCTCCAGAATCGTATGCTGCCCCTTACAGTAATAGGATACTAGGCAGGAAAAAGCTTTACCATGCCTATAGGGCAGTCCCAGGGAATATACTACCACTCCCTGCTATAGGCACTCAGTTTTGTTGCAAGCAGTGTCAGAAGAAATATAACCCAACTCAATAGAGGGGTGGGTGCTGTATCCGTCAATGAACATCAAGAAAAGGATTTTACGGTAAGACAAAAATCCAATTTTCTCTTTTGTTCATTGATGGACACAGCTCCAGAATCTTCTTAATCATTGGGACGTCCCAAAACATAAGGGGTGGGAAAAAACACAGCAGAAATAAATTCCCAAAGGCTAAACCTAGCCAACCAGGTAACACAGAGCTCAACCAGTAACAACTGGAGCTCACCTGAAACATACACCCCCTCTAAGAGGACTAGTCCTCTTAAACAGCAGCCAGCAAAACCTTGTGGCCAACGCAGCATCCGCAGATGCCAGCACATCCACTTTGTAAAAATTTTGTGAAAGTGTGCACAAACGACCAGCGGCCACCCTGCAAACTTGCATCACTGATGCCTGATGGCCGAAGGCCCAGGAGGCACTAAGTGCCTGTGTAGAATGTGCCTTAACAGGGAAAGGAGAACCCTACCCTTGATTGAATAGGCTTGCACCACTGTCTGTCTGATCCATCTGAAAATAGTGACGGTAAACGCGGCCAAACCCTTGCAAGGTCAATCCATAAGGACAAATAGCGAGTCTGATTTCCTAAACGACTCGGTAGCCGCCAGGTACACCCTGAATGCCCGAACCACAGCCAGAGAATGCAAGGCAATCTCTTTAGGATGCCTAGGCTTAGGACACAGGTAAGGCAACACCATGTCTTCATTCAGATGGAAACCAGAAACAACCTTAGGAAGAAACGACTGACAAGGATGAAGCACCACTTTATCTCCGTGAACCAAGTAAGGTGAACGACAAGACAAAGCTACCAGCTCCAACAACCTACGTGCAGAAGAAAAATCCACCAAGAAATCTACCTTCTGGGACAATGTAAGCAGAGGAATCTCGCAAATATTTTTCAATGGCGGTTACTAAAGAACCGACAGCACCAAGTTGAGAACCCACAAGAGCAATGGAGACCGCACTTGGGGAGCAAAGTGGCGAACCCCCTGAACAAAGGTGCGAACCAAAGAATGTGTAGCCTAAGGCCGTTGAAAGAACCGCTAAGGCTGAACCTGGCCCTTGATGATACCCAAGGACAGACGCTGCTCAACACCTCGCTGGAGGAAAGCCAAACTCCGAGTCAAACGAAAAAGGAGCGGGGGTGAACCCAAGAGATTCGAACCCGCAAAGTAAACTCCTCAAACGCGATAATAAATCTTCTTAGAAGTAGATTTACTAGCCTGCAGCAGTGTGGGAATCAACGATTCAGACAACCCTCTATCCTTCAGCACCAGGCTTCTGACAGCCAAGCCGTTAAAGCCAGCGACTGTAAGGCAGTAGTATGAAAGATTGGCCCTTGGGTCAACAGATCTCCTCTAAGAGGAAGTCTCCAAGGAGTATCAGCGACCAACCGTATCAGATCTGTGTACCAAGGCCGGCGAGGCCAGTCTGAAGCCACTAGGATAGCCGTAATCCCTTCTGCCTCTAACCTACGCAGGAATCTTGGCAGAAATTCTAGAAGAGGAAAGACGTATATCAGAAGATACTGGCCACAAAGGAGCTACCAGTAAATCTGTGGCATCGGCCAGAGGATCCAGAGACCGTGCCACAAACCTAAGCACATTCCTGTTGAGACGAGAGACCAACAGGACTACCTCCGGAGTTCCCCACCGGAGACACAAATGATGAAACACCTCCGGAGGAAATATCCAGTATATCGATTGATAGTCTGGATTCCAGACACCCTAAACACAATTTGTGCCAAAAAACGCCACCTCACTCAGACAGGCTGGCATCCGTGGTGACCACCATCCAGTACAGGGGAAGGAAGATTTTCCCTGTCGAAACGCTGGCGAGTGAAGCCAAATCAGAGACCCTCCCATACCCCAGCTCAACAGGATCAGATTGTCTAGAGACTATGGATTCTTGCCCCACATGGTAAGAATCTCTCTTTGCAGAGGGCTCGTGAGGAACTGTGCAAACTGAACCGCCTCGAAAGTAGACACCTTTAGACCCAGCACCCACATGCCAGTGCAGAAAGACGACGACTGTTGGACAACAGGAGCCAAATTCATCCTGCAGATTTTGGAGCTTGTCCCATGAGAGGAACACCCTGGCTGGGGCCGAATCCGGGGCAGATTTAGATAGTCCAACTAGGTGGACAGAACCAGAGCCAATACCTGGAAACTGAATTTCCAACCAAACTCCTGCAAAGTCTGCACAGTAATCTCCTGGGTGTCCGTCAGAGCAGTCGGAGACTGTGTTTGCAGAAGAAGATCATCCAGGTACTCCAGTACCGCAATGCCCCGCAGGCGCAGCAATGCCAACACCGGGGCCAACACTTTGTGAAGGCCCAAGGAGCCGAGGCAAGACCTCTTGATAATGCTCCTCGCCCGCGGCAACTGGAGGAGGTGCAGATGACCGACATATATCGGAATATGAAGGTAAGCATCTTTTGAAGGAAAAGAACCTTTTTGGAGGATAAGCTTGAAACTCGATCTTGTAGCCGGACCGAATCAGCTCGTGGACCCACTTGCCTTGAATCAGGGAGGTCCACAGGTTCGGAAGGTCCCGCCCTCGGCTTACCAGACCAGATCCTATTGGAACCTCCGGAGGAGGTCCTTACAGACTTAGATCCCTTGTCTTGAAATCCTGCTTAACAATATCATCCAGGGAGGATCCGAATAGGTAATCCCCACAACGGGAAGATCAGATAAGGTCTTCTTGGAAGTCTGGTCCGCAGACCAGCATTTCAGCCATATCCTGCGCCGAAGGACCACTGCTGTCACGGACAGACGAAATTCAACCCCTGGACCAACTGGTCTGCCAGCTCCGCAAATGCAGGGAGAAGCTGTTGCCCCCTCCAGATCCTGGCGCAAAAGCTTTGCCCACTCTGTTAAAGTCTGGGACACCAATGCAGACCCTAGGGACCGAACCTAACACAGTAAACATGTGGCGGACCAAAGTTTGTCAAATAGATCTTTTAAAAACCAGACACTCCTCCACCGGAATTAGAGTGGATTTATTCAGCCTGGAGACCTGAAAGTCCACCACAGGTGTAACTGCCCAATTATTCAACAGAGACTCCTCAAGGGATACTGACTATTGAAACCCTTAGGCATCGCCATATAGCGTTTAGGACAACTCCACTGACTCGTGACAATTTTGTCACAGTAGGCAGGAAAATCTTTGCCGCTTTAGAGTATCTGCAGGCACCAAGGGGACTGGCGCCTCTAATGCAGAAGCAGCTGCATCCCCCATGTTTAAAATTTCCTGCACCGATACAATCAGTGCATCCACCAGCGCCTTTTCATGCGCATATGCGGTAAAAGAGGAATCTTCAAAAGACCAACAGTGACTGTTTAGGTGGGCTGGGTGGGATGGAGGGGAACACGGGGTCCGACAATCCCAGGGAGGGGCCCACGTCCACCCCAAAAGACCACCAAGGGAGAGGGGGGAAACCAATTACCACACCATGGAACCGGGTGGGCACCACTCCAGGCAGACCACTGCACCATCTTGGAATGGAGGTGCTGTGGGCCAGTGGTACGACACAGCTCAGGTCGTGACCAGGTCTGAGCCTCCTCGGGAGACGTTTAATTTGTCGGCCAGAGATCGGGTCACGCTTGCTGGCCGGACTGGAATGTCTAGATCTAGAATATCCAGTGCGTCGCCCGGCAGTTGACTTTAGTTCTCACAGGAACAGAAAATAATAAAAAGAGGAAAAAAATCCAAAAAATTGAAAAAATGCTAGGTCCAGAGATCCCAGCAAGAAACTAGGTCCTTACTCCTGTCTAGGCAGAAAAAAAGTGCCTATAGCAGGAAGTGGGAGTATATCTCCTGGGACTGCCCCATAGGCGTGGTAAAGCTTTTTTTCTGCCTAGTATCCTACTCCTGTAGGGGGCAGCATAACCCATTGGTCAAGAAGATTCTGGAGCTGTGTCCGTCAATGAATGAAAGAGGAAAAATAAAAATGTAATTTAAGAAATAATAAAAAAAAAATAAATTGCCTGTGCTCATGCGCAAATGTCCTGCACACATTTGTAAACAGTGATTGCACACACATGTGAGGTATAGCTTAGAGATTGGAGTATTGTAGTCTGCATCTCCCCAAGGTAATACTTAAAATCTGTCCTGTTAGTGGGTCCTGAGGACAGGGGTTGAGAACAACGCTTATGGATAATTTAATGTTCCACAGTTTGTCGCCATTACGATTGCGCAATTTTAACATGTGACAAGTTGGGTATCTATTTACGCAGCGTAACATCTGTTTATATTTTACCTAGAAACTGGGTATTATATTGTTTTTTTATGCACTAAAAGTCAATAAAGTTTATTTTTTTCCTGAACATTTGCGTTTGATAAACTGTTGTGCAAATATCGTGTAACAACAACCATTTTATTCTCCAGGGCCTCTGCTTAAAAAAGACATATAATGTTTGGAGGTTCTAAGTAAATTCACAGCAAAAAATTGACAAACACATCCAAAAATCTGCAATTTGGACACTAGGCAGGAAAATGCTTGACTACGCCTATGGGCAGTCCCAGGGGATATATACCCACACTCAGCTATAGGCACTCAGTTTTGTTACAAGCAGTGTCAGTAGGAAAGCCAACTCCACAGAGGGGTGGGTGCTGTGTTTGTCAATGAACATGAGAGAAATGGATTTTACGGTAAGTCAAAAATCCTATTTTCTCTTTCGTTCATTGACGGACACAGCTCCTGATTCTTCTTAACCATTGGGAGGTCCCAAAGCAGTGTCAAACATGAGGGGTGGGAAAATATCAGAAAAAAAATCCCAAGGCTAACCATAGCCAAGCAGGTAACATGGAGCTCAACCATAACAACTGGAGCTCACCTGAAAAAAACAATGCACCCTCAAAGAGGACCAGGTCCTCTAAACAGCAGCCTGCAAAACCTTGTGACCAAAGGAAGCATCCGCAGATACCAACACATCCATTTTATAAAACTATGTAAAAGTGTGCACACACGACCAGATGGCCGCCTGCAAACCGGCATCACTGATGCCTGATGACTGAAGGCCCAGGCGGCACTAAGCGCCTGAGGAGAGTGTGCCTTAACAGGGAAAGGAGGAACCTGACCCCTAATTGAATAGGCCTGAATCACTGTCTGTCTGATCTATCTGGTAATGGTCGCAGCAGAAGCGGCCAACCCTTTTTGAGGTCCAACCGTGAGTACAAATAGTGAGTCTGATTCCCTAAAAGACTTCGTAGCTGCCAGGTACACCCTGATTGCCCGAACCACATCCAGGGAATGCAGAGCAATTTCCCTAGGATGTTTATGCCTGGGACATGGGAACACAACACAATGTCTTCATTCAAATGGAAATCAGAGATGACCTTTGGAAGGAACAACGGACAGAGACGAAGAACCACCTTAGTTCTGTAAACCAACAGGTAAGGGGAACAACAAGACAATGCCGCCAGCTCTGACACCCTGCACGCAGAAGTATAGGCCGCCAAAAAGGCCACCTTCTGAAACAACGTAAGCAGGGGACCCTCCTGATATTTTCGAAGGGAGATTCCTGAATAACTGACAACACCAATTTGAGGACCCACAGTGGTAATGGAGACCGCACTGGAAGAACCAAGTATTGAGCTCCCTG
This sequence comes from Pelophylax lessonae, assembly GCF_965119305.1. Taxonomy (NCBI): domain Eukaryota; kingdom Metazoa; phylum Chordata; class Amphibia; order Anura; family Ranidae; genus Pelophylax; species Pelophylax lessonae. The sequence continues at coordinate 192,285,264 of NC_138774.1, read as the reverse complement.
GATAAAGATACGCACGAGGAACGAAAACCGGCAAGGCCGAAAGCTTGTCCTTGATGGTACTCAAAGCCAGGCGCTGCTCAACCCCCCTTTTGGAGGAAAGCCCAGATCCGAGCTACCAAAAAGGAGCGAGGGAGAACCTCAAAAGACTCACACCAGGGGGGCGTGGCCTGGCGCAGCATGTGAGAGGACGTGTGTGAGAGGAGCTCCGCCGGACCGATATCCTTTACCACTATTCCTGCAGCCCTCCGGGCACGATAATCCTCCCTTCACCTCCCGCACACCCGCGGCACTGACCTCCGCATGTCTCCGCCGAAGAAAGGCTCTGAAGCTGCGGCTAAACTAGCTGCATTCCGGAGGCTGGAGAAGGAGGCCCCGATCCAAGATGGCGCCGGCCCGTCGCTTGTGGTGGAGGAGCCTGAGAGCCCTGCTACATCCAAGGTGTTGGAAGCGATTGCCACTTGCCAGACCATGCTGACAACTAAAATCGAGGAGGTGAAGGTAGATATATCATTGATGCGTCAGGATATGCAGAAGCTAAGGGACAGAGTTGGTGAGGCTGAACACAGAATTAGCGAGGTGGAAGACTCCCTCCCCCCATTGCAAAGCTCCTCAGACAGGCTGCAGCAACAAGTACACCTTATCCTTCAAAAACAAGATGACATGGAGAATAGGCTGCGCCGCTGTAACCTGCGGTTCATTGGCCTCCCGGAGGGCTCTGAAGGTGCAGACCCCTCATCCTATTTGGAACAATTGCTCACTCAGACTTATGGCAGAGAATCCTTCTCACCCACTTTTGTTGTGGAACGTGCACATCGCCTCTCAGGGCGTCCCCCCCCTCAGGGTGCACCCCCCCGCACATTCATCGCTAAATTCCTGAACTATCGGGACAGAGATGCCATATTACGCCTGGCCAGAGTTAAGGGGAACATTCCATTTGGAAATCACAAAATAGCGATTTTCCCCGACTTCTCTGCTGAGGTCCAGAGGCGCCGCAAGAGCTTTTTGGAGGTCAAACGCAGGCTGCGTATCAAGAATATCAAATACTCTATGTTGTACCCGGCCCGTCTTAGAGTGGAGGGTGAGGACCGAGCCCACTTCTTTGAGGATCCGGAAGCCGCCATCTCCTGGTTAGAAGGACTGGAAGCTAGAGCCTGACCACCTTGCCCTGGCGACTTCATGATACTTTCTCCCTGATTGCCTATGCCTTACGCTGCTGCAGAGGTGGAGGGGGTTTTGTAGATCCTGCGGAACTCAAGACTTTGCATCCCCCTTCCCCCCCCTCCCCCCTCATTTCCCTGCACTACTGCTCCTGTGTTTGACCGGCGGAGCGCCCTAGCTCCACAGATGGCACTGATTTTTCTGTTCTCTTCCTATGGATTTCCACCTGCCCATAGGCTTTGCTACCCAGCGATACACCTGTTGGTTTTCGCCCCCTACACCCGCTCAGGCGTGTGTTTGTGCCCAACTCCCCTGTTGCCCCCTGCGACTTCTGTTGGACCTGGGCCCCCGGGCCCCCTTGCTTGTCCTAGTTGTATTTTGCTGTATTTTTGCTGCCTATCCTGGGGGTCCCTGGCCTCTTGATCTTGCTCTTTACCAGTCGCATGTGGGCCTGTTCTGGTTGAGGCACTTGTTTGGGAACATGCCCGCACAAGTTGGGGTTGGTGCAGGGCAGGGAGGGGGGATTGGGGTATTACCATTGTTTACAGTTTATATTTGGTACAATCTCTATACTGTTTCTGTTCTATGCACATTGACCTCAAGTAATAACTGCCTGCTCTTTTGCTGCCGTTTATTAATGCTAGTGTATGACCGTGGACTTGTTAGTTCTGTGGCCTTATTGCCTGAGATCCTGGGAGCCTCCGCTCCACGCTCCGTATTACCCCTGCCATGGCCGCATTGAAATTGTTGACGTGGAATGTCAGGGGTATGCGCGATAAGATTAAACGGACGGCTGTCTTTAATGTTTTACGCCGTGTCCGGGCTGACATTATAGTACTGGTGGAGACACATTTGGAGGGCTGCGTACAGCAGTCTCTCAAACGGCCCTGGGTTGGCTGGGTGCAGCACTCTGCATATAGCTCGCACTCCAGGGGTGTGGCGCTTCTGGTGGCCAAATTGGTACATTTCCAGCTCCTAGGATCTCAGGTTGACCCAATGGGTAGATATGTCTTTCTCAAAACGTCAGTCTATGGGGAATTGATGCTGCTGATGGCTTTCTATGTGCCCCCCCCTTACTCTGCTGTGGTTATAATGGAGGGATTGGCGTTTATGGCACAATGCCCGGGGGCCCCGGTGATCTGGCTGGGCGACTTTAACAATGTGATGGACTCGGGTCTGGATAGATCCGGTGGCGCCTCCCAGGCGCCGCCGGGGTCGTCCCCGACCAGGTTCTCCCGATTGTTGGAGAGCTTTGGTTTGGCCGACTCTTGGCGCAGCAAATACCCCGCTCAGCGTGCGTACTCCTGTTTCTCGGCTGCACACCATTCTATGTCACGCATTGATCTGATATTGTTGTCTCGAACCCTGCTCCCCAGGTTACTGGCGGCAGGCTTCGCCCCACGGACTCTGTCTGATCACTGCCCTTATTGGATACTGTTGTCCTTGCCCTGCAATAGACCTCCCCCGGCCTGGCGCCTGAATCCCGCCTGGCTCCCCTTGGTGTCTGATGGGAACGACATTGAGGGGACCTGGACACAATTCTTTTCTGATAACGAGGGCACTGCCTCCCCGGCTGCAGTGTGGGAGGCATTTAAACTGTTCGCCAGATCCACTATGATTTCCAAAATCAAAGCTGTTAGAGCGCGGGCTGCTGAGGAGATCTCCAGGGCAACGACAAATCTAATTGAAGCTGAACAGGCCTTTATGGCGGACCCGACTCCGACACATGAATCCCAGTATAAATTGACCTCTAAAGTCCTTTCCCAACTTGAATATGAGAAGGCGAAATCTAAGATGTTTTTTCAGAAGCAGAATCTGTTTGCACATGGAGAGCGGGCGGGGAAACTCCTCGCATATTTAGTCCATTGTGAGGATAGGCCCCCGGTAGTTATTACTTTAAAGGATGACCTGGGTAATGAGATCACTGATCCTGCTGCGGTGGCACAGTGTTTCCGATCATTTTTTAGTACACTTTACACCTCTAAGGCCCCCGCTGACTGCACTGACATGCATGACTTTCTGGACTCTATTGACTTTCCCACTTTGACACCCGACCAGATGGCGACCCTCGAGGCACCCATTTCTGTGGAGGAGATTGCAGCAGCCGTGTCCAAGTTCCCTAGATCTAAGGCCCCCGGCCTAGATGGCCTCCCGATTGAATTCTTCTCCCAATATTCAGAACTCCTTTCTCCTAAATTATTGGCTTTGTTTCAATCTCTGTTCAAAGATGCAGCCCTGCCCCCTTCTATGCGGGAGGCGCTAATTGTGCTCATCCCCAAGCCGGGCAAGGACTTACACGCCCCAGAGTCTTACCGTCCCATCTCTTTGCTCCCAGTAGACACTAAAATCCTTGCGAAAATTTTATCCCTCCGTCTTAACAAGGTGATCCTTTCACTCATACACTCGGACCAGGCCGGGTTCATGCCTGGGAGGAACACCTCATTTAACCTTCGCCGGTTATTCATGAATCTCCAGGCACAACACGACGGAATGGGTAGCAGGGTGGTGGTCTCCTTGGACACGGCTAAAGCATTCGACTCGGTAGAGTGGCCATTTCTATGGACCTGCCTGGACCGATACGGCTTTGGACCTAATTTTATTAAGTGGGTCAAACTTCTATATAGCGCCCCGGTGGCCAGGGTCCTGGCCAACGGCTGGCAGTCGACCGCCTTCCCTTTATCCCGTGGCACTCGACAGGGGTGCCCCCTCTCCCCCCTGCTGTATGCCCTGGCCGCGGAACCCCTGGCGATGGCCATTAGAGCACATCCCGGGATTCGTGGCCTACGTAAGGGACCGCTGGAGGAGAAAATCAGCATGTATGCTGATGACACTTTGTTATATTTGGAAGACTCTTGAGAATCCCTGCTCACAGCCCTTTCTTTAATTGAACGGTACGAACGATTCTCCGGTTTTCAGATAAACTGGGATAAGTCACAAATTCTCCCGCTTGACGAGAGCCCGCAGGCGATCGCCCCCGCAAACCCGGCCCTACAATGTGTATCCCGCATTAAATACTTAGGGATTCAAGTGACAGCTAGCTCAGCAGATTATGTCCCGGATAACGTTCAACCCTTGTTCCCTCTGCTTAAGGCTAAAATTCAAGTATGGTCCAAATTACCTCTGGGAGTGATGGGTAGAGTCAATTTAATTAAAATGATTCTCCTTCCCAAAATTCTCTATGTTGTATGGCACTCTCCTATTTATCTGCCACTCAGGCTGTTTAAGCAGATGGAATCACTCCTCAAGACCTTTGTTTGGGGTGCTAACCGGCACAAGATCTCCTGGCGCAAACTCAAGAATCCTACAAATCTAGGGGGGTTGGCCCTGCCGGATTTTAATCTGTACTATCTGGCAGCTCAGTTGTCCCAGTTCTTTCACATAGATAAAACAGATAGAGAACGCTTCTTGACCCTGCTCTGCCCTGGGTGGGCTCATCCCCTCGGGGACCCCCTCCTAGTTATCCTTAGGGGCGTTAGGGGCTCGCCGGAGCCCCTGTGCCCCAGATCTCTTCTATATCACTATTGTCGGATCTGGGAGGTGGTTGCGTCCAGGCTTCGGTGCCCTCCATTCCACACATTCACCCCTCTGTGGCATAATAGCACATTGCGTGAGTTCCTCTCCATCCCTGACCTGTCGGTATGGAGTGGGAGGGGTATTCTTCTCCTTAGCCATATCTCCACGACCACTGGTCTACGGTCTTACGAGACCCTGCGAGACCAGTTTGCGCTCCAGGGCCCCATGCACTACAGATACTTACAGCTCTCCCATGCCTATAGATCTCAATTCCCTGACGGCCCTCCTGAGATAGAATCGGTTACCACCCTTGAGATTGTTAAAAGTACAGAACCCAGTCACCTCATTTCCATGTTCTACTCTGAGCTTCACACACCTTCCTCGACCACTTTAGCTTTTGCACTTAAGACCCGCTGGGAGCGCAATGTGGGGGCCATGGAGGATGAGGAATGGGAGGATGCCCTGGAGACGTGCCGCAGAGTGTCGCCAAAACTGTCGGATCGCCTAACCCAGACCTTTATATTACACCAGGCTTATCTCACCCCACTTAGACTGTCCAAATATCACCCTGACTTGGTCCCCTCTTGTCCTATGTGCGGAGACCCTGATGCTTCCTTCTTTCATCTACTGTGGAGCTGTCCCCAATTACAGACTCTATGGCAACAGGTAGTCACATTTCTGCATGACAAAATGGGGTCTCCTCTACAACTCTCTCCTAAGGAGTGTCTCCTGGGGGTCTATCCGGATGGAGAGATGCCCAAATCCACTGTCATATTTCTTCAGGAAACTTTGTTTATAGCACGTAAATTGATAGCCAGGCGGTGGATGAGACCTACTCCTCCTACTCTAGGATTGTGGATTAAGGAAATTAATAGTGTCATCCCATTATATAAACATAGGGGTTGCCCTCAGAAGTTCAACAAGATTTGGGACAAATGGGTGCAGTGCCCTGATACGGCTCAGTAGTGAAGTGGGTAACTACTTTATGCTGACCGCCCCTGTTAAATCAATATTGTCTGCTTGAGTGTTGGGCCGAAAGAAAGTAACTGACTACTGCCTTATTTTTACTATGTCTGTTCTGTTTCTAAGTGTTAATCACTGTGTATATTTGTATTTTTGTACCCCTGTGTGTTATGAATCTGATCGAAGTTTCAATGCACGGTTTATTTTTGTATTGTACCAAAAGTTTCAATAAACCTCACTGTTTTAAAAAAAAAAAAAAAAAGACTCACACCACACAACGTACGTCTTTCAGGTACGATGGTAGATTTAGGTAGATTATCTATCCTTTAACAGTGTAGGAATCACAGATTAAGACAAACCTCTATCCTTCACCACTTGGCTCTCAACAGCCAAGCCGTTAAAATCAGCAACTGTAAAGCAAGATGAAAGATTGGCCCTTGGGACAGCAGATGTTCCCTGAGAGGAAGTCTCCAAGGAGCATCGGCGACCAGCCGTACCAGATCGGAGTACCAAGACTGGCAAGGCCAGGCTGGAGCCAGTAGAAAGACCGGAATCCTTTGCTGCCTCAATCCTGCACAGGAGTCTTGGCATAAGTTTGAGAGGGGGAAAGGCATAAATCAGACGATACTGACGCCAAGGAGCCACTAATGCATCTGCGGCGTCGGCCAGAGGATCCTGAGACCATGCGCAAAACCTCTGTACCTTCCATGGAATATGTACAGCAGAGAGGGCTGGAACGATCCTTCTGCCCACCTTAGAATGCCAGCTACTTCCCGATCCACCATGTGCCCCCATGGTGATTGACAAAGGGCACAGCCGTGTCATTGTTCAATTGAATTAGTATCGGACACCCCTGAAGACGAATTGTCCAATGGTCCAGACAAAGACTGATCCCTTGCAGTTGCAGTACATTGATCGGCAGTCTGAATTCTCTTCCTAAGCACAAGTTGTGCGGAGGGCGCCCCCCGCACCCGGATAGGCTGGCATCCTTGGTGAACACCGCCCAGTACAGGGGGAGAAGGATTTCCCTGTCAAAGTGCCGGAGAACAAGATTACCTCTAGAGACTGTGGATTCTTGTCCCATTTCACCACAATCTCTTTTTGCAGAGATCTCGTGTGGAACTGTGCAAACGGAACCGCCTCAAAGGTAGACACCATACAAGCCCAGAGGGATGACCATCTGCTGGAAAACAGAAGCTGAATTGCTTCCTGCAATTTCTGGAGTTTTTCCAGAGGAAGCAACACTCTGGCTGAGGCCGAATCCACCCAGATAGTCCAGTTTTGTGAACGGAACCAGAGCAGACGCCTGAAGGTTCAGAATCCAACTGAACCCCCTCAAGACAGAGATCGCAGAGTAATCTCCAAGGCATCCATCAGAGCAGTCGGAGACTCTGCTCGCAGAAGAAGATCGTCCAGGTACCCAAGTACCGCGATCCCCCACTGACGCAACAATGCTAGCATCGGGGCCAACACTTTGTGAAAATCCGAGGAGCGCAGGCAAGACCAAAGTTAAACACCACAAACTGATAATGCTCCTTCCCCACGGCAAAGCGCAGGAAGCACTGGTGACCGACACATATTGGAATGTGAAGGTAGGCGTCCTTGATGTCGATAGAAGCGAAAAAATCCCCTAGATGTAGGGACGCCACTACCAAGCAGATGCACTCCATTTGGAACTTCTGTACCCGCACAAGGCAGTTTAGCGCCTTGATGTTGTCACGTACCTGATCCGAAGCCGGAGTGTAGAGAGGGCTCCCCCTTGCGGCTAGGTGCAGAGCACCCCTGGAAGTGGGACAGGGAGTGCTGTGCCCGAAGTTGCACGGGTTGCCGGTGTTCTAAAATTTTGTCGGACCCGTGAAAAAATCGGACCTCGTCACTTCCGGTGACAGAGCGTCACAAAACAGTTGATAGGAGTGGTCCGTGCGCATGCGCAGAAGACATTTTTCGAGGTTTGGCAAAATTATAACAGAGAACGGACAGCTGATTGTGAGAAGGCGGGGCTGAGGTGCGACGGGACCGAGGCACATATGCAGAGCTGGTGGAGGAGGCGGGACGGAGGTGCGGCCGTGTAATATATGCAGGACTTAAGCGATTCCCTGTTTTATTATCTTTAGTAATTATCGTATTATTTATCCTTCGGATTTCATGACATTTAGTATTTCTATAATGCAAAATAAGAAATAGTAAATGTAATGAAATCCTAAGGATAAATAATACGATAATTAGTAAAGATAATAAAACAGGGAGTCGCTAAAGTCCTGCATTTATTACACGGCCACGCCTCCATCCCGCCTCCTCTATTCAGCTCTGCAGATGACGCGGCGGTGTCTTCCGTCCAACCTCAGCCCCGCCTCCTCTCATTCAACTGGTCGCTCTGTGTTATAAGTTTACCAAACCAAGATAATGTCTGGTGCGCATGCGCACTTGAGACTCCTATAACCGGAAGTGACGAGGTCCGATTTTTTCACGGGTCCGACAAAATTTTACAACACCGGTTGGGATGACCAGATGGAAGCAGGAACAAAGCTTGTTGTGAAGTTCCAAGCAGGTCCAGAACACTTTGGCAAGCCAGGCAGTAGCAGGATGCAAACAGGAACAGACTGGGAGTATGCTGTAGAGAAGTCAAGAGCCAAGCCGAGGTCAAGTATAGGAGCAGACAACAGGAAACCAGGAGTAAGCCAAGGGGTCAGGAGCCAGGAGAAACAACGTCAGACAGTCCGGGTCGGCAACAGGGAATCACGATCAGCAGGTTACAAGGCACAGGGAACACGGGAGGCTGTTGATCATCCAGCAACTTGTTGTTGAGATTGCTGGCTTTAAATAGGCCGTTTAGCGCCAAGCGCCATTACGCACTTGCGTATGCGCGTGCGCATTGGCGCACGCACATTTCGGACTGCGTTCGCCCGTGATTGGGCGCGCATGCGTGTTCGCGCCAATGCGCGAACTCGCTGATTGGCAATGACGTTGGTAGTGCCCTGACAGATGTCTAGAATTGGACCTACCTTGCCTTCCTTCCAGGGAACTGTAAACAGGTTTGAGTAAAACCCCAGAACACATTCCGAAGCCGGAACCGGGAAAATCACCCCATGAAGTAACAAGTCTTGCACTGCCCCAAAATGACCCCATAAGTGATCTGGGGACAAGTGCAGGTTGGAAGGTAGGAACCTTTCTGGAGGAAAGAACCGAAACTGGTTCTTGTAGCCAGACTGAAAGACTTTGTGGACCCACTTGACCTATACCAAAGAGGTCCATGGATCCGGAAATCAGCAAAGACTTCCTCCCACCCCAGAAACGGGTGAGGGTTACCCTTTATGCAGAGGAAGCCTTGTCCGCAGGTCTGGAAGAGCCCCTCGTGGCTTGCCAGACCAGGTCCTCTTGGAACCCCTGGGGGAGGCCCTGAAGGACTTTTATCCCTTGGGGGACGAAAAAAGGCCTCTTTAGAGCCGGGAAGAATGGACCACATCTACTAATGATGCCATCCAAGGAAGCTTGCCATCCAAGGAAGCTCCAAACAGGCGATCCCCCACAAAGGGGAGATCAGATAAGGCCTTCTTAGAGCTCTGGTCCACAGACCAGCATTGTCAGTCAGATAGGATGCCAAAGGACCACTGCTGATACAGACAGCCTAAAATCAAAGAAGCCGCATCCAAAGAGGCATCACAGATAAACTGTAGTCCCTGGATCAACTGTTCTGCCAGCTCCGTAAAGGCAGGGGGAAGCCCTTTCCCCTCCAGGTCTCGGCGTAAAAGTTTAGCCCACTCGCCAGAGTTTGCGACACCAAGGCAATAAACCTGTGGTGCCAAAAGGACCGGCGCCTCAGATGCAGCATCTCAGCCATGTTTAAAATGTTCCACTCTGACACAATCAGTGCATCCGCCAGTGCCTTTTCATGCATAGCTAGAGGAGCAGAGGAACCATCCTCACTGTCTGAGCACTCAGGGTGCGTGGACGCAGACCCAGTAGGGTAACTCGCGCCCAAAACCGATTCAGGATGTGATGGACAGATGAGGCAGGGGTGGGAGGTGGACGCTATATACTAAGGTCACCCGGAAAAAACAACAATCAAGGGAGGGCTTCCGACTGCAATCCCACAAGGGGAACGCCTACCCAGGGTCCACGAATGGACCCCCCACTGGACCCCGCAAAAAACAAGAGGGTTACCCTTCGAGCCCCTCCAAAGAGGCCCACACAATAGGAAATAGCCCTTTTTAAAGGGGGCCGCCCGCCGTGATGCGTACGCGCAGGTCCTGATGGTCCCGCACCGCTAAAAGGGGTAGGTGCTAGGGATCGACCGATTATCGGAAACACCGATATATCGGGGGCCGATATGCACTTTCCCCGATATATCGGAATCGACCCCTGAGGTTACCTTTATTGCCGATATCTAGGGAAAGTGCTTGTACCGTGGTGATGCCTGCAGCTAGAGGCATCACCCCGGTACCGGTGTCCATAGCTGACGGTCGGCTGACTTGTAATGACAACCGATGCGGCTGAGAAGCCACTCGGCTCTTATTACAAGGAGCGGGGGGACGTCCCTCCCACCGCCTTCCGCGGCTCGCCCGGGTCTCCCGTCTCCATCTCAACTCGGCGCTGAATTAAAAAAACTGACAGCATTCACAACAGCCAAACTTGGCGTTTTGAATGCTTTTCGGTGCCAAGGAGGGGTTTGGGGTCTTTTAGACCCCCAGATCCCTCCACAAGGAGTACCTTTTTTACACGTCCGAAAATATCGGCAGATATCGGCCGATACCGATTTCCGATGACCAAAATATCGGTATCAAAAAAACGATATCGGTCGATCACTAGTAGTTGCCCTCCACAATATTGGCATCATGGTTGCCATCAAAAATTAAACTGCCCCCACAGCGCCACCCCGTCCAAGGGAGGTGCCAAGCTGGCCGCATGGTTAAGTAGGCCGCAAGACGCAACCCTAATTTGTGTGGAAGCCCAGCAGCAAGTGCACTCATCCCAGCCTGGCTCACTGGGGCTCTCCCACTCAGGGGTAGATGCCCAAATGAAGGGTAGTGGGTTTAGCCATCCTCACTGGGGCCGCCCTACATAGCCCCCCGACCAGTAGGCTGCAAAGGCATGGCCTAAGCCTGGGGAAGGATCCGGCCGCGTGAGGCGTGGACCCGCGGATGCCAAACTATCCGCTTCCCCAGCCCAACAACTGCAGCAGTGAGCCCAGAGGAGATCCCTGTCCTAATCACCAACCCCCAGGATAGCAGGGGAACCCTGCTCAACCCCCCATTGTGCACCAAGAAAAACCTGGTCAGCAGCAACTCCAAACAAGCCCCCTTTAGGAGCATGTGGCAAAAGACAGCTCATAACCTCATCCGGGGGGGGGAGGGGGGCCTGAAGACCCACAGTGACCACCACATTTTTAGAGGGCTGGGGAGGGGACTCGGGGGTCCCACTGTCCCAGGGAGGGGTCCATGTCCACCCCAAAATCCTCCAGGGGTAAAGGGGGGACAGCTACTTACCATACCAGGAACAGGGAGGGCACCGCTCCTGACAGACCACTGCTCCATCGGGATGTGGGTGGCTGTCGGCCAGGAGGAACACTGCGACTCAGGCTGAGGCCAGGTCATATGCGCCCTTGCAAGACGTCTAACTCGCAGGCCAGCCCCCGTCCGGTGGAGCTATGTCGCGGCTGACCTAGCACAGAGCTGAGGCCTGCACACGCTCGCTGGTCAGACTGGGGGGACCCCTCTGGATCTAGATTTTCCAGTCCATCACTCAGTCTGGCAGTTGATAGTAGATTCTCACAGGAACAAAATAACAAAGATGGGAAAAATCCATTTAAAAAGAAAAAATTGCCAGGACCAGAGATCCCAGCAAGGAACGAGATCCTTAAACCTGACTAGACAGAAAAAAATTGAGTGCCTATAGCTGAGTGTGGGTGTTTATCCCCTGGGACTGCCCATAGGTGTAGTCAAGCTTTTTCCTGCCTAGTGTCCTACTCCTGTAGGGGGCAGTATAACACAGAGGCTAGAGAAAATATGTTTTATGTTAGGTATTCAGGCAGGCAGGTCTGTCAAAGAGTTATTTTCAAGATTACTGAAGCTGCCTAACCACTTGCCAACTGCCCGCCCGCAACTTACTGTGGGCGAGTGGCGGCTGTAGGCAAAATGATGTACCTGTACACTGCTGCCTACTTCTGGGTGTAGGGCGCGAGCATATGGGTGTGGGGGTGTTTTTCAGCTGCAGGGACAGGACGACTGGTTGAAATCGAGGGAAAGATGAATGCGGCCAAGTACAGGGATATCCTGGACAAAAACCTTCTTCAGAGTGCTCTGGACCTCAGACTGGGCCGAAGGTTTACCTTCCAACAAGACAATGACCCTAAGCACACAGCTAAAATAACGAAGGAGTGGCTTCACAACAACTCCGTGACTGTTCTTGAATGGCCCAGCCAGAGCCCTGACTTAAACCCAATTGAGCATCTCTGGAGAGACCTAAAAATGGCTGTCCACCAGCGTTTACCATCCAACCTGACAGAACTGGAGAAGATCTGCAAGGAGGAATGGCAGAGGATCCCCAAATCCAGGTGCGAAAGACTTGTTGCATCTTTCCCAAAAAGACTCCTGGCTGTATTAGATCAAAAGGGGGCTTCTACTAAATACTGAGCAAAGGGTCTGAATACTTAGGAACATGTGATATTTCAGTTTTTCTTTTTTGCAACAATGTCAACAATTCTGTGTTTTTCTGTCAGTATGGGGTGCTATGTGTACATTCATGAGGAAGAAGAATGAACTTAAATGATTTTAGCAAATGGCTGCAATATAACAAAGAGTGAAAAATTTAAGGGGGTCTGAATACTTTCCGTACCCACTGTATATCCCATAGATGGTAGGCTCTATAACTTTTATGCAAACCAATCAATATGCACTTATGGGGATTTTTTATTATCACAGACATGTAGCAGAATACATTTTGACCAAAACGTATGAAGAAATTAGATTTTTGATTTTTTTTTTTTTTTTATTGGATTGTTTTATAGCAGAAAGAAAAAAATACTGTTGTTTGTTTTTTCCAAATTTTCGGCATTTTCTTCATCTATATCGCAAAACAAAATAAAACAACTCATTGCTGATCGAATACCACCAAATAAAAGCTCTGTTTGTGTGAAAAAAAAATAATATAAATTTGGTTTGGGTACAGCTTTGCATGACCGCGCAATTACCAGTTAAAGTAGTGCAGGGCTAAATATCAAAAAATGCCCTGGTTATGATTGGGGTAAAATCATCCGGAGCTGAAGTGGTTAAATTTGGTCTGGACATCTATGCTTAGTTGACCTCTTGTATATAAAAGGGATAAACTATACTACCATTTTGTTTCACGTTACCATGGCAGTGCATAGAATTTGGTTATTGTAGATTTATGAATTTGGAATTCACTGGTATTATAAGTGGAAAGACAAATAAAGAGACAGTAAACCTCTAAGGCAGACTTGTCATATGGTTTGTGATGTCAGTTCTTCTACAATGACAAGGCCACAGAAGATGATTTCACTTTGAGACTTACCTGACTTTCTGTTCCATCTTCAGTAGGTTCATACAGGTCACTGATTGCAACAAACCTGTAACAAAAATTAAAAAACACAAACTTTACTATTGCCTAAATTTACTGATGACGCTTCTGGCTTAAGAATAACCAAGCACTGTGACTCCTCAAACAAATCATGTAGAGGCACAGGTTAGAACGCTGCAAAGACTATTTGTTTTTTAGTTCACACTATCATTTCCAAAAATGTTAAAAGTTTTCTGGTTTCAGTGCCTTTTGTTTAAGGCTCCATGCACACTAGCATTTTTTTTTAAGCTCCTAGAACCAAAATAGTGTTATCCTAGGTGTCCACTCTGTCTGGTCCCATTTGGCGCTTTTCCACTGCATGGAACCGAACGGTTTGGCTCGCTTTTGCGCTTTTCCACTGCATGGTACCGCATGGTATGTGTTAGAACGGTTCGGTACGGTACGGCGGCGCTTTTCCACTACATGGTATGGCTCGTTACGGCTCACTTAAACAGTACACCTCGGTTGGGGTTTCAAGCGGGCCGTACCGATACCATATCCCACAATCCTTTGCATGCAGCATTGATTGTTAGTCACTACTAGCCACTGATTGATCAGAGAATCATTGTAATACCACCCACTTAGTACTAAGTACTACAACAGTGGAAAAGCAAACCGAGCCGAGTAGAGCCTATATAGTGCTGAAAGGTGCCGACTCGTACCACGCAGTGGAAAAGCAAACTGAGCCGAGCTGGGCCAAGCAGTGCCGAGTAGAGCCGAGCCGGTACTTGCAGTGGAAAAGTGCCAATTGAGACTTTACAGGAATTTGTGCAAAAATTTAATGTCAACACATTGAATTTATATTTTACATTAATATATGACATGCAACAAATTTTCCTTTCTGGATCTCAAGATTTACAAGGGATCCAATAACCGGCTACTACACTTTTATCGGAAGCCCACAGCCACTAATGCTATATTACATGCAGTGAGTGCTCATCCCAGACATGTTATTCAGGGCATCCTGCTTGGACAATATTACAGGATTCGTAGAAATTGTACAGAATCTGACTGTTTTGAACAGGAATCACAAAGACTATGGCAGAGATTTTTGAATAGAGGCTATAGTCAGAAAAGTGGTAAACGTGCCCACAAAAAGGGATGGTCCACATGATCTTCTTCTGTTTCAGGGAGAAAAAGATCTATCTACAAACCAAACTAGATTGATCACCAAATTTAATGCTCAGGCCGCACAAGTCCGGAGCACCCTTGATAAACATTGGCATATCCTCGCTGAGGAGGATATACTTAAATAATTTGTTGAGTCAAAACCGGCTATTACTTATAGACGGAACCAATCTATTAAGGATCTAGTTACCTCGAGCCATTATCTAAGATTAGGCAGAAGAGACCCCTGGACCAAACTCCCTTTGGGGACCTTTCCCTGTGGTAATTGTGAATATTGCCCATTTATTGCTAGGAAATCATCTCAAACACTCCCTACGGGCAAATCTTTCTCCCCACAACACTTTGTATCATGCCAGACAGTAGGCATATTGTATATTATGAAATGCAAGTCAGGCGTTTTATGTAGGAAAAAAAACAAACGTAAATTTTGGGAACACATATGGGATCATGTCATATTTGCTAGATGAGGTGATTTGGAGAATCATGTGGCTCGCCATTTTGCTCAATCCTATGATTACAAGATGGAGAGCCTACAGTTTTTTGCCCTGGAACGTATCCACCTGCATCCGCGTGGTGGACAAATCTGAGTTATTCTGCAGCGCAAATGCAGGTGGATTTTTAACCTAAATGCAAGTTCTAATGCTGGCCATCCACTAGCCGAAAGATCGTTTGAAAATCTGTGATTTGGTCAGATCGTTTGTTTTTCGTCCAGTTAATGGGCACAAATAGAAAATCGTTTTTAACTTTTCAGAGCTGAAAAATCAAAGGAACAGTTTTGAAAATCCGCCGGCCGAACGATAAACAAACAATAAATTTAAAGGTTAATGTCTTTCTCGGCCGACCTGTTTGCACTATGCATATGTGACAAACTGAACGAAAAACGGATTCATTTATGTCCATTGAACGATTTATCGTTCGAAATTTGGTCATAAAATGATGCCACGATCCTCTGCTCTCACGGCTTATTTTTAATTTTTCGAAAATGAGTTTGCCCGATATTTCGGCTAGTGTATGGCCAGCATAAACCAGGGCTAAATGAGAAAAAAAAGCTTTGTGCCATTTTTGGATAATTAACAAAACGGGTCTATATATGCCATTTGTATATGGGTTTTTTTTCCCTCACATTTTTTTATTAGATGGTGGCTACTGGCTATCCACCGGTTCATCCTCGTTCAATTTTAAAAGACTCTTATTTTTTATTTGTGAATACATATGTCCCAACTGTGATCATGGCTCTATGAGGCAGATAATGGATCATATTTTTGATTATCTATATTTGAGGTATTATATATTATTTCTTAATTCCTGTTTCTTATCATGCTTTTGTGGCTTTTTTTTTTTTTTAAAAAAAGGAAAAATATTTTCTTTTTCCCTTCCTCTTTCTGCCTTAATTTCCCCTTGGTGTCTCCATGTTGTCCTTTATCTGGTATCATTCATTCATTTATAATTTATATATTTTTCTTTCTTCTTTGATTTTGTTAATTGAATTTGATTTTTTTATATACTTCATATAATTTGTTATGCTATGTTCGTTTTGAATTATGTTTAGAACACATTCTGTATGCTGTTTATTCGTTTAATAAAACCAGATACGTGGATCCTGAAGAAGATCCAGATTCTGGCGAAACGCATTGATCCAGATCCATATGTACTTATCCACGCATTTTCCTACACTGGATGATCATGATACTTGTTTGCTATAACGCTCTCAATATATTGAAAATTTACTGTACATGTTTTTTTAAATATTTTTTGTACTAACAAATTGGATTCTGATTTCAGTAGATCAGACATACTGACAATGAATTTTGCTTTATTCAGAAAGGCCATGTGTTGTGTGTCAGTGAAGGAGCCGCATTCAGGAAAATAGTGGTGTCAGCGTAAGAGCTTGCTCTGGAAGAAGGAACAGTTATCCACTTGAGAGGAATTTGCAGCTTCCTCATGGCTTGCACCAGAATTGTCATTATTTGTCCAATGTGCTCCCAATCCCAAGCTCCCATAATCTGCTAATACTAAGTGAGGATCTTCCCATGTGGGACAATCATGGAATGGATGCCGACTGATGGGATTTAGCATGTCCAGTGTGAAAAACTTGCAATAACCCAGGACTAACTGCGTTCCTATGGCTGTGTCTTTGAGGTATCTGGCAACAGGTGTGAATGCCAATTTTAAATAGATGAGCACTATACAAATGTTATCTATAAGGCCAAATCAAGCGAGACAATAAAAGTTAGGGAAGAAATACTCAAAGTATAGATTACCCCATAACCTATGCCTTCAAAACTATTTGTGTGCTTAGCACCGCGGTGTGTTTTGTAGGATGAAAGGATATAATGTAGTAAGTACTACAGATCAAAGAAATGATCCAACAAGACAGGTATAGCCAGGAACCGATGTGTAAAGGTACAGGGAAACCCTGTCTTAGCTTGTCTACTTCACTTGTGTTATCCAGGGTCCAGGCTTCGCCCGTCATGGTAAAAATGCCCCTGAAGAAGTCTTAGGATAGGAAATATAGGCCATAGGAAAGAACCACGGCCCTGGACCTGCATAGCACCTTGCAGCTAACCCACTAGTTGCATCCTTACCAAGGTGAGCATCAAACACAAGATCCAGTGACCTAAGCAAACATTACAGGCCTGCTCTGATCCCACAGGGACTGGGCATGTTTCCCAACATATAATAAGGGTAAGCAATCTGGAAACTGCTAGTGTGCTGCAAGGCAAAACGCAGTCAGATCTTGATAGAAGTGACGTGACAGTCAAAGAAGAAAAAGAAAGCTTTTGAAAAATAGGCAAAAATCTTCTACAACAGAGGGGGGTCTATAAGCTAGGGACCCTAGCAAAAACTGGAGCCTCAAAAAGTAGGCGGGGTTATATGGGTACAACACTTTTGTCCAATCGCCTGAAGGTAGCAACATATAACCCATGGTCCGAGAATCAGCCACGGTTGTCTTTGACCATGGGTGTCCTGTACTGTACAATTAAGATTCTGGCTTGCATTTCACTTCTAGGGTACATTTACAACAGATGGCAATAGTTTATTGTGCAAATTTACACTTTGATAACTTTTTATTAAGGGCTCCATTGATTAAAATGACAATTTTAGCACACGAGATGCAGTAGGCAGAATGCTTTGCCAACACGTCAGCTCAGTGTGTTATCCCTGGTTTACACCAGTACAGCTTTGAATTCGCACTGAAGTAGTGTGATTTCAAAGCCGCTGAAAAGTACAATTTCAAAGCCACCGAACCGTGTGATTTCAAGTGTGGCTTGCTGACATCTGCGCAACTTCATTTACACAAATTTCAATGCAAGTCGCACGTGAAATTGCACAGAAATAGTGCAGGAACCTTTTCAAAGTGGCATAGACATGAGTAACAGTGATTTGAATGGTTCCATTGTTGGCAAAGGGGTGCGACTTGTCATGTGTTTCATGACAAATTGCACTGGTGTGAACCAGGCTAAGTGTGAATGTGAACTTTTTAACTATAGATTCTAACAACACATAAATTCCACTTAACAAAATAAAACTGCAGAGGCACTCCTAGGGTGAGGCAGCCTTGAAAGGATAACTTCATCTTTTCAGAAAAAATTATAAATGCACATCTTTTTGCAGGTAAAAAAAAAAAATAGAATTTTTGTAAGAACTTACCGTAAAATTATTTTCTCTGAGTCCTCTGACAGACGCAGCCACTTCATAGTTTCCTCACAAATGGGTAATGTGCCCTCTACAGGAGTAAGACTAGGCAGTGAAACTCATAGAAAAAACTTTTCACTAGACACACCCTTAGGGGCTGTCCCTTCAGACATTACCCCAGACAAATCGTGCTTACTAATCCGTTTTGTAACAAGCAGTGAAGGAAAAGACAACCAACCCCAAAATAGAGGGGCGGGGGCT
Organism: Pelophylax lessonae; assembly: GCF_965119305.1. NCBI lineage: Eukaryota > Metazoa > Chordata > Amphibia > Anura > Ranidae > Pelophylax > Pelophylax lessonae. The sequence continues at coordinate 192,267,033 of NC_138774.1, read as the reverse complement.
GCGTCTGTCAGAGGACTCAGAGAAAATAATTGTACGGTAAGTTCTTACAAAAATTCTATTTTCTCTTATGTCCTCTGACAGACGCAGCCTCTTCATAGTTTCCTCACAAATGGGACATCCCAAAGCAGTGTAGGCATGAGGGGTGGGAAGAAACGCAACCAGAAAAACGGTAATGATCACTCAAGGCCAGAGAAAACGTAGCCAACAGGGCAACAGAAGCTCAACCAACAGGAGCTAACCCCAAAACAAAAATTCACCCCACGAAGAGAAAACCACATCTCTTCAGCAAACAGCAGCCTGCAAAACTCTGCAGCCAAAGGGAGCATCCGAGGATGCCATCAAGTCAATCTTGAAGTATTTAGTAAAAGTGTGCACAGACAACCAGATCGCAGCTTTACACACATGAGCCAGAGAAGCCTGATGGCGAAAAGCCCAAGAGGCACTCATAGCTCTCGTTGAATGTGCCCTCACAGGGAAAGGAGGCACCTGACCCTTTAGTGAATAGGCCTGAACAATAGTCTGTCTGATCCATTTGGAAATGGTTGCAGCGGACACAGTCGAACCCTGACGAGGTCCCTCATTCTCAAAGAAAAAATAAAAACTGAGACCGTAGTCCCAGCAGGGAAAAACTAGGTCCTACTCCTAAAACTAGACAGCAAGAAACTGATTAGCCAGCACGATGTGTCTGGGGTAATGTCTGAAGCGACAGACCCTAAGGGTGTGTCTAGTGAAAAGTTTTTTGAGTTTCCACTGCCTAGTCTTACTCCTGTAGAGGGCGCATTACCCAGTTGTGAGGAAACTATGAAGTGGCTGCGTCTGTCAGAGGACGTAAGAGAAATGTGCATTTATTTATTTTTTGTTGCAGGAGCCTGTAAAGCCTTGCACCAGCGATCAGCAGATCGCTGATGCCATGCAGTTCTTCTGTAGACCTGTCAGTGTATCTGCTTCTCCATACCTCTCACGAGGAAGCCGATACATGCTGACAGGACGAATGAATGAACTACCACAGCGCCGTGGTGGTTCATTGAAAACTACAAGCTGACAGATGCAAAGGCCTTGTACCTTGGAGCTTGTCGTTTTCCATTCGCAGAGCACTGTGAATGAAAGACGCAGCCGGGTGGGCCACAGTTTTTTCTTTTTTTTTCAATTTGAGTTAGCGGGTGGAGAAGAACCCCCGCTAGCTGGCACAGCGGGGATCGGGGAGTTATGGGGGCTGGTGTATTCATAACATCCCCCCCCCCCCCCCCCAATATGGGTGAAAGGTGAACTTATGCTTTAATTTCTTGCAGAGGAAAATAGAAGTTACTTAGAAGCTGCAGGGTGACAGGTCTGTGTTATTACTCAACTCCTTTAGGGCATGTGTCAATGGAACTGCTGGTCTTACTGTACAAGTCAATGGGGCGTAAAAGCAGCTTGAAGGAAGGTGATCCAGCTTAGAAGGCCAAATGCAGGTCAGAAGGAGTTCAACTACAGGTCAAATGCACGTCAATGAACTCTGATCTCAAAAGAATCTTAAACTGATGTCAAATGTAGGCTGAGTGCCCTTTAAAGGAAGCTGCATCTACCCATCAACAAACACAAGCCCTTCTTAAGGTTTCCCTGCTCCGATAGCACATGAGAGTACTGTAATTTAGTATGGGAAGAGAGCAGACACAGATTATATAGACTGAGGTTGTTAGTTACTGGACAGCTATGACTGAATACTAGCTGCTCTCTATTACAACAAAAGGAGGTTAAAGTGTTCACTGGTTATATTTAATGATTAGGCAATACTTATTTCTGCAAGTTTATGAATGCACATTGCACAGTGACAATCACAGATTTTAGGAAAAAGTCTTTGCAAACGTCATGTAGATTCTTACTTTTGGTCTATAGGCTCCAGCAGCTCTAGTGCTGGCTCAATCTCTTTCTCGGGCTCCTGTGTCTCCACCGTGGTGCTGACGATAGCAATATACTTTCCTTGTGCGGCCACATTGTGTGCATACGAGATCATACACACATAGATGTCTGCATTGAAACATAAGCACAAAGTTTCCTTTTTATTGATTATCTAATCCTCATGAGTCTGTATAATTGACAACTCCACCACTGTTGTATTGGTCTCACCTGATTTCCTGTTGACCTGGTTCTGTGGAATGATGATTTGGCAAGAGTTGGCATCGTTGGTGTTTTTGATGGGATGACTCAAGATGCAGATGACGCGTATTACCTGACCAGCCTTGCGTACTCGGTCAGAAATGTAGCTGGGGTCGCAAATCAGTTGCTTGCAACGTGCCACCTACATGAGACAGGCATTATGTGATAGTTACATTCCCTTACTCTTGAAAGAAGCGTCTCAGATCTCACCAGATGTCTACACACTGCCCAGAAACCCCCAGATATATGTATTGATTTTAAAAATATAGTAAATTAGCACTCTGTAGCAAATTAATCTGGAACAAAGAGCATGTACTTTGGCGGGGGGGGGGGGGGGGGAGATCAAAGTGTGCTGAGCTGTCAAGAGAACAACTTCGGCAACTTCAGTACTTGTGAACTTTGAAGGTGAATTTCTCTAAGTGCCTACAGCTATAAATGTTTAAAGCTCATTTCCTGTCTGTTAAAAATATGTTAATACTCGATGACCATGGCCATGTCACAAATTCACTTTAAGACACCATTTGGGAACCCACCAGATATTTAGACATTGCTTGGGACCTAACTATGCATCTAACAAGGCTCAAGAACCAAGAACTCACCAGGCTCAGGAAACTATTCAGGAACCCACCACACATTCGGACACTTTTCAGGAACCCATCTGAAGTCCAAACATAGCTTGGGATGTCATCATACATCCATACATTGCTGAAGAACCCAACAGATAACTATATACTAGTCAGAAATTCAATGGGCATACAGTATATACACTGCTCAGTAACTCTCCAGATATGAAGACACTGCTCAGGGATTCAACAGTTGTCCTCGAACTCCCTGTACTATAAAACCCAACAGACCATAACACGCTATTCAGGAACCTGCCATATAATGCTTGGGATCTTATATTTATCTAGACACTTGCCAGATATCCAGTCACTGCTCGAAGATACAACAGGCCTAAAGGCACTGTTTAGAAATTCACCAGATGTCTAGACAGACATATTTCTGAAATCTATGCACAATTTAGCAACCCAGGGCTTGTACCGTTCATACTTATTTAAGGAACTCGCAGACTTTGAAAATGCATATTTAGCCCAAACATTAAAACACCACATTTCAACATCCTACAGTCACTGGTTCAGAACTTACCTCTCCCTCTGACTTTACTCCCACCACCTTTCCTTTCTCCATTACAATCTCATCTACACTCTTGTTTAACATGTATGTTCCACCATAGATTGCGCTCAGCCTGTGAGGATAAACAGAGTAAAAGACTTATTTGATGTCTAGGGAAATTAATGAAATGTCCAGAATAAACAATGACCCTAACAACTGACTAGTTCCTTACAGAAGCTTAAAACCCCACCAATGTTTCATCTTCATATACATTTATTAGACCCAATGTCACCTCACCTAGCAAACCCTTGTGGCAGTTCACCAAGTCCATACAAAGGGTACAGGTAGGGGCTCTTTCCATATCTCGCCAAAGACTCACTGTATAGTTTGATACGATTTATAGTTTCAAGGCAAGGCTGATCCAGATAGCTGAAATGGAAAAAAAACAGATAAGCAATGACCCAAACATAAACTCTATTTATTGGGCATTTCAGTCCCTCCAGGAAAAGTCTGACCCAAAGACTCAACAGGACAAGATACCATGCAAATGCATTATTTTAGAACAGTGTACAAAAATACTTAAAGTGCAACTCCACTTTTGTTAAGAAAAAAACCCTCTGGGTGATCTATGTACATTGCAGGGATTTAACAAACTTTGTCAGATTGCTACCTTTTGTTATATTGAAGAAATAGCTGTTGGTTTGTCTGTGTCCATGTTCTAAGTAAATCTGAATGGGAGTGATTTTGTAATTATCAATCAGCTGCTGCACTTGCAGGACTTTAATAAGGAAAGTTTCAGGGTCTGCGTTCCTTTAGACATGATTTCCCTTTGAGAGTATCTCACCAAAAAGTAAATTTTTTGTTGCAGGGGATGCAAAATCTGACTTGTAAGTGCAGACTTCTGGGAAAATCAGTGAGCCAAGCAGGAAATTATGTTTCTGGGGGGTGTTCTGTATACCATCTGTGTACAGAACGTATCCAGGTAGCCATACTGCATTGAATTTTACCAAAAATTACATTGCTGCAGATTGAAAAGGATTTGTAACTTTTCATAACCTTCAATTACAATATGACTTGTGTCGCAGTTGTATATGCTATGTTATTTATTTTTTTTTTTTTATTTGCTAATTTTTATTTATTTTTTTAAACTAAAGAGGAGATACCCTTCAATGCAGTGGTAAGCTCCGTTTTTTAACTTGTACCTACAGGCAAGCCAATAAAATGGCTTACCTGTAGGTACAGGTAAAGTGGTTGTAAGGGTAGAAGTTTTTTTTTTTATCTGAATGCATTCTATGCATTCAGATAAAAAGCCTTCTATGTGCAGCAGCCCCCCAAATACTTACCTGAGCCCCCTCTCGGTCCACAAGTGTCTCAGCCATCCGGGACTTTCCCTCCTGATTGGGTGAGACACAGCAGTGGCGTCATTGGCTCCCCCTGCTGTCAATCAAAGTCAGTTAGCCAATGTGGAGAGAGAGGGGCCAGGGCCTAACCACGGCTCCATGTCTGAATGGACACATGGAGCTGCAGCTCGGCTCAGGTGCCCCCATAGCAAGCTGCTTGCTGTAGGGGGACTGAGCGGGAGGGAGGGGCCAGGAGCTTTGGCAAGGGACCTGAGAAGAGGAGGATCCGGGCTGCCCTGTGCAAAACCACTACACAGAGGCGGTAAGTATAACATGTTTGCATTTTCAAAGAAAATAAAATGAGACGTTACAATCGCTTTAATATCTCCTAAACGTGCATCATTTAGGAGATACTCACATGTGTAGCAGCCATCGCACGTGCACTGCGCTCTGAATGGACAGCACATTCGAGTGTGTCATCCATTGAGAGTGCTGTGCCACGATCGTGACTCCGACGCATATGCATGGGAGTGATGTCATCACGGCTCACCCATTCAAACAGCTGGCCCCTGTGAACTCGTAAGGAAGACCAGGCGAAGATGTAATCGCTGTCAGTGGTGACAACGTGTCCTTTTTTTTTATTTTTTTTTTTAGGTAAGTCTGTCATACTGTGCTAGTATGCAGTGCATACTAGCACATTATGACGGTAACCAGCAGGGGGACCAGTTTTTTTTTTTACAGTTTACCGCTTTAATAAATCCACCTACTCATCAGTTCGATAAAGGGCCAGAGCATGTCCTGTAAAGTCTATGACGTCCTGGCCTAAGTCGAATTTCTTGTAGACGTCTCTCATGGTTGTGCTCTTGGGATCCACTCCTTCGAATGTTTTTGAGTCATTCTCATCAAAGTTGGCCACAAAAACCAAGAACTTGCGGAAGCGTCGCTTCTCAAACATGCCCATGAGGTCTGCAAAAAAAAAAGTTGGTGGAATGGAATTAAACCTAAGTCCCTACAACAAGTCCCAACCCCCATGTTTTACCCAATATAGTCTGATATAAATTGGCCTTTAATATATTTTTACAAGAACCTAAGAAAACAAAGCTGTATGTGGCTCTCCTATATTAGAGATTTGGGGGTATAATAACAGTTTCAGGAATTTTCCTGATGTTTATTAACAAGATGTTTACTTACTGGATGCCAGAGCCTCAGTCTCGGTGGATGGCACCTTGTAGATCTTCCCTCCTTTGTAGACAAAACTCCCTTCCACCACTTTGAAGTCCAAATAACGAGTAACTTCAGTGTATAAAAGCATCTTTACCAGCTGGCCTAGAAAATTAAGAATAAAACAGGGTTATTATTGTTTCTTTATATTGGGAAAGTTGAATACTCATACTATGTTCTGAGAATACTGTCTCTCTTGCGTCCATAGTTCCCATATTAACCAATTTCTTGGTATACTTACAATCCTGTAATAGAAACATAGCAGGAACTGGGCAGGAAGAGTGCGTTTTGAACTTTTGATCAAGACACAAACATAGTAGATACCTCTGCATATGCTGCACTTCTCCAGCCGCCATATATTTTTAAAACTATGGTTTGTAGTTTTTGGGGCCAGATTTTTAAATAAATAATATTAAGGAAATAGTAAATAGATGTTTTTTTTTAGCATATTGATGCATTATTTATTCCTCCTTTTATAAAAAAAAATCAGTTTTATTAAAGCTGAGTTCCAGTAATTTATTTTGTTTATTAAAAGTCAGCAGCTACAAAAAGTGTAGCTGCTGACTTTTATTAAACAGCCACTCACCTGTCCCACGATCCAGCGGTGTGCTCACCCCAGCTGTGTTGGCCCCATGTCCTCCCTCAGCAACACACCGACATCTTTACTATAAAGCTGCAAGCTGTCATAGCCGGGTGCCCACCGCACATGCGCGAGTGGCGCTGCCCTCTCTGACTGGTCCTGAAGTCTTGTAGGACCTGTCATGTGTTGCAGAAGACTTCGGGAAGAAGAACTTCCGCTTCTGAGCACCTTTATGTCAAGCTACCTCTTGGTTACAAGTCTTTGAACACTTCTACTTATTGTATAAAAAAATAAAAATTATTCAAAATTATTAGTTTAAAAAAAAAAAAAGATTAGAGGTAACAAGTTTGTTTCATTCCTTGACACATCCTGACATTCTGATGCAAGAGAGAGAACATTATGTAGTAAATTCAAATTCCAAACTCGAAGCATGGTTGTCTCATCTCCTGCATTTTACAGCCATGCTGTTATGCCCATTGCCTCCTTGAAATAAGACGTGCTATAAGAGTAATCCCAAGGACAAACAGACATTTAGAGGCTCAGTGTAGTGGGACCAGTAAAACAGGAATTTTTGTACTCACAGTAAAGTCCTTCTGTTGGAGTCCATTAGGGGCACAAGAAGTCATTCATCTTTGGGTATACTGCTGCCCACTGGAGGACTGGACATTGGCAAAAATACTGTAGTCCAGCCCAGAATAACCCCTCCTACTACCAGCATCCTTCAGTGTTATAGCAAAGCTGTACAGTAAGCATGATTAAACACTTTGGGTTGGGACCTGTGTCTCTAAATGAACTCCAAGAATATGATTTTTTTTGGAGTATGAAAACTCTATTATTTTTCTTCTCCATTGATAGGACACAGAAAGCCAATCACCTTTAGAACATCCAAAAGAAGTCAAACTAAGCAGTGGCCAACATAGCAAACAAATACTAATAAAACAACAGAAAGTTAGGGAGTGCCTGCAGCTCCTACCCTGACATTGGCATCAGATAAAGCCACAATGTCCACCTGGTAGAACTTGGAGAACATGTAAACAGAAGACCAGGTTGGCAGCCTTGCAAATCTGGGAAATGGTTGCTTGATGTTAAAAAGCCCAAAAAGCACTCACAGATCTAGAAGTGTGCCTTGTCAGTAAGCTCCTTATGTTGAATCAAGCCCACAAGGGTCTCTTTCAGGCAACGTCCAGTCCAGCAGGGTCCAGATGAGGCACTCCAAAAGCCAGGCTAAGAACAGGTGTGCTAGGTGGCTGCAATTGAATAAACTAGCTCTAGCAGCAGTGTAGAGAACAGTCTTATTTGAGTAGAAAAGAGTAAAAAGAATTAGGCCTCATGCACACTGGACATTTTCGCAGCAGCTTCTAGGGGCTTCAAGTGTTTTTTTTTTTCCCTGCCTCTTAACTCCCCTGCATGTTATCCTATGTGTTCATGCATACATAGGGGTTTATTTACTAAAGACAAATTGACTGCTATTGACCAGTTGCTCCAGAGCTTAGTAAATGAGGTAAAGCTTCACTTTGCAAAGAATACCCAATCACATGCAAGGAAAACGAAAAAGAAAAACAGTATTTTTGCTTGAACATAATTGGATGATGGAAGTCAGCAGAGCTTCTGCTCTTTTACTAAGCTCTGTAGCAACTGCTTTTGTAGAGTGCAACTGAACTTTGCAAAGTGAACAATCTATTTGCCTTTAGTAAATCCACCCTATAGTCTTTTAGCAGCATTTGGGGCAGAGGCTTTTAGAGGCTGGAAAAAAACCACTGCCAGTGTGCCCAGGAGTAGCAGCGTTTTAGCAGAAAGCAGCGCTTTGGCAGCTTGACGCTAGAAAGCGCGCCTAAATGTGCATTAACGCTTAGTATTTGAGCGTTAATTCATTTCAATGGCCAGAGTAAATCATTATTCTGGCCAATGAAATGAATTAAAGCCTAAGCTCTTGACACCTGTAAACGAGCCTAAAAGTTTCTAAAAGCTTTAGAGACTTGTACAAGTGTCAGGCTTTTTTTCTGACAAAATGCTGCTGCCAGGAGGAAGGTTTCTAGGAGAGTTTGCATAAGGTTCTGCGTGCATGAGGCCTAAGGCCCCTTTCACACTAGCCGACCGTTCAGATCCGCCTGTCAGTTTTTCAGGCGGATCTGAACGGATGCCCCATGCATCTCTTTGGGGCATCGGATGTCAGCGGAGACATGCCTGGGGGGACAGATGCAGCATCGGACTGATGCTGCATCCACCTAGGTAAGTATAAATGGGGAACAAAATTGAAACCCCATACTTCTCTTTTAATGACGCTGTACTATGTGATGAACGTGCTACATTTGTCATCTTATGACTATAATACTTACCATTTATTACATTATTAAAGCAATGGTTTTAGGATAATGCATTAGGTCTGTGCACCCTCTCTGTCTTTTTGTGGTTTCACATACACATACTAAGCTGACACTGACCTCATGTTAAAAAAAAGGAAAAAATTGGAGGAAACAAAGTAGTTCCTTTATTGCCCACAGAAACCAATCAGAATCATTCTCACTACTGCAGGAAGGGGGAGGGGGGGAGATTGTTGGACATTTTACTTATTAAAGCTGGATACACACTATCCAACTTTTGTGGTTAGATTTCCTTCAGATTTACCTTTTCTATGTAGTGCAAGGGCCTGCCAGATTGCATACAAATTGAAAGTGTTTAGGTTTGACCTCATAATATATGGTTTTGGTAATGCCCCGTACACACGTGCAGATTATCTGAAGACTTTTGTCTTCAGATTTACCTTTTCTATGTAGTGCAAGGGCCTGCCGGATTGCATACAAATTGAAAGTGTTTAGGTTTGACCTCATATTATATGGTTTTGGTAAGTCTGCAGATAATCTGCACGTGTGTACGGGGCATAAAGGCCCGTACACACGTACCGATCGTCGGCATACAAACGTCGGTGGACGAAGGATCTGCCGATTGTACGCGTGTTAGTATGGTGCCTCCGACAGATGTCTGCGCACAATCCGCGGACAAAAGTCTTTCTTGCAAACATGAAAATTTTTGTATGCCGACACCAGAACGGACGATTGTTCGCCTGTCAGTACACAATTCGGCCGACAGACCGCAGATTTGCAAGACTGGGCATGCTCAGAAAATAGAAAACACAGGGAAAGTTAACCATTACATGACATCACTTCTGCAATCGGCGGACAAAATTCTTGTGCTGTCCTTGTGCTGTCTTTGCACTTTTCAGCAGACACCGACATCCCGGGGAGAAAAGAGGAACATTTGTAAGCCGACCATCGGTACGTGTGTACGGGGCTTTAGTCTAAAGGAAAAAGTCTTCAGAAAATCTTATAGTGTATATGGCCCTTTACTCCTTATCAACATGTGAGTACTTCTGAGAAGTGGATATAAAAGTGAAGTACAACTGAGGAGTATATGTGGATGGACCGTGGATTAGGTGGCAGACAACAAACAGGAAGATTAGTACCCAGAAAATCAACCATTGTTTGCATCACAATTCTTAGAAGCTCCGGCTAAACTGACACACAGCTGCAATCCAGGCGCTTCCTCTTCTGTGGCTCCGATTCAACATTGTGTTCAGATTTTGCTTCCTGTTTTACAACAACATGCAGTCATCATTTTTGTGTTTGGATTACTCAACTTTTTCACAATTGTGGTTAACTGAAAAGCAGACCAAAAGAACATGTTTTTTTTTTTTTTTTTTTTAACAGCTCGGGTATCAGCTAGGGTTCTTATTAAAAGGAGAAAAAGACACATAGGAGGGTATTTACTAAAACTGGAACATTTAGAAATCTGGTGCATGGTGTTATTGAATGACAGGATGAGTATGTTTGACAAAACGTGGGACCCCTGGATAAGGTACCTGGCGGGCCCCTCATAGGGGTGGTCGGGCGCCTCGGTCGCTTTGGACGTGATGTTGGGGAAACTTCCCCCTTAGGGGTGAGCGGGACCTGGGTGTCGACCCTCTATTTTCTCACCAGCCGTTGTTGTTTCTATCCTTTTCCCACTTTCCCACTCCTGCTACCCTCCTCTGCTGTTTCCTCTTTTCTCCCTGGTCTTGTTCTGTTCCCTCTGTTTCTTCTTTTCTTCCTTTGGTACTTTCTGATAGTGCATGGATGACAGGCTACGCCCCCCACTAGTTGAGGGCTTGGTACTGGGGTCGGGGGCCGTCCTCCCCCAGGGGCGCAGTATGTTCCCGTAGGGGCGCCGGGGGGGTTCGGGCCCGGACCGCCTGCCCTTTAGTGTAATATGGAGGGGGCGCTGTCTCTATGTTTTCGCTTCATTTGCTGGATGACCAGCCTGAGCATACAATGTCTTGTACTGATTTGTTGGTTTCTCATTTTTGCTATTGTGACTTTCTGAATTGGCACCGCTGTATTTTATGTATTCCGTGCAGTTTAATGTCTTTAAAGAATATGGTTGAGCCATGTTGGCTCTTTTGTGCGCTGTAAACTCTTTTTCTCACGAAACTCAATAAAAACCATTGAAACTTAGAAATCTGGTGCAGCTGAGCATGGTAGCCAATCAGCTTCTAACTTCAGCTTGTTCAATTAGGTTTGACAATAAGGGTTCTTTCACACGAACGATCCGATCAGATCTCTCTGTCAGTTTTTTAGGAGGATCTGATCGGATCCTCCATGCATCCCTATGAAGCAGTGGATGTCAGCGGAGACACCTCCGCTGACACCCGCATCCGATCCTGTCCATGAAATCCGCACGGATGGAAACCCTATTTTCCATCCGTCCAAGGGATCAGATGAGAGCGGACAGGCGGTCCGCTCTCATCCGATTCCCCCATAGAAAGCAGCTGGGCTCTGACACCTCCCTCTCTGCACACAGAGCTGAGAGGGAGCTGTCACCTGCCTGCTCATCGGGGATCAGTGTATCGATCCCCCACTGAGCAGCACAGAGTCCACCAACGGAGGCGGACCGTGTGAAAGGAGCCTAAAACCTGGAAGCCAATTAGTTTCTATGCAGAGCTGCACCTGATTTTTCACTCTTCAGTTTTAGTAAATTCCCCCATATTGTAGGTTCTGCACCTAACACAGCATCAGATCCATGTTGCCTATACTAGGACAGGGCTTAGCCTCAGAGTCTGGGATGTTAAGGCCTCAATAGCCAAACCAATGCAGGATCAGAGATGGCCACTGAGGAAGCTTTTGTAGCAAATAAAAGTGATAACAGGCATCTTTGGAGTCTTGTTAGGTGAGACTTTTACTGTAAAAAGGCTAGTGGCTTCCTTCTAAATGTATCTTGGGCCCCCTTCACACCATTGCAGTACATTACAGTACGTGTGTTAATTACCGTTGCATTAAAGTGGATATCCACTTTAAAGGAGAAGTTCCGCTTTAAGGACTCATCCCCCGCTCCTCTTGAAGAATTGGCACTTTTGAGAAGCGGGGGAGGGAGTGGGTACCTGATTTTGACAGGTACCCGCTCCCACTTCGGAAATGGAATTTCTCCTCCTCTCTGCAGAAGACTGCATCCACCATTCACAATGCACAGTGCCGCTCACGCATGCATTTTACGCATTTATTTTTTGTACAGGAGACTGGAACTCCTCTTTAAGGCAGTACATTAATTTAGAATGTGCTGCCAGCGCACAGCAATAGGAAAAAACACGACCTGATTCTTGCTTTTAGCAGCAGTGTGGGCCCATCGGCACCTACTGTAATGTACACTGGGGTGCCATTCTTTATGAAAACTGCAAACAGTGCAGCTCGTTAATGCAATGCACAGTAATACGTATGTTACCATGATAAATTGGTATAGAGGGGGGCCTTGAAGTTAAGGCCCGTACACACGTACCGATCGTCGGCAGACGAACGATCTGCCGATTGTACGCTTGTTAGTATGATGCCTCCGACAGCCGTCAGCGCACATTCTGCCGACAAGAATCTGTCATGCAAGCATTAAAATTTTTGTATGCCGACACCAGAGCGGCCGATTGTTCGCCAGTCAGTACAGAATTCGGCCGACAAACCGCAGATTTGCAAGACTGGGCATGCTCAGAAAAGAAAAAACAAAGGGAAAGTTAACCATCACATGACATCACTTCTGCAGTCGGCTGTAGTCGGCGGACAAAATTCTTGTGTTGTCTTTGCACTTTTCAACAGACACCGACAGCCCGGGGACAAAAGACGGCCGATCGTTCGCCGACGATCGGTACGTGTGTACGGGGCTTTAGAGACAAATTTGAACACTGCAGCTGTCCTATGCAAACTCTCCATTCAAACCTTCTAGTAGATCTCCTTTTCACAATGCATGTGGGTTGTGATACAATATTTACTCACCATTAGCCATGAGAAACTTGGGGATCAGGTCCACGTTCCAGTCACGTCCTCTTCCCATGCTCTCAGAGGGCCCATCGGAGATCTCAAACCTTTTATAAAGCTGTTGGTAAAAAAGCAAGATTATACACAATATACAAGATAACATAGGTGTGCACAGCCTATTTATTTAGGGTGTGCACCCCAAAGTTCAAACACATATGTGTGTGTGCATGTGTAAATATACTCACAGTGTCAGTAGAGCAATGAACAATGACAGTAGGGCACAGATTGGTGTTAGTTAGGCAGTGGACGGTGTTAGTAGTTTTATTTTTACTATTTTTTTTTTTTTTTTTTTTTTTTAGGAGCGCGTTAGGGGGCTTTGGTGAAAGATCAAGGGTCTAAACAGGAGAAATCTGCCTGACATGGGTAGATTAGTGTGTGCCCAGGCACATCTGGCACACCCTGTGAACACGCCCATGCCCAAAAATGTAAAACCCATTACATGGCTATAAAGTGTATTTATAAGCCAAAACATTTTTCCAGTCCAGAATTAAAAAAATTCTAGTCCAGAAGTATATAAAACCTAGAAGTTGTTTTTGCTTCCTTAAAGTGATTGTAAAGTCTTGTTTTAAAAAAAAAATAAATAAATAAACAAACATCTCATACTTACCTGCCCTGTGCAGTTGGTTTTGCACAGGGCAGCCCGGATACTCCTCTTCTAGGGTCCCTCGCTTCTGCTCCTGGCTCCTCCCCTCTATTGAGTGCCCCCACAGCAAGCAGCTTGCTATGGGGCACCCGAACCGAGCTGCAGCTCCGTGTGTCCATTCAGACACGGAGCTGCGGATTGTCCCCGCCCCTCTCTCTCTCCTGATTGGCTCACTGACTTTGATTGACAGCCGTGGCAGCCAATGGCGCCGTATCTCAGCCAATCACAAGGGAGAGTCCTAGGAAGCCGAGGGACTCGTGGACATCGCTGGACAGAGAGGGGGCATAAGTATTAGGGGGTGCTAGGGCAGCTGCTACACACAGAAGGTTTTTTATTTTAATGCACGGAATGCATTAGGATAACAAAAACTTCCTGCCTTTACAACTCCTTTAAAGTGGTTGTAAAGGCTGAAGTTTATTTTTACCTTCATGCATTCTATGCATGAAGGTAAAAAAACCTTCAGTATGTACTCCCCCACCCCTAATATCTACCTGAGCCCAATCGCGATCCAGCAATGTGCACAAGCGGCTACTCTCCAGCTGCTGTCAATCACAGCCAGTAAGGAGGCAGAAGGGGCGGGGCAAAGCCCCATTCTATGTGTCTTATGGCTCGGGAGTGAGCCCGCACAAGTGCCCCCATAGAAAGCAGCCTACAATGGGGGCACTCGTGGGTGGGAGGAGCCACACTGCTGATGGGGGACCAGAGAAGAGGAAGATTAGGACTGCTCTGTGCAAAACAATTACACCAAGCAGGTAAGTATAAAATGTTTGTTGTTTTGAAGGAGAAAATGTTTAACCCTCGGGCTGGGTTCACACTTACGTGAATTAGATGCGGTTTTCCCCATATCCAATTCGCATGACAGAAGAGTGTGACCAGCTCTCAATGGAGCTGGTTTACACACCTCCGGGGCAGCCATGGTCCCCACTGGAAAAGGGTCCTGTGCGTCTTTGGCTGTTTCAGGTCCGAATTCAGGTAAAAATTCAGACCTGATTCGCACCTGAAAAGCAGAACAGGGACACGCCCGACCCCCTGCTGTGACCCGCGGCCACAGCTAGTGTGAACCCAGTCTAATTAACCCTTTGAATGGAGAGATACTGAGAACTTACTGTTCCAGGGACACAACAGGTGGTGAGAGAAAAGTCCCATCTTAGAAATGATAGGTGCATCCAATCTTAGAAAGATATTACAGACACAGGTGTCCCTATTAGAAGATTTCTCCTCCTCTAGTGACAACCCCAACATTTTGTATTACCCATCATTTCCTTTATTGGTCACCAGGACAAATAAAGAGGGTGAATCTTCCCTGTGGGGACACATACAGCAATATAAATCTGGCAGAGGTTCTAACCCTTCCATAATTTGTCCATTAATACCCCAAAAATCTGCCGTGGCATCTATTGGTGAAAATAATTAGTTTGCTTAGACCAACTTGGTCCAAACAAACTATTTAAAGTTCACTAAAACCTAGAAATCAGTCTAATTGTATCTCAGGCTACAATCGTTTTGCTTTCAGTTTGGTGGATAAGGGACAAAATCTGGCAGGTTTTTGTTGTTGTTTGTAACCCCGATTTCCTCTCACTTGCTGTCCTACTGCTGTCCTGGGAAGGGAATGAGAATCACCCCAATGGGGACCATCTGTTTCACCTCCTATAATTCTGCTTTGTCTTATTGGGACTACATTTTCTGAGCACCCAGTTATTTCTCTATGAAGTATCTATGCACTAGTCCCATTGTACGCTGCCTCCTGTCCTATCCCAGTGCCTGGACTATGAGACTATTAGAAATATGGTGCATTTAACAACCAGACAGCCTGCAGATCTGGATTGGTACTATTGTTTGAGAAGTTCAATAAAGCACCGTCACTATCAGGCTTGAAATTTTGGTTTGTGTAAAGATGACCAAGGTTGTAGCCAAAGTCATTGTAGATCATGTGACTGCGAAGGGACCCCGTGGGGTACCCCTCTGTCTGGATCTACAATGTTTTCTCCAGACAGGAACTGTATCAAGCAAACCATACTGGATACCTGTGTGCATAATCTTTCCAGTGACACCAAATATTTGCATATTTGTTCATTCAGGTTTGTGATTCATATATTCAGCTTATACACAGATAGAACACAGCTAACACATTAAAAATAACTTAAGCAATTGTTTGATCAACATGGAATTTTATATACATTCTCTACCTAGGGTGCACCCTAAGGCCCCTTTCACACGATCGGACCGATCAGGTCCGCCTGTCAGTTTTTAAGGCGGACCTGATCGGGCACCCATTGTCCTCTATAGGGAGGCGGATGTCAGCTCACATGTGTCCGCTGACACCTGCCTGGCATCCACTGAAAACAGATGGATGGCGATACGTTTGCCATCCGTTCAGCAGGTCGGATAGGATGAAAATAGACAGGTGGTCCGTTTTCATCTGATCTCCCCATAGAGGAGAGCGGGACTCTGACAGGTCTGTCTCTTCACAGTGAGCGGAGACAGACCTGTCATCTGCCTGTTCAGTGGGGATCAACAGAGAGATCCTCACTGAGCAAGCAGAGTCTGTCCAAAACGGATCCGCCCCGTGTGAAAGGGGTCCTAAAGTGTATATAGCAAAAAGGTTTTTTTTGTTTAGGAATAGAGTAGGAAAGGGTTAAACCCATAACTTTATTTTTCTTTGTCTGTTGTCAATGCCCCATTACAGAGAGGGTTAATCTATTTAGCTCAAGCAAAGGCAGCAATAAAAACATGACAGGTGTTCCAATTCTCCCCTACTCTAATACAGAAAAAGTTTTGGTTTTACATACACTTACTTAGAGGGTCCTTTCACATGGGCTTTCCGCCCGGCGGACTCTGTTTTGCTCAGCGGGATGGATCCACCGATCGCCACTGAGCAGGCAGATGACAGCTCCGTCTCCGCTTACTTTGCAGAGATGGAGCTGTCAGATCCCCGCTCTCCTCTATGGGAGATCGGATGATAACGAACCTACTGTTCATTTTCATCCGATCCGATCTAATCTGATCCTCCAGACTGATGGAAAATAGGGTTTCCATCCATGTGGATTTCACGGACAGGATCGGATCGGATGGCAGCGGGTGTCAACAGACATGTCACCAGTGACATCCGCTCCATAAGGGTGCATGGAGCACACGGTCAGATCTACCTGAAAAACTGACAGGCAGACCTGATCTGAAAGCCTGTGTAAAAGGAGCCTTTAGTAAAGCTGTTGTTAAAGTGGTAGTATATTCATTTTTGTGACTTTTACCTACAGGTAAGCCTATAATAAAGCTTACCTGTAGGTACAAATAATATCTCCTAAACCTACACAGTTTAGGAGATATTTGCACTGCATGCAGCCGCTGACGCTAGCGGCGCATGCGCTCTGAAGGTCCGGCGGACCTTCAGAGTTCCTTGCCGGGAAGTTGTGGGAAAGTTAATGCCCCGCGCGCATGCGTGGGAGTGACGTCATTGCGGCTCCGGCCACTCAAAGCGCCGGAGCCGCCGAACCCGGAAGAGACGCCGAGGGATCATGTCCGCTCCCACAGCGGTGTCCGGGGGTCCGTGTCGGGGCTTCGTTCTAAGGTAAGTATTTCATAATGAGCTAGTATGCGATGCATACTAGCTCATTATGCCTTTGTCTTGCAGGGTTTTTTTTTTTTTTTTTGAGTATACAACCGCTTTAAGGCTGAACTCCAGGCAGATGTAACAAATAACACGCAGTTATTAATACAGCAATACATGTATTTTTTTCTAAATGCAAAAAGTGTAAGTACCTGCATTTGACTTTGTATTAGCCTCTTGTAGTCTTTGTACAGCAGAGCTCAGATTGAGGCAGGGAGAAACAGTACAAGGAGCCAATCAGCTGTACTATAGTATACAAAGCATCCTGATAGGAGGAGAGAACATGATGACAGAGAGATGAGCTCATCATTCTGCTGCTTCTCCCCTAGCGGGTGGAGGGGTGAAGAGGGGACCTGTAGGTGAAAGTGAAGCTGCAGCAAAGAATGATCAGCTCTCCTTCCCTCTAGGACAGGACTGTGCTGTGTAAATCTAAGGACTGGATGGACAGTACTACAAACCATTTTGCAGGTAACACAGCTCCCTAATTTCTATTTCATCTATGTTATTAGCTGTGCGCCTGGAGTTCAGCTTATAGTGAAACATTCTTAGCTAACTGATTAATAGCAGTCACCAGAGGATGCCTACACTGAACAATTGAACCTGTGTTAAGTGATCCTGTTGGCCCACGGGGATTGGAGTCCCATACATTCTGTATGCTAATTCCAACTAGAACTCTAGCAGCTCTAGTACAAAATGAACCTATACACAGGCATATGGAATGCACTGAGAGATACAAGGGGTGTGGCCTGGAATTTGCATACAGAAACCAACTCAGGCCCCTTTTACACTTGTGCGACTTGTCCTGCGATTTGGGATTGCAAAGTCACATGACAAGTCGTTCTCCATGATTTTCAATGAGAACCGTACATATCTGTACGACTTCAAGTCGCAACGACTTCAAAGTAGTCCCTGCGCTACTTTTGGACGATTTTAATGCGTTTTGACATAGGCAAGTCCAGTCAAAATCGCGGCAACAAAATTGCGTGACTTTTAGGTCGCATAAGCATGAAAGTGGCCTTAGGGGCATCCATAAAGAAAACATCAATTACATCTATTTTGAATTTTTTGCTCTACAATGGCTCACTTTATGTTAGGGACAGGTGCTCTTTAAATGCATACAATGAAGAGAAATGAACGCTGGGTAGGATACATACCTCCTCCAGAGGGGTGATAGAAGAGCTCTCTCCGCCATAGTAGGGGTTTCGGTCCATGTGAAGGACCTTCTTTCCATTGACAGACATAATACCAGACAGGATACATTCCTGAAATGCACAGAATCCATGTCACACAGCTAAAAACATCTCATCAATTCCAATACAAGTATCAGATGTGTTAGGGAAGGTCTTATCTCCCATCAAGTATCTTTTAGTGAGTACACATTATGGAATGTACATTTTTCTGTAACATTTTTCCATTTGTACATTAAAGTGTTACTAAACCCAGGAGCCTGCACTCACTATATCTGATCTCCCACAGTACACAGAAATGCAATTATTTTAGTAAATATAAACTGCTGAATACATTTTCTCGTCAGCAGTATATAGCAGTCTTGTGACTTCTATCAGTGTCTGGTTAAAGCTTGCAGGAGGACTTTTCATTCTCCTCTGACTGTTCTTTGAGGCTGCATGACCCCTGACCCTCTGTCTGGATAGTGCTGAGTGTCCAGCCGAGCACTGGTTAAAGCTTGTAGGAGGAATTTTCATTCTCCTCTGACTGTCCTATGAGACTGCATGATCCCTGACCCTCTGGACAGTGCTGATTGGTCCTGTGCGGATAACATGCACCCTCCCCCCAAAAAAAAAAAAAACTCTCTCGCAAAACACACCAAACTAAGCATGTGCAGAGTGTCTATTAGGGTTCGGTACTATCAGGAAATGATTAGGGGTCGGTGGAAGAAAGGGAGAATCAGAGAAGACAGGATCAAACAGCCTCTCTACACAATGCAGAGGATGAACCCCTTGGGTTCCACAGTGAGTATAACAAGCATGCTTTAGTCCCGGTTCATATTACTGCGATGAAAGATCTTGCATGTAATTCGGAGCGCACTGCTCTGCAAATCACATGCGATGTCTGTGCGATGCAAATTCAGCCATACAGATTGTATGGTTAAATTCGCATCGCATTCGGACACAACTCACACAGGACCCTCTTTTTGGGTTTGCAGCATAATCGGATCGCATAGTGGTTCACACCTATGCGATCCGATGCATGTCCAAACTGACAGTTCACACTGCGATATGAGAACTGATCTGGGGGTGTCGTTAACTTCGTATTGATACCCCCAGCGATTCGCATATGGCAGTGTGAACTGCCTGTGATTTGAATGCGATGCGGGAACCCGCAGTGGATTCGCAGGGTACCAGCATTGCATATATGGGAACCGGCACTTACTGCATATACACACTGATTTTACTGCTGTAGGTTTAGTAACACTTTAACCACTTAAGGACCAGAAGGTTTTAACCCCTTAATGACCAGGCTATTTTTTGCGATACGGCACTGCGTTATTGTAACTGACAATTGCGCAGTCCTGCATGCTGTACCCAAATATAACTTATGCTCTCCACAAAAAGAGCTTTCTTTTGGTGATATTTAATTACCTCTGCGTTTTTTCTTTTTTACGCTAGAAACCAAAAAAGAGCAACAATTTAAATTAAATAATGAAATAAATAATTAAAAGCAATATTTTTTACTTTCTACTAAAAAAAAAACACAGCCAATAAAACAAAAAAATTACAATATCTACTTTTTTCATCAATTTAGGCCAATATGTATTCTGCTCCAAATGTTTAGTAAAAAAAAACCCAATAAGTGTAAAAAACTTAAAGCGTCTACAAACAATACAATATTTTGATAGCATTTTTATTATACTAGTATTGGCGGTGACCAGCGATTTTTAGAGGGACTGCGACATTACGGCAGATAAATCAGACACCTAAACTGACACTTTTTTGGGGACCAGTGACATTATTACAGTGATCAGTGCTAAAATGCACTGTCACTACACTAATGACACTGACAGGGAAGGTGTTAGCATCAGGGGCGATTAAAGGGTTAGGTGTCCCGGGGGGGGGGGGGGGGTGCTTGCTAACTATGTGGGGGATGGATTCAATGGATGAACGCAGAGATCTGTGTTCCTGCTTAGCACAAACACAAGTTCCCTGTGTTCATATCTGACAGAATGGCCGTCTGTCTTGTTTACCTAGGCAGATCACCGTTCTGCCTCTCCCGGGGATGAACGCGCGTGGCCAACGGACATTCGGGCCTGTTGATTGACATCCCTGCTAGCCAATCGCGGCTATCTAGTGGCTTTTGAACTAAATGATGTATAGGTACGTTTGTTCGCGCAATAGAGCCACACTGCCGCAGTAAAAACATGGCGGGCGGGTGGTCGGCAAGCGGTTAATACTCTGCTGTACTTTAGGAGATTTTCAATTTATGCTCAGATTTTCCCTATTGTGGATATATGTATGTCAGACAGTGCAGTCAGCACCTTTGTCGAAAAACGGTGCAAGACATTAATTTAAGGCTGAACTCCAGTCATCTACAAAACAAATTCCATGTGGGCCATTCTCCTGTATATTAACCAGTTCTGGACCAAAAGGATTTGCCCCCTTAACCACCTCAATACAGGGCACTTTCACCCCCTTCCTGCCCAGGCCAATATTCAGCATTTAGCGCTGTTGCAATTTGAATGACAATTGCGCGGTCATGCAACACTGTACCTACACCAAATTTATGTCATTTTCCCCCCACAAATAGAGCTTTCTTTTGGTGGTATTTGATCACCTCTGGGTTTTTTCCTTTTTGCTAAACAAATAAAAAAAATTTTTTGTTTATGTTATACAATTTTGTAAATAAATACCTTTTTTCCTGCACTGATGAGGCTGCACTGACAGGCACTGATGGGGTGGCACGAATATGCCGCACTGATAGGCAGCACTGATGGGCACTGATATGTGGCACTGATAGGTAGCACTGATATGCAGCATTGGTGGGCACTGATAGGCGGCATTGATGGGCCCTGATAAGTGGCACTGGTGGGCACTGATAGGCGGCACTGATAGGCGGCACTGATGGGCACTGATAGGTGGCACAGATGGGCTCTAATGGGCACTGATAGGCGGCATTGGTGGGCAATAATGGGCACTGGTGGGAGGCACTGATAGATGGCAATGATGGGCACTGGTGGGCATCACTGATGGGGAGGGCACTGGTGGGCAGCACTGATGGGGAGGGCACTGGCGGGCTCACTGAGCCCTGATTGCCATCCCTGGTGGCCATCCCTTGGATCATGGGTGGGCATCCCTGGTGGTTCTAGTGGCACCCCCCCCCCCCCGAGGGTCTGCACTGGTAATCAATGATCTGATTACCAGTGCAGACCCCCCCCCTGTCAGGAAAGCCGCAGATCACGAACTGTCAGGCACAAACTAAGGAAAGCCGATCAACGGCTCTTCCTGTGTACTATGTGACCAGCTGTGATTGGACACAGCTGGTCACATGGTAAAGAGCCTCCGAGATCGGAGATGCAGGATAATGCAACCACTTTCCCGCCGACAATCGCCTATAGGGCGGGCGGGAAGTGGTTAATGACCAGGCCATTTTTTTTTGTGATTCGGCACTGCGTTACTTTAATGGACAATTGCGCAGTCATGCAAAGCTGTACCCAAATAAAATTGATGTCCTTTTATTCTCATAAATAGAGCTTTCTTTTGGTAGCATTTGATCACCTGTGCGATTTTTATTTTTTGCGCTATAAACACAAAAAGAGCGACAATTCTGAAAAAAAAAATATTTTTCACATTCTGCTATATAACATTCCCCCCAAAAATGTAAAAATCAAAACTTTTCATCCTTGTAGGCCAATTTGTATTCTGCTACATATTTTTGGTAAAAAAAATTGCAATAAGCGTATTTTGATTGGTTTGCAAAAAAGTTATCGCGTCTACAAACTAGAGGAAAGATTTGTCATTTTTATTTATTCATTTATTAGTAATGGTGGCGATCTGCGATTTTTAATAGGACTGCGACACTGCGGCGGACAAATCGGACCTCCAAGTGCCATTTTTGATAGTTTTGGGGGGACCAGTGACATTACTACAGTAATCAGTGCTAAAAATATGCACTGTTACTGGACTAATGACACTGGCAGGGAAGGGGTTAACCCTATAGGTCAGGGGTAGTGAATTAAAATTCAAGGAGGTCCGGTCACTAAAATTTTCTTCTGGCCGAGGTCCGAATCTCAAGCATGTGCCATGAAAGATTGTACGCTTCTACTTTCCTTTTTTTTGGCACAGCCACGCTCTATGATGCTTTTATTACTGTTTTCTCCACACGCTCTGGTAATACTCTGTAACTGTCCCCAATAGTGTTCCCCCTTACATCAGGTGCCCCTACCAGAGTGATTCATTACATTGGGTCCCCCCATAAAACAGTTGCCACTGTCAGGGTACCCCCTTATATGAGATGTCCCCATCAGAGTGCCCCCCTTACATCAGGTTTCTTCATCATAAGGCCCCCTTACATTAGTTGCCATCATCAGAGTGCCCCCTTACATCATTTGTACCCATCGAATAAGGTTAGAGTGCTCCTTTACATCAGGTGTCCTCATCAGAGTGCCCCCTTACATCAGGTGGGGCCATCACAGTGCCACCTTAGATCCGGTATTCAGATCAGTGTGCCCCCTTACTTCAGGTGTCCTCATCAGAGTGCCCCCCTTAACATGTGCCCATCAGTGCAATCCCACTTACATAATATGTGCCCATCAGCATGCCCCATTTTTTATGTTAAGGGGCACTCTGATGGGTACATTTTATGTTAAAGAGGTTGTAAACCTCAGAAAAAAAAAACCTGGAAGACAAAGGCATAATGAGCTAGTATGCATCGCATACTAGCTCATTATGAAATACTTACCTTAGAACGAAGCCCCTGCAGCGCCGCCCGCTCACTGGTAACATGGCTGACATGTTCAGCCATCTTACTTCCGAGTTCGCGTCATCTGGCCACCTGATTGGCCAGAGCAGTGAGGACGTCACTCCTGTGCATGCGCCCGGGAGCCGCCAATCATGGCACAGGGCACACGGGTTCATTCAGAGCGCATGTGCTGATAACGTCAAACGGTGCAAGTTTAGTAGATATCTACAGTACCTATAGGTAAGCTTTATTATAGGCTTACCTTTAGATACAAACACTACTTGGGGGTTTACAACCACTTTAAGGGGTATGCTGATGGACACATTTTGCTGTGCCCATCAGTGTGCCCCTTAACATAAAATAGGGGGCAGCAAACAATGACTGCACTTAAGATTGAGATAGGAGAAAAAAAGCACTATAGCACTCTGACAATTAGTTAGCATTTTGATCCCTTTCAATGTCTCCTGCAACCATCACACACAGCAGACATAGCAGGCACCAGATGTAGGGTTTACACAGGTTCAGACATTGATCTCCCATCAATCAGCAGCAGTGATTACTTCTTACTACCTCCTTCACAGTGATCACTGCTGCAACATCTCTCCCCACTCAGTGATCATAGTTTTCTAATGCTGTAAAAATAGTGACCTATTTATACACTCCACCTTGTTCTGCTGTAGTCCATTCTTCCTCCTACTCCGTCCTCGCCACACATCACCTCTCTATCTTCACACATTTCCCCTGCCTTACACAGACAGGAGGACGAGAGGCACAGTAGCTCTGAATAGAAGACGGAAGCTGCAAACTGGTGATTGGTTGCTTGGACTGCCCTTTATCTTAGCAACCAATCACTGGCTTGTTTAGCTTCCGCCCTCCCTCCAGAACTGTCCCTGCCTCCCGCAGTTGGCTCTGTGAAGATGAAAGCGAAAGCGTGACAGCTGAGAGAAGAACAGGCATCTAAATGGCGAGACCGCTGCGGGCCGGTTGAGAGAGTGATTGGGGCCGGACCTGGCCCGCGGTCCGCCATTTAGTGATGCCTGCTATAGGTGATCAAAGGATTAAGTGTGAGCCTAAGGGAGTGCTTTCTAACTGTATGAGGGAGGGACTTGTGAAATGACAATAGAGACCTGTGATCCTATATAGAAGGATCACAGGCGCTCTGTGATCATTTCAGAGAGAACAACGGTCTATTGTGTTTACAACAGCTGACCGGTGTTCTCTCTCAACAGGGAGCGATTGCGGGTGCACGGCGGCAATCACGCCTGCCAGCCCCCGTGGTTCGGCATCCCCCCTGCCTAGTGGGGGCAGGAGTGTGCTGCCGGCGGCACATGCTCGCCCCCAGCCCCGCTCCTGCGAACTGACGTACCCATACAACGATTCGCACAGCCGAGCCAGCCTGCCACAGTATAAATGCAGCGCACGGCGGCAAGCAGTTAAAGCGTAGGTAAACTCTTCTTTTATTTGCTCCCTTTTGGTCTGTAAATGCCGTTGAAAGTCTTTTCAGCAAACAAAAACTTCGTCAAGGCTAACACCAAAAATGTTTACAAAAATGCTGTGCGTCATCAGCCCGCAATAGGACTTAATGTGGTTCTAATTGCACAACATTTTTTTTTCTTATTGTATTCTCTGCATTAAAGTAGAACTATAGGCAAACTTTTTTTTTTCCATTTTGGATAGAGTAATGGAGGGTTATAACCCCTGTCAGTTTTTTATATCACCATCTGTGTCCCATTGTTAAGGTTTCCCTTCACTTCCTGTCCCATAGCCAAACAGGAAGTGGGAGGAAATCCCTGTAAATTAAGAAAATTACTTGGGGACCCCAAGGTTCCCAGAACTAGTGTCCCTATTGGAAGATTTCCCCTCTATTACTCTTCTGGGGACAAATTTCAATGATAATGGTAAACCCAACAAATAGAGAGGGTGAATCGCCCTAATGGGGACACAGACAGCAATAAAAACTGACAGGGGTTCTAATCCCTCTCCACTCAATTCAAAACTAAAAAAAAAAGTTTTGCCTTTAGTTATGCTTTAGGCTAGGTTCACACTGATGTGAATTGGATGCTGTGCTCAAGTGTAGCAGTGCTGCTCTCTCTTTCTCTCCACACAGGACTCAAGAGCCAACGGCTCCTGCTGCTGTCAATCAAATCATGCGAGAAGGGAGCAGGGGGTGGGGCCAACTGCACTGTGTATGTTTATAGATGCACACAGCCCGGCTCGGAAACTAGCCTGCAGGGGCACCCCCATAAAAAGTGGCTTACTACGATGGAGAAGTGAGAAGACGAGAAGCATAAAGCACTGGCAGGGGAAGTTCGGGGCCACAGTAGGTAAGTAAATTGTGTTTGTTACTTTAGACAAAACATTAAGCTTTACAACCGCTTTAAGCTGGCCATACAAAGTGTACATTTCGATCGGTTGCTTATGAACCAGCCAAAATTAATTCAGTAAGCAGGTGGCCCTGTTGGCCTCGACTAAAAGGAAGGAATTGTGACCTATTGTTGGTATCAGTGGGAGGAATAGTGACCTAATTGGGTATCAGTGGGGGGAAGAGTGCCCCATCATTGGTGTCTGTGGGAGGAATGGTGCCCCATCACTGGTATCGATGAGAGGAATGGTGCCCCATAACTGGTATCTGTGGGAGGAATGGTGCCCCATCACTGGTATCTGTAAGAGGAATGGTGCCCCATTATTGGTGTTTGCGGGAGGAATGGTGCCCCATCATTGGTGTCTGCGGGAGGAATGGTACCTTATCACTGGTGTCTGTGGGAGGAATGGTGCCCCATCATTGGTGTCTGCGGGAGGAATGGTACCCTATCATTGGTGTCTGTGGGAAGAATGGTTCCCCATCATTGGTGTCTGTGGGAAAAATGGTGCCCCATCATTGGTGTCTGTGGGAGGAATGGTACCCTATCATTGGTGTCTGTGGGAGGAATGGTGCCATATCACTGTGTCTGTGGGAGGAATGGTGCCATATCATTGGTGTCTGTGGGAGGGATGGTGCCCCATCACTGGTGTCTGTGAGAGGAATGGTGCCCCATCATTGGTGTCTGTGGGAGGAATAATGTCCCATCATTGTGTCTGTGGGGGGAATAGTGCTCCATCATTGGTGGCTGGGGGAGGAATGGTGCCCCATCATTGGTGTCTGTGGAAGGAATGGTGCCCCATCACTGGTGTCTGTGGGAGGAATGGTGCCCGATCACTGGTGTCTGTGGGAGGAATGATGCCCCATCATTGATGTATAGGGGAAAAATAGTGCCCTATCATTGTGTTTGTGGGAGGAATGGTGCCTCATCATTGTGTTTGTGGGAGGAATGGTGCCCCATTATTGTGTCTGTGGGGGGAATGGTGCCCCATCTTTGGTGTCTGTGAGAGGAATGGTGCCCCATCATTTGTGTCTGTGGGAGGAATGGTGCCCCATCTTTGGTGTCTGTGAGAGGAATGGTGCCCCATCATTTGTGTCTGTGGGAGGAATGGTGCCCCATCATTGGTGTCTGTGGGAGGAATGGTGCCCCATCATTGGTGTCTGTGGGAGGAATGGTGCCCCATCATTGGTGTCTGTGGAAGGAATGGTGCCCCATCACTGGCGTCTGTGGTAGGAATGGTGCCCCATCACTGGTATCTGTGGGAGAAATGGTGCCCCATCACTGGTGTCTGTGGGAGGAATGGTGTCCCATCACTGGTGTCTGTGGGAGGAATGGTGTCCCATCACTGGTGTCTGTGGGAGGAATGGTGCCCCATCACTGGTGTCTGTGGGAGGAATGGTGCCCCATAACTGGTGTCTGTGGGAGGAATGGTGCCCCATCACTGGTGTCTAAGGGAGGAATAGTGTCCTATCATTGTGACTGTGGGAGGAATGGTGCCCCATCATTGGTGTCTGTGGGAGGAATGGTGCCCCATCACTGGTGTCTGTGGGAGGAATGGTACCCCATCACTGGTGTCTGTGGGAGGAATGGTGCCCCATCACTGGTGTCTAAGGGAGGAATAGTGCCCAATTACTTGTGTCTGTGGGAGGAATGGTGCCCCATAACTGGTGTCTGTGGGAGGAATGGTGCCCCATCACTGGTGTCTAAGGGAGGAATAGTGTCCTATCATTGTGACTGTGGGAGGAATGGTGCACCATCATTGGTGTCTGTGGGAGGAATGGTGCCCCATCATTGGTGTCTGTGGGAGGAATGGTGCCCCATCATTGATATCTGTGGGAGGAATGGTGCCCCATCATTGATATCTGTGGGAGGAATGGTGCCCCATCACTGGTGTCAGTGGATGGCACAGTGCCGCAATGGCCAGGTAAATGCAAGCAAGGGGCCACAACCAGCACGCAGGCTGCAGTTTGTAGACCATTGGATTAGAGCAATCAGAAAAATGGTTACTGCTCTACATAGAGACATTCTGTTACTGTGTGACCCTAATGTTATTGACAGAGACATCATGTTACTAAGTGTTTCCCGACACTCTCTACAGAGACATCCTGTCATAGTGGGACGCCGATACATATGACTGAGACATCCTGTTATCGTGTGACCCCTGACACTCTCTACAGAGACATCCTGTTACCATGTCCCCAACAATATCGACAGGGACACCCTGTTATTAAGTGATACCGACACTGTACAGAGATAGCCTTCTATGGTGTGACCCCCAACATTATCGATGGAGACATCCTGTTACTTTGTGACCCCAGACACTCTAAAGAGAAATCCTGTTACAGTGTGACCCCTACACTATAGCCCTGTGACACCTGTCACTCTGAACAGAGACATTGTGTTGCTTATATAGAGCGTCACATTGCCACGTGACTGTCGGAGTGTCATGTTGCTTGGTGACACCCTGGCAGACAGGTTTGCATGAGCGCTTGTGTTTAGCTGGAATTCCAGGATGTGCAGATCCTTTCTGCCGGCAGAAACCTGACACTTGTCAGTGAGAGTATCCAGCTAGGAAAAGAGCCCCCACCTATAGCACACAGACACCCAGAACACACTGGCTGATCGGAAATCATCTGGCAAAAATGCAACCAGCACTGCCGACATATCAATTCCCCGGCTGCAATCTGCCACCCACCCATCAGCTGTCTGCATCCACATCCCATGTCTGCGGGCATCCCAATCTCCAGTATGCTGGCAAAAGGGTGGGTCCGCCTGGTGTGCTATTAACTCCTCCAGCACCACGGAGAGAGCAAAATCAAAAAGCAAAGTTCCTCAGCAGCCAATCACTGCTCACGTCTCCCTGCTCTGCCTCTTGTAATGAGGAATCTGATTGGTTGCTAGAGGTTACTGCACTTGACACATCACCGCTGCTTCATACACTGAATCAGCCAGTTGCTGTCATCAGAAAACCTGCAGCTTGCATCAGTCCATGGCCTATCGCCGCTCCCCTCCTCTGTGCAAGAGAAAGCATGGTACCACCCCTCCAGCCTCATCACACTCCGCTTTATTCCACATTACATGTAACCCTGCGCTGCAATGTATTTCCCATTTCCCTGAATCGCAGATCTTACTTATATTGTCCAATTCAAAAACAGAACTGGTGTCATTATAGCATTTCACATTGTTGCATCACATAAGACGTTATACAGTGGGAAGGCGTGTACTCAGAGGGCATGCTGGGCTTTCTAGTTCTATGACAGCACCCAGACACCATGCTCATGCATCTACGTTTTCTGGATGTTGTGAAGTGCTCTGTACATGGCAGAGCCTCCCTGAAGTGTCCACTAAGGGCACAATGAGGGCAGAAATATAAAAATATACCCCAATACCAACTTTCTAAACAAAAAGCCGGTTTACTGTCATTCAGACTTTGGGGGGGCAGTCTGTCTGTGTGAGTGGGAAATGCCCTGGCATCAATGGGAGTAAACAATGCCCCATCATTGCCATCAGTGGAAGGAAGAGTGCCTCATCATTGCCATCAGTGGGAGGAATAGTGCCTCATCATTGCTATCAGTGGAAGGAAGAGTGCCCCGTCAGTGGTGTCAGTGGGAGGAATGGTGCCCCATCACTGGTGTCAGTGGGAGGAAGAGTGCCCCGTCATTGGTGTCAGTGGAAGGAATGGTGTCCCATCATTGGTGTCAGTGGAAGGAAGAGTGCCCCATCGTTGGTGTCAGTGAGAGGAATAGTGCCCCATCGTTGGTGTCAGTGGGGGGAGGGGGGATTGTGCCCCATCATTGGTGTCAGTGGGAGGAATAGTGCCCCATCATTGGTGTCAGTGGGAGGAATTGTGCCCCCGTCATTGGTGTCAGTGGAAGGAATTGTGCCCTGTCATTGGTGTCAGTGGGAGTGCCCCATCATTGGTGTCAGTGGCAGGAATTGTGCCCTGTCATTGGTGTCAGTGGGAGTGCCCAGTCATTGGTGTCAGTGGGAAGAATTGTGCCCCATCATTGGTGTCCATGGGAGTGTCCCATCATTGGTGTCAATGGGAGGAATTGTGCCCCTTCACTGGTGTCTGTGGGAGTGCCACGTCATTGGTGTCAGTGGGAGTGCCACGTCATTGGTGTCAGTGGGAGTGCCCCATCATTGGTGTCAGTGGCAGGAATTGTGCCCTGTCATTGGTGTCAGTGGGAGTGCCCAGTCATTGGTGTCAGTGGGAAGAATTGTGCCCCATCATTGGTGTCCATGGGAGTGTCCCATCATTGGTGTCAATGGGAGGAATTGTGCCCCTTCACTGGTGTCTGTGGGAGTGCCACGTCATTGGTGTCAGTGGGAGGAATTGTGCCCTGTCATTGGTGTCAGTGGGAGAGCCCAGTCACTGGTGTCAGTGGGAAGAATTGTGCCCCATCATTGGTGTCCGTGGGAGTGCCCCGTCATTGGTGTCAATGGGAGGAATTATGCCCCATCATTTGTGTCAGTGGAAGGAATTGTGCCCCATCATCGGTATCAGTGGGAGGAATAGTGTCCCATCGTTGGTGTCAGTGGGGGGAACTGTGCCCCGTCATTGGTGTCAGTGGGAGTGCCCCTTAATTGGCATCAGTGGGAGAAATTGTGCCCTATCATTGGTGTCATTGGGAGGAAATGTGCCCCATCATTGGTATCAGTGGGGGGAATTGTGC
This sequence comes from Pelophylax lessonae, assembly GCF_965119305.1. Classification (NCBI taxonomy): domain Eukaryota; kingdom Metazoa; phylum Chordata; class Amphibia; order Anura; family Ranidae; genus Pelophylax; species Pelophylax lessonae. The sequence goes on along the minus strand of NC_138774.1, from coordinate 192,237,118 downwards.
CCCGTCATTGGTGTCAGTGGGAGTGCCCCTTCACTGGTGTCAGTGGGAGGAATTGTGCCCTATCCTTGGTGTCAGTGTGAGGAATTGTGCCCCTTTGTTGGTGTCAGTGGGAAGCATAGTGCCCCATCGTTGGTGTTAGGGGGAGGAATAGTCCCCCCCGCCGTTGTTGGTATCAGTGGGGGGAATTGTGCCCCATCATTGGTGTCAGTGGGAGAAATTGTGCCTCATTGTTGGTGTCAGGGGAAGTAATAGCGCCCCAACATTAGTGTCAGTGAGAGGAATAGTGCCTCATCATTGGTCTCAGTGGGAGGATTAGTGTCCCATCATTGGTCTCAATGGGAGGAATGGTGCCCCATCACTGGTGTCAGTGGGATGAATGGTGCCCCCTCATTGGTATTAGTGGGAGGAATTGTGCCCCATCATTGGTCTCAGTCGGAGGAATGGTGTCCCATCATTGGTTTCAGTGGGAGAAATGGTGCCTCATCATTGGTGTCAGTGGGATGAATGGTGACCCCCCTCATTGGTGTCAGTGGGAGGATTTGTACCCCAGTGGAAGGACTGGTGCCCCATTATTGGTGTCAGTGGGAGGAATGATGCCCCATCACTGGAGTAAGAGGGAGAAATTGTGCCCCATCATTGTTTTTAGTGGGAGAAATAGTGCACCATCATTGGTGTCAGTGAGAGTAATGGTGCCCAATCCTTGCTATCAATGGGAAAAATAGTGCCCCACCATCAGCGACAATGGGAGTAAAACCCCAGGGGCCGAATATAGCAAGGCAAAGGGCCACATCCAGCCCCCAGGCCATCGTTTGGGACTACTGATTTAGACAATAGGGGAAGTCAGGGAGCCAGCTTTGGCATCTAGTCACTGAACGGTAAGAGGGGCTGTCAGGTCATGCTGAGAGTTGTAGTACCTCAATAAACAGGAAGACCATCCTAATGAATGGCCACAAGGGTGACATTACTGTTCTACGACAGTGTCAGGTCATGCTGGAGCTTGTAGTTCCCCAATAAACAGGGAGACCATCCTAATGAATGGCTTAGGATGATGTTTTTAGCCATTACGAGGGCACTGCCCAGTGCATGGCAGTCATTGTACTGTGAAGACAACTAATCAGGCCATGCTGATGCTTGTAGTTCCCTGGCAGCTACATCAGCCATGTTTAACAGTTGCATAAGAAGAAATCAGGGCATTGATAAAGCAGACTGACCCTTGTAGTCCTCCAACTATACACGGCCATTAAGTGCAGATGGCATCAGAGCGCCCATTCATTGAGGATAGGTATAGTCCCACACCTATACAGTCCATAGCTTTACTGACTGCACGAGAGATGGCAGAGCCCACGATGGGCCAGGACATGCTGACACTTGTAGTTCACCAAAAAGAAGCAAGGCCTGGACCCCAATAAGAGCAGCAGCCATGATGATCCATCAGATAACAGGTGACAACGGTGTCCATTTGCAATGCTCACTACAACACAATGGGGCAAGACCGGACACCTGTATTCCTCCAACACATACAAGGCCTGTTCCATTACCCCAGCCCAATGATGGTTCAATGACCTCACTGATGGCACAATGGGTGTCAGTGCTCATGATACAATGAAGCAGGGCATGCTGTTACTTGTAGTTCTTCAATAATTACAAGGCCTTACCTCCATATATGGCACCCTTATGATGATTATATGGCCCACCTGATGGCATAGGGGGTGTAGGTGCCCCTATGGCAGTGTCCAGTCATTGTACAATGAAGGGGGCATGCTGATCTTTGTAGTTCTTCAATGGACACAAGGCCTGTCCTCCATATATGGCACCCTTATGATGATTATATGGCCCATCTGATGGTATAGCGGGTATAGGTGCCCCTATGGCAGTGCCAATTCATTGTACAATGAAGGGGGCATGCTGATTCTTGTAGTTCTTCAATGGTTACACGGCCTGTCCTCAATAAAAGGAACACCTGAGGTGATTATAAGACCCAGCTGAGAGCACAGGGGGTGTAGAGGCCCCTATGGCAGTACCCAGTCAATGTACAATGAAGCAGGGCATGCTGATCTTTGTAGTTCTTGAATAGACACAAGGCCTGTCCTCTATATATGGCACTCCTATGATGACAATACAGTCCAGTTGATGGTACAGGGGGTGTCAGAGCCCAGTCACTGCACACTGAGCAGGGCATGCTGGCACTTGTAGTCTTCCAGCCTTACATGAATCCCCCCTCCCCCCAGTGGATGGCAGAGACCCATGCAGTGGCAAGCCCTGGCACAATGAAGTCCCCCCTATACTCACTGTCAGGCCGGTGCCCAGCACAATGACATCGTACTCTTCATCCATCCTGAGTCGGTGCCCGGGGACAGCTCCTCTGCCTCTAGCACAGCTCGGATCTAATGGACCAAAGATGGCTGCACGGCAGCACCGCCCTGTCTGCCTCCGCGACGACAAATAGTCCCTGATGAAGAGCCGGGCCCCCCGTGGGGCAGGAGGAGTCCGAGGGAGGGAGAGGAGGGCGGGGGGAGGCGGGACGGGGTGGGCTGAGGGGCACCGGGAGGTAACCGGAGAGTATGGGGCTGAGCAGGGCGCGGAACGGGCGGATGTGTCAGCGGAGGATGGACAGGGTGGATGACCTTGGTGATGAGGCTGGAGATGGAGATCCCTCCGCGCTGCATCATCTTCCCTGGAGATGCTCTAATGACATCCAGTAATGCCACCATCGGATGTATACAGTGTGTGTGTGTATAGATCGGGGGTTCATATCATCACCCACTGTCATCATACTACAATACCTCAAATAATATAGAGATAATAATGCCAACATCATCTATTCTGTATTTGTCAGGATTATTACCTCTGATATTCAGTGTCACAGCATGTATAATCCTCCAATATCTGACATATAATATATCTAATAATGCCAACATCATCAGGATCCATTCAAATATATGACATATATCTAATAATGCCAACACAATCAGGATCCACTCCAATATCTAACATGTAATATATCTAATAATGCCAACATCATCAGGATCCATTCCAATAGATGACATATATCTAATAATGCCAACATCATCCGGATCCACTCCAATATCTAACATACAATATAGCTAATAATACCAACATCATCAGGATCCATTCCAATATCCAGACATGGGAGTAAGTCACACATGTGCAAGTCACAAGCAAGTCTCAAGTCTTAACCTTCAAGTCTCAAGCAAGTCCCAAGTTACTGTGGCGAAAAGCAAGCAAGTCAAGTTGAGTCCCTGCTAGAAGTCAAGCAAGTCAAGTCATTTATTTTTTTCAAGTCACAAATCAAGTCAAAATACTGATCTACCCCAATTTTTACCTTTAAATCAGTTAAAAGTCAGTGGTCAGGAAAGGTTTTGTTTTATTTTCAACATTAACAAAACTGCTTAGTGCTTTTTTCTTGGCATATTAAAGAAACACTTTGAATGCCCAAGCAGCTCAAAAGCCTTCATCCGGTCATGTTTCAACACCACAGTCACTAAAAACATGTTAAGTATTTCCATTGTTAAACAGCCAGTGTCCTAAAAATCAGAGCACACTGAGGTGTTTTAAGTGACTGTGGTGTCAGAAACATAACAGCACATTAATTTTGCTTTAACACTTCTTGAGAAAATGCAAATATTTAATAACTTAAAAAAGTAAAGTCATTTCGAGTCATATGTCTCAAGTCAAAGTCAAGTCTCAAGTCATGAATATCAAGTCAAAGTCAAGTCGAGTCTTTTATTAATTTTAGTCAAGCAAGTCTCAAGTCCTCAAACTGGTGACTTAAGTCTGACTCAAGTCAAGTCATGTGACTCGAGTCCCCTACCTCTGCCAATATCTAATAAAAACAACATCATCAGGATCCATTACAATATCTAACATATAATATATATTATAATACCAACATCATCAGGATCCACTCCAATATCTAACATATAATATATCTAATAATGCCAACATCATCAGGATCCACTCCAATATCTAACATATAATATATCTAATAATACCAACATCATTAGGATCCATTCCAATATCTAACATACAATATACAGTGGGTACGGAAAGTATTCAGACCCCCTTAAATTTTTCACTCTTTGTTATATTGCAGCCATTTGCTAAAATCGTTTAGGTTCATTCTTCTTCCTCATGAATGTACACATAGCACCCCATACTGACAGAAAAACACAGAATTGTTGACATTGTTGCAGATTTATTAAAAAAGAAAAACTGAAATATCACATGGTCCTAAGTATTCAGACCCTTTGCTCAGTATTTAGTAGAAGCCCCCTTTTGATCTAATACAGCCAGGAGTCTTTTTGGGAAAGATGCAACAAGTCTTTCACACCTGGATTTGGGGATCCTCTGCCATTCCTCCTTGCAGATCCTCTCCAGTTCTGTCAGGTTGGATGGTAAACGCTGGTGGACAGCCATTTTTAGGTCTCTCCAGAGATGCTCAATTGGGTTTAAGTCAGGGCTCTGGCTGGGCCATTCAAGAACAGTCACAGAGTTGTTGTGAAGCCACTCCTTCATTATTTTAGCTGTGTGCTTAGGGTCATTGTCTTGTTGGAAGGTAAACCTTCGGCCCAGTCTGAGGTCCAGAGCACTCTGGAGAAGGTTTTTGTCCAGGATATCCCTGTACTTGGCCGCATTCATCTTTCCCTCGATTGCAACCAGTCGTCCTGTCCCTGCAGCTGAAAAACACCCCCACAGCATGATGCTGCCACCACCATGCTTCACTGTTGGGACTGTATTGGACAGGTGATGAGCAGTGCCTGGTTTTCTCCACACATACCGCTTAGAATTAAGGCCAAAAAGTTCTATTTTGGTCTCATCAGACCAGAGAATATTATTTCTCACCATCTTGGAGTCCTTCAGGTGTTTTTTTAGCAAACTCCATGCGGGCTTTCATGTGTCTTACACTGAGGAGAGGCTTCCGTCGGGCCACTCTGCCATAAAGCCCCGACTGGTGGAGGGCTGCAGTGATGGTTGACTTTCTACAACTTTCTCCCATCTCCTGACTGCATCTCTGGAGCTCAGCCACAGTGATCTTTGGGTTCTTCTTTACCTCTCTCACCAAGGCTCTTCTCCCCCGATAGCTCAGTTTGGCCGGACGGCCAGCTCTAGGAAGGGTTCTGGTCGTCCCAAACGTCTTCCATTTGAGGATTATGGAGGCCACTGTGCTCTTAGGAACCTTAAGTGCAGCAGAAATCTTTTTGTAACCTTGGCCAGATCTGTGCCTTGCCACAATTCTGTCTCTGAGCTCTTCAGGCAGTTCCTTTGACCTCATGATTCTCATTTGCTCTGACATGCATTGTGATCTGGAAGGTCTTATATAGACAGGTGTGTGGCTTTCCTAATCAAGTCCAATCAGTATAATCAAACACAGCTGGACTCAAATGAAGGTGTAGAACCATCTCAAGGATGATCAGAAGAAATGGAAAGCACCTGAGTTAAATATATGAGTGTCACAGCAAAGGGTCTGAATACTTAGGACCATGTGATATTTCAGTTTTTCTTTTTTAATAAATCTGCAACAATGTCAACAATTCTGTGTTTTTCTGTCAGTATGGGGTGCTATGTGTACATTCATGAGGAAGAAGAATGAACTTAAATGATTTTAGCAAATGGCTGCAATATAACAAAGAGTGAAAAATTTAAGGGGGTCTGAATGCTTTCCGTACCCACTGTATATAATAATAACAACATCATCATCAGGATCCATTCCAATATCTAACATATACTATATCTAATAATGCCAACATCATCAGGATCCACTCCAATATCTAACATATAATATATTTAATAATGCCAACATCATCAGGATCCACTCTGTGTGTGTCAGGATTATTACCTATGATATTTTGTGTCATAACATGTATAATACTCCAATATCTGACATATAATATATCTAATAATACCAACATCATCAGGATCTACTCTCTGTGTTAGGATTATTACCTCTGATATTCAGTGTCATAGCATGTACAGTATAATCATCCAATATCTGGCATTTTATTTAATATTGGTACTTATATAGTGCCATCAATTTATGCAGCACTTTACATTTTTATACATTCACATCAGTCCCTGTCCTCAAGGAGCTTACAATCTAAGGTCCCTAACTCACATTCATACGTACCTAATAATGCCAACAACTTCAGGAGCCATTCCAATATCTGACTTGCAATAAATCTAAAAATGCCAACATCATCAAGGTCCACTCCAATATCTGACATATAATATATCTAATAATACCAACATCATCAGGATCCACTCCAATATCGGACATACAAAATATTGGTAATAATGCCAACATCATCAGGTTCCATTACACTGTCTGAAATATAATACATCTAATAATACAAACATAATCAGGATCCACTCTGTGTGTGCCAGGATTATTACCTATGAGATTTAGTTTAGGCTAGTTCACACCAAATGCAGTCCAATGTGTTTGGTGTGAATATCTAACATATAATATATATTATAATACCAACATCATCAGGATCCATTCCAATATCTAACATATAATATATCTAATAATGCCAACATCATCCAGCTCCACTCCAATATCTAACATATAATATATCTAATAATACCAACATCATCAGGATCTACTCCAATATCTAACATATAATATATCTAATAATACCAACATCATTAGGATCCACTCCAATATCTAACATATAATATATCTAATAATACCAACATCATTAGGATCCATTCCAATATCTAACATATAATATATATAATAATAACAACATCATCATCAGGATCCATTCCAATATCTAACATATACTATATCTAATAATGCCAACATCATCAGGATCCACTCCAATATCTAACATATAATATATCTAATAATGCCAACATCATCAGGATCCACTCCAATATCTAACATATAATATATCTAATAATGCCAACATAATGCCAACATCATCAGGATCCACTCTGTGTGTGTCAGGATTATTACCTATGATATTTTCCGTGTCATAACATGTATAATACTCCAGGATCTACTCTCTGTGTTAGGATTATTACCTCTGATATTCAGTGTCATAGCATGTACAGTATAATCATCCAATATCTGACATTTTATTTAATATTGGTACTTATATAGTGCTATCAATTTATGCAGCACTTTACATTTTTATACATTCACATCAGTCCCTGTCCTCAAGGAGCTTACAATCTAAGGTCCCTAACTCACATTCATACGTACCTAATAATGCCAACAACCTCAGGAGCCATTCCAATATCTGACTTGCAATAAATCTAAAAATGCCAACATCATCACGGTCCACTCCAATATCGGACATATAATATATCTAATAATACCAACATCATCAGGATCCACTCCAATATCTGACATACAAAATATTGGTAATAATGTCAACATCATCAGGTTCCATTACACTGTCTGAAATATAATACATCTAATAATACAAACATAATCAGGATCCACTCTGTGTGTGCCAGGATTATTACCTATGAGATTTAGTTTAGGCTAGTTCACACCAAATGCAGTCCAATGCATTTTTAGTCTGAGTAAAAAATGCATGAACAGTGTTTACCGTGGATTCCAATGACCTACATCACGCCAGTGCAGTGTGTTCCAGTACAGTCAACTAATGTAGAACATGTTGCATATTTTCTGTGTGGAACACATCTGTAACAAGGCAAAAAGCGTTGAAAAAATCTATACTGTGGCAGGTTTTTGCCTGTTGACTAGCAACAGCGTTAACTTTGATGTTTAAAGCATTAAGAAATGGCCTTTAATTCAAGTGGAACCTTGAGTGGGCATGGAGGACTTGAACCTGGCTGCTGACTTTTGGCGGAGGTTTGAATAGACCTAGTTCTAGGGCTGGCGCATTCAGTCACAGCCATGAGAACTTTGTGGTTGCACCACTGGAGAGTGGATGAAGCTTCCACACAGGCCCTTTGTAACATTCTCCATAATGGGAGGTTGTTGTTTTTTGGCAAAACGCTGGACAAAGCGAGTGACAGGAGAAATGTCCAGACTGTGGCCACAGTCTAATAAGAGGAAACAGCCGTCTTTTCGCTCAAGTTGGTTGATCTTTAGAAGGATTCAGGAGGCCAAAACTTTCAGGCCAGTCTCAAATGTACCAGATCACAGTGAAAGGGACTCATACTTCCTTTTTACTTGGAATTAAATCCAGAGCAGACTGCTAGGCATCTGGAAAGTCTTTTGAAGGTGGGCCCAACCAGTGTCTTCCAGTGGGAGCTAGGATAGCTTCTTTTTGGAGGGTTTGGGCGACAAACATCAAAGACAGTTAGGTGAGGTACAATCACCAAATCCTTTAATTCATGACCAACAGATCTCAAGAAGAAAGAATTATTGCAAGAATACGTATAGGAACTATACTGCAACAAGTCCATAGTGCTAGTGCCATCAAAAGAACAAAATCTAGAGGGGTTTCTCCCCATTCTTTCTAGTACCCAAGGCATCAAGAGCTTTAGCTACTGTCTGGGTTTAAAGAAATAGAATGGGTACATACACACCAAAAGGTTCTAGATGGAATCCGTGTAAATAGTCATGGCTTAGGTTCAGCATGAAAACTGGTTAGTGTCAATCGACCTGGCTGATGTACACTTCCATGTACCAATCAGTGCGTAACACCAGAGACATTTGAGATTTGCAGTGACCAGCAGTCACTTCCAGTTCAGGTGTTTGCCATTTTTTTTGGCACAGCACCAAGAATCTTTTCAAACATTTTGTTGGTGGTGCTGGCGGTAATTCATCTTTGAACATAAGGCTCTACCACTACTTGGGCAACGTTTTGATTAATTTTGAATGACAAGACAGCAGTAGCCTACATTGCCCACAGAGGGGGCACCAAATGTCTTTTCCTTTTACCTTTCGCAACATAAACTTTTTCGCTGGGTGGGGAACCGCCTACAGGCAGTTAAAAGCAGTCTACTCACAGGGAAAGCAGGATCCACTTACTAACTAGCAGATCAGTTAGGAAAATTATTTTCCAACAAAAAGTACCTCAACTAGTATTGGCTCTGTGGGGCATTCCAGCGGTAGTTCCTATAGATTCCAGCTTGACTCTCTGACTTCTGGTATTTGCAACAAGGTACAAAGGTGAAGTAATAGAAAATGGATTTGCAGTGCCATGTGTTTTTTCAGTTGGCGTTTGTCTTCCTCCAGTGTCCTTGATTGTGAAGATTCTTCTGAAAATTTGGGCAGAACACATTTATGCCATACAGGTGTTTTCCACCTGCCGACGAGGCCTTGGTTTTCATTGCTCCCCCAGATGTCATATTTTATACCATCATCAATGGCAACACCCCAAAATCCAGTGAGACTCTTTTAATAGCCTGGCTATTGAATTGGCTGGACTAGAGGTGCTGGAATTCTCACCCGAGGAGGTTCAGACCTTGGTGAAGACCACAAGACCATGAACGCTACATATGAGGATATGAGAGAAGTTTGTTCTGTTTGCTCAGCAGTTTTCTCTCCTGTGTCCCAAGCTCCAGCCAATATCCTAGACATTTTTACAATCAGGTTGATCTAGCAAACAACTCCATAAAGTACAGGTCTCTGCCTTTATCCTCTTTTTCAGGCTGCAGATGGGTGGAAGAGCCATTGAACAAATGTTTCAAGCAGGCCATAATCCATATACAACCACCAAGGAAATCCTTGTTCCCTTCATGGGATTAAGGCTTGGTTCTGAAAGCACTAGAACATCCTTTGTTTTAATAGCTTATTTTCCATTGTGGTTCCTAGTGGTAAAACTAGTTCTCTGACAGCAGTTGCTTCAGACAGAAGGATGTTGGAAATTGCAGCACTCCTGCAAATATCCATTTTGTGTCTTTTTACCAGAAATAGTAACTACGTCCATCTCCAAAGCTCAATTCTAAAGTGGTATCTACTTTCCAGGAAAACTGGGGGCAGTCCCTCCGAGCATTTACACAGTGTCACTGAGTACACAGCAGGAAGACTTCAGTTCCTTATACATGGACAAGTTGCTACCAGTGTACATGCAAAGGTCAAAAGACGTGAGGAAAGTGGACAATCTTTTCATTTTGCTGTCAGGTTTAAATGTTTTACCAGGGTGAATAGATTGGCATGCAGGAAATGGGCCTTTTTATTCAGGAACAAGTGCAAGCTCCTTTGACCTGAGGGGTGGCAGCCTTTGGGGCAGTTATGCCAGGATTTCAGTGGAATATATATGTGAGACAGCTAGCCCTTCATTCGACTTTACAAGCTAGGCATGCAGTTAGCAAGTTCTGCAAAGTTTGGGACGAGACATTTTAATTATTTTTGTCTTCGGCAGTTTTTCTTTGATTGTCAATGTTTCTTTTCATGTGTTCTCTCTCGCCCATTTATTTAGCTAGTTACAGTGCCTTGAAAAAAATATTCATATCTCTTAAAATTTTCCACATTTTTTCATGTTACAGCCAAAAACGTAAATGTATTTTTTAGGATTTTATGTGATGAACCAACACAAAGTGGTACATAATTGTGAAGTGGAAGAAAAACGATAAATGGTTTTCAAAATGTGTTACAAATAAATATCTGAAAAGAGTGGCGTGCATTTGTATTCAGCACCCTTCACTCTGGTGACCCTAACTAAAATCTAGTAGAACCAATTGCCTTCAGAAGTCACCTAATTAGTAAATTGAGCTCATCTGTGTGTAATTAAATATCAATATAAATACAGCTGTTCTGTGAAGCCCTCGGTGGTTTGTTAGAGAACCTTAGTGTTCAAACAGCATCATGAAGGTAAAGGAACACACGAGACAGCTCAGGGATAACGTTGTGGAGAAGTTTAAAGCAGGGTTAGGTTATAGAAAAATATCCCAAGCTTTGAAAATCTCACAGAGCACTGTTCAATCTATCATCCAAAAATGGAAAGAGCATGGCACAACTGCAAACCTATCAAGACATGGTCGTCCACCTAAACTAACAGGCCAGGCAAGGAGAGCATTAATCAGAGAAGCAGCCAAGAGGTCCATGGTAACTCTGGAGGAGCTGCAGAGATCCACAGCTCAGGTGGGAAATTCTGTCCATAGGACAACTATTACTCATCTGCTCCACAAATCTGGCCTTTATGGAAGAGTGGCAAGAAGAAAGCCATTGTTGAAAGGAAGCCATAAGAAGTCCCATTTGCAGTTTGTGAAAAGCCATGTGGGGGACACAGCAAACATGTGGAAGAAGGTGCTCTGGTCATATGAGACCAAAATTGATCTTTTTGCATAAAAGCTAAACGCTATGTGTGGCGGAAAACTGACACTGCACATCACCCTGAACACACCATCCCCACCGTGAAACATGGTGGTGGCAGCATCATGTCGTGGTGATGCTTTTCTTCAGCAGAGACAAGGAAGTTGGTCATAGTTGATGGGAAGATGGATGGAGCCAAATACAGGGCAATCTTAGAAGAAAACCTGTTTGAGTCTGCAAAAGACTTGAGACTGGGATGGAGGTTCAACTTCCAGCAGGACATTGACCCTAAACATACAGCCAGAGCTACAATGGAATGGTTTAGATAAAAGCATATTCATGTGTTAGAATTGCCAAGTCAAAGTCCAGACCTGAGAATCTGTGGCAAGACTTGAAAATTGCTGTTCACAGACACTCTCCATCCAATCTGACAGAGCTTGAGGTATTTTACAAAGAAGAATGAGCAAAAATTTTCACTCTCTAGATGTGAAAAGCTGGTAGAGACATACTCAAAAAGACTTGCAGCTGTAATTGCAGGAGTGTACTCACTTTTGTTGCCACTTTTGTTGCCAGCGGTCTAGACATTAATGGTTGTGCGTTGAGTTATTTTGTAATGTGATGGGTGTACTCACTTTTGTGAGATACTGTATATGTTAAAAGGTTCATGTAGATATTCATGTAAGCATTGTTGATTGAGATAGGTTTTATTTGAATAATAATAACATTTTATAGATTTGTAATATTTTAGTTTACATAGCGCTACCTCATATATAGGTTGTGTGTCAATTTGGATGAGTGGAGGAATTAAAAGATGCCAGACCCCTCCAACAGTGGCATTTTTTCTGTCCATGTGCATGAGGTCAAAAATGCCAAAATCATCAGGATCCAGGACTCTATATTCTGTGTATCGTAAGGTTATGATCCCTGATATTCAGTGCCATGGCATGTACTGTATAATATTCCAATAACTCACATAAAATATCCTGTATGTCACGGGTTATATACAATATATCTAATAATGCTAATGTCATCAGGATCCTGGACTCTATAGTCAAGAGGTCAGTTTTTTTACTCTGATATTCAATATCATGGTGCGTGAACAGAAGATCAAATCTAAGAAACAGGTGCCTGATGCAAGCACTCATTGATCTACAACCCCAATTCCAAAAAAAGATGGGACGCTGTGTAAAATCTACATAAAAACAGAATGCAATGATTTGCAAATCTCGTAAATCCATATTTTATTTACAATAGAAAACATATCAAATGTTTAAATTGAGAAAATGTACCATTGTAAGAAAAAAAGAAGGTAACTTTGTAATGGATGGCAGCAACACCTCTCAAAAAAGTTGGGACAGGACCATGGTGTAGCATCCCTTCTTCTTTTAACAACACTCTGAAAATGAGTGGGAACTGGGGAGACCAGTTGCTGGAGTTTTGGGAAAGGAATTTTGTCCAATTCTTGCCTGATATAGGATTCTAACTGCTCAATGGTCCTGAGTCTTCTTTGTGGTTCATTTCAAGATGCACCAAATATTTTCAATTGGAGAAAGGCCCGGACTGCAGGCCAATGCTGCCAACCCCCTGAAATGAAATTTACTGGCAGGATAGCAAAATTTACAAACCGTACCAATTTTTTACTGGCAAAAATCATGAAATTTACTGACAGAGCCGCATTTTTTACTGAAACTGCAAAAAAGTACCTAAAATGACCATTTTAAGAGCTAAACAGTGCAAATATCAATATTTTAACTATAATCATATAGCTAGTGCTATTAGCAATGTGTTTAAGTTAAAATGCAGTCATGGTACAGGAGGTGGTCAGAGACTGCTGACATGGTACAGAAGGTGGTAAGAGACTGTTGACATGGTACAGGAGGTGGTCAGAGACTGTTGACATGGTACAGGAGGTGGTAAGAGACTGTTGACATGGTAAAGGAGGTGGTCAGAGACTGTTGACATGGTACAGGAGGTGGTAAGAGACTGTTGACATGGTACAGGAGGTGGTCAGAGGCTGAGCAGACATGGTAGTTTCCTCCTCTCTCCCCCTTACCTCTAGACATCAGTGTCCTCCTGTGCTGTGCCCCTTTCACCCCTCCGCAGGCACATCAGTGTGTCCTCTGACCTCTGCCCCCTTTACAGCTGCAATATTGTCCCCTCACCCAGATGAGTGTCTGTCCTCGCTCTGAGCCAGTCCTCCTCGACTCCTCTGCTGTGGTGATGAGGCGCCGCCGAGAACAATTGAGTGCCTTTCATTTAAAAATGGCGCCGGTCGGCGCCATTACGTAACTGCGCATGCGCCCGCCCGGCTGAGTTTGGTACAAGCTTTCCCAAGCCCAGCAGGCATCGGAACTGCATGCGCAGTTACAATGTCGGCCCGCAACCATCTTTTTTATGGGCACCACTGCCAATTGCGCGGTTGTTCGTACACAAATAAATGGATGCTGTACCTAAATAAAATAGATGTCATTTTTTTCCCCACAAATAGGGGTATTAGATCACCTCTGCGATTATTTTTTGCGATATAAACAAAAAAAAAAGAGTGACAATTCTGGGGAAAAAAAACCCCAATATTTTTTACTTTCTGCTATATAACATTCCCAATAAAAAAAATGTAAAAATCTAATTTTTTCATAATTTTGGGCCAATTTGTATTCTGTTACATATTTTTGGTAAAAAAAAATCCCAATAAGTGTATTTTGATTGGTTTGCGCAAAATTTATCGCGTCTACAAACTAGGGGAAAGATTTATGTAATTTTTATTTATTTATTTATTTATTTTACTAGTAACGGTAAGCGATTTCTAATGGGACTGCGACATTGCAGCAGATTCGACACCTAACTGACATTTTTTGGGACGGGACCAGTGACATTACTACAGTAATCAATGCTAAAAATATGCACTGTTACTGTACTAATGACACTGGCATGGAAGGGGTTAACACCAGGGGTGATCAAATGTGTCCCTAGGGGGTGCTTGCTAACTGTGTGGGGGATGGGCTCACTGCATGAACACAGAGACCTGTGTTCCTAAATAGGAGGATCACAGGATCCCTGTGTTCATCTCTGACAGAACAGCGGTCTGCCATGTTTACATCAGCAGACTGCCGTCCTGTCTCCACGGGGAGCGATCGCGGGTGCCCGGCAGATTTCGCGGCCGCCGCACCCGTTGATTGGTTCCCCCTCTAGCCAATCCACGCGCGTGTATGCCCAGACTAACTGCTACATGAAGAGACGTACATGTACGTCGATTCACGTAACAGAGCCAACCTGCCGCAGTATAACTACGGTGGCTGTTCGGCAAGTGGTTAAACTGCAACTGCAGTGGTGCTGCATGTGATCAGTTATGACACCATCCATTTGATTGTTTCACAAGCAAATGTGACAGTTATCATTCCTGGTATTCCAGGAATGAAACATTTTTTTTTAAACTGTTAAAACAATGGGTTCATTTCTTCTTTATGATTTACTGCCATTTGGGGGCTCTGGGCTTCAGCAAAATGGCAGCCTCCAGCAAGAAGCAAGTTGTTATGGGTAAAATTCCACTTTGGTTGTGAAAACAAGCAAATGTGAAAGTTAAAGTGGAATTTTACCCATAACAGCTTGCTTCTTGCTGGAGGCTGCCATTTTGCTGAAGCCCAGAGCCCCCAAATGGCAGTAAATCATAAAGAAGAAATGAACCCATTGATTTAACAGTTTAAAAAAAAATGTTTAATTCCTGAAATAACAGGAATGATAACTGTCACATTTGCTTGTGTCCTCAACCAAACTGTGAAACCATCAAATGGCTGGTGTCATAACTGATCACATGTGCAGCACCATGGCAGTTGCAGATCACAGAAGCATCTTCCTTGGCTTAATTCTGCTTTAAAGGCTCGTTCACACCATACCTGCATGAAAACTAATGGCAAAACGGAACAGATTTCACTTGCAGAGACATCAGTTTAAATGCGTGTTTTAGTGAGTATTTATGCACGTTGACATCAGTTTTCATGCGCATCAGTTATGTGCCCTATTCACACCAAAACAGATGTCACGTCAGTTTTTTCCTGTGCAGAAAACTACATACACGTTGCAGATTCCTGCGCAGAAAAAATCTGCACGTTTTGGTGTGAACAGGGCACATAGAGAACAATTGTTTTTTTTTTTGTGCTCTTGTGCTCTTACACGTGCAGAAAAACTGACGTCTCTGCACCATGGTGTGAATGAGGCCTAAGGCTGTCAGCAGATCGGCCTCTACAAACTCAGCAGTGCCTAAAAATAGAGAGCAACTGAGCATGTGCAGAGCAGGGTGAGACTATGTATTACTAGAGTTTAAACAGTACAGTATTGATACTTATTTTTAATGTATTACATAGCTATACCTGCAAAACAGATCGAAGTAAAATCCCCAAAACTATTTTGCCACGGGAACTGGGGAAAAGACACCTTAATCCAAAACCAAACCAGCATTACCCTTTCTGACTGGGAAAAATGGTTCATCCTTCCCCACAAATTATCAATAGTTTTTTCTAAATATTTATTTTATTGAGCAGCTCCTCACCCCCTTGGATCTCAGGGCGCTTCCGTGGACCCCCTTACACCTTTGTGGATCGGTACCCACCCCAGGCAGCCTGACCTCTCAGACCCTGCGGACTTGGGATCGTCTCAACGGGACGGGCCGACTCTCAAGTCCCCGGGGTCCCATGACGCCCTTTTTTGGTACTCCGGCGTTTCCCCCGGCAGTCTTCTGTTCAAGGTCCAGGCCTTGGAATGTGACAAACCATCACCGTGTGTCCCAACTCTTGCGAACGGACCCTTCCTTGTTGCTCCTCCTCAATTCCACTGCACGGGCTGGCGATTCTGCTGGCTGGTTGGAGTGGCGACAGGCCCTCTCCTATGTACGTACCTTGCCTTCGCTGGCTGAGGTTCGAGGGGATCCATCATTATTTGACACCCTCCTGCTCCAAGACACGCACACGGTGTCCCTACTGTACTCCCTGCTTCTAAATACTCTCCGTCCTGATCCTACACTGCTGCTTGGGACAAAGACTTGGGTCGAGTTCTCTCGGATATTGATTGGCGTAAATGCTTCGCTATGACCCACTCGCTGTCCCCCGATACACGAGTTCAGGAGAAGGGTTACAGGCTCCTGACCTGATGGTATCGGTGCCCTTCTTCTGCTAATGTTGGGATTCGAACCTGTGACCAGCCACATCCCAGGCGGTAGCCCTGCTTACTAGGCTACCGTCCTCTTTGGACATTCCTCCCTGAACATTCCTCCCTGAAGCCTATTATTTCAACCTTAGTCTTGCCAAGCCTTGCTCATCACCCTTGATTCCCCACACCTGGTACTCCACTATATAAGTCCAGCCCCTTGCACTCCAGCTTGCTGATTATTGAGCTCCTGAGCCTTGATCAAGCTACTCCTCACCTGCTGCTCTTATCTACTACCACAAATCCAACGCTGACCAGGAATTGACTACCAACTACTCTTCTGCTTTGTCCCTACCTACTGAACTGCTACCTCTGTTGCCGATCCGGATTGTCTGACCACGCTTACTGCTGCCCGCCCCGACCTTTGGCTCGTCTGACTTCTCTCCGGTTATCCCTTGTCTGCTCCTCCGCCTTCGAACCGAACCTGCACTCTGCCTGGCTGGGTGATCCTGAGGACCACGTCCTGGTGTTAGCTTGCAGTGCAGTCTATCCCCACCATCAGGGGCTCTAGTGAAAACCAGCTAGCACTTAGTTTCCGCACCTCAGGTGAACCCGTGTCCTCATCAGAGTACTACGCAGTGTCCATCCGGTATCCAGCACCTACTAACTGCCTGTGGTCTTTGCCACTGGGCTCCACTCCTACCTCTGGCCAGCAGTCCTCTGATTCAGGTGAGCCTGTAGGATTGTTACAGAATAATCAGCCACAACTATGGAGTCCTCAATGACCACTCTGTGTAGACAGGTTACTGAACTTCAAGAATTTGGTACTACGTATCAGGAGAAATTTGCCCAGCTCCAAGAAGTAGTCAAAAGCCAACAGAATGAGATTATTGAACTACAGAGGCAACTCCTAGACGTCCGCGGCGCGGCCGCAGACACCCGCATGCCACTCCCATCAAAATTCGGCGGTGACAGACGCCAGTATCGGGGATTTCTGCACCAATGCCGCATCTATTTTCAGATGAACCCGGCCCCCTTCACCACCGATAAAAAGAAGGTGCTATTCATGATCAATCTCTTGACGGATGAAGCATTAGCATGGGTATCGCCATACGTGGAGTCTAACAATCAGCTCCTGGACAACCTAACCAACTTCATCACCGCCATGAGCCTAGTCTTCGATGACCCCAACCGCTGTGCGACGGCCGAGGCGCGACTACATAGTCTGCGACAAGGGAGACGCTCCGTCGCCGAATATACCACCGAATTTCGCCATTGGGTCACGGACACCACCTGGAACCCAGCAGCACAGAGGAGCCATTTCCGGCGAGGCCTGTCCGAAGCAATAAAAGACGAACTCGCCCGAGTTGAAGCCCCGGACGATCTGGATGAATTTATTCAAGTATGGATCCGGATAGATCAAAGACTCTCTGAGAGGAAGAGGGAAAGATTCTGATCCTTGGACCACAGACCCACTTACTCCTTCTCCTCTACCGCCCAGCACGACCCCCAGTCAGCACCTGAACCTATGCAGGTCGACGCACTACGGAGGTCTCTATCCACAGCTGAGAAGGAGAGACGGCTGGCCGAAAACCACTGCCTCTACTGTGGAGAGCCGGGTCATTTTGCCATCAAATGTCCCAATAAGATTCGAAGAACTATTGCCGTCACGGAGCTAAAGGAGCAATCACAGACTCCAACCCCGCCAGCAGCCCCTGAAAATAACAACACGGCGGCTCATGGATCCCACTTCATCATCCCCATCCTCATCGACATCGAGGGGCGACAACTCCCCTGTTCTGCGATGTTAGACTCCGGGGCGGGAGGCAACTTCATGGACCTAACCTTCGCCCGCGAAAAGAACATTCCACTGACAATCAAGGCAGCCCCTGTTGACCTGGAAACCGTCGACGGATCCCCACTCTCCTCGGGGCCGGCGACTCACGAGACCATCGAACTACAACTCCTTATAGAACCCGATCACCACAAGAAGATCCACTTCTCGCTGATCGCCTCCCCGAAGTTCCCGGTGATCTTGGGCATCCCATGGTTGGCCACCCACAACCCCTCGGTGGACTGGGAAACCCGCTGCATACGGTTCCCGTCCGAGTTCTGCTTGCTAAATTGCTCCCACAAACCCATCCTACCACCCGAAGACACCACCATCTCTGAACTATCCATCAAGGATCTGCTACCCCCTCAATACCGCGAGTTCCAGGATGTCTGCAACAAGAAAAATGCAGACAAGCTGCCACCACACCGGCCCTACGACTGCCCTATAGAACTGTTGCCCGGGGCTGAAATACCCTTTGGCAGTATCTACCCCCTCTCGGAGCCTGAACTCAAGGCCTTGAAAGAGTACCTGGACGAGGACCTAAGGAAGGGGTTCATCCGGCCCTCTACCTCCCCTGCGGGAGCCCCCTTTTTCTTTGTAGAGAAAAAAGACTTCTCCCTGCGTCCCTGCATTGACTACAGGAAGCTTAACGACATTACCGTAAAGAACCGGTATCCACTGATTTCAGAACTCCTCGAGAGACTCCGGGCAGCGAAGATTTTCACCAAACTTGACCTTCAAGGGGCCTACAAGCTCATCCGAATCCGCCCTGGGGATGAATGGAAGACCGCCTTTCGGACACGTTATGGTCACTTCGAGTACCTAGTCATGCCTTTCTGCAATGCTCCCGCCACCTTCCAGCACTTCATTAACGACGTCCTCAGGGACATGCTCGATCTGTTTGTAGTCGTTTACCTGGACGACATCTTGATCTTCTCCGAAGACCTCAAGCAGCACCGCGAACACGTCCGCAGGGTACTGCAGAGACTCCAACAGAACTCTCTCTATATCAAGCTACAGAAATGTGAGTTTGAGCGAACCACCACTCAGTTCCTCGTATACATCATCTCCCCTGAGGGCCTAAGTATGGACCCGGGGAAGGTCCAAGCCGTGATGAACTGGCCCATTCCGAGAAACGAGAAGGAGATACAAAGATTCATTGGCTTCGCCAACTTCTATCGGAAGTTTATCCAGAACTTTTCCAAGATCATAGCACCAATTACCCAACTCACCAAGAAATCAGTCCCCTTCTCCTGGACACCAGAGGCACAGGAGGCCTTCACCAAGTTGAAACTCCTCTTCACTTCTGCTCCAATCCTAATCAACTCAAACCCCGAGCTGCCATTTACAGTCGAAGTGGATGCATCTGACTCCGCGTTGGGGGCTGTTCTGTCACAACGGACAGGGGAGAAGATGCTACTACACCCGTGCGCATATTTCTCCCGCCAGATGTCCCCCTCCGAGAAGAATTATGACATCGGGAACAAGGAACTACTGGTGATCAAGGATGCCTTCTCTGAGTGGAGACACCTGCTGGAGGGAGCCACCAACCCCATAATCGTACTAACTGACCACAAGAACCTCAAGTTCATCCGCAGCGCTAAGAGACTCTCAGCCAGACAGGCCAGATGGAGCCTATTCTTTTCCCGCTTTAACTTTCTCATCACCTATCGCCCGGATAAAAGAATGGTAAGGCTGACGCCCTCTCCAGAATGTTTTCCGAGCCCTCGCAGAGTAAAAAGGGCCAAAACAACATCCTACCCGAGAGAAGGGTCGTAGGGGTCACCTACTCTAAAGAACTCCTGGACACAATCAAAGAAGGATACGAAAATGACCCCTTCCTTGCCCATCCCACAAGGAATGTCAGCCTTACGTTTAAGAACGGTCATTGGTTTCATCAGGACCTACAGTTATATGTACCAGAAATCGCACGGCTCGAAGTACTCAGACTCAACCATGACTCCAAGCTGGCCAACCATCTAGGCACAAGAAAGACCCAGGAGCTTCTTTCCCGCTCCTTCTGGTGGCCAGCATACAAGGAGGACATCAAGAGGTACATCTCCTCGTGCAAGGTCTGTGCCCGCAATAAGACTCCTCGTTCCTCTCCCGTGGGTCTGTTACAAACTCTCCCGATTCCCTCCCGCCCCTGGGGCTCGATCTCCAGGGACTTTGTGGTAGACCTTCCTCCTTCAAAAGGGATGAACACCATCCTGGTTGTAGTCGACCGCCTCACCAAGATGGCCCATTTCATCCCCTACAAAGGCCTACCCACCGCCAAACAGACGGCCGATCTTATTCTCAGAGAGGTCTTCAGGCTGCATGGGATCCCGGACGACGTGGTCTCCGACCGAGGCGTACAATTTGCCTCTAAGTTCTGGAATAACTTTTGCCTGGCGCTCGGGGTTAAAGTGAACCTGTCCTCCGCCTTCCACCCTCAGTCAAACGGGCAGACGGAGAGAACTAATCAGACCCTAGAGCAGTACCTACGCTGTTTTAGCTCCCACCTGCAGGATGACTGGCTTGACCATCTCTCCACGGCCGAGTTCGCCTACAACAATGCGGAGCACAGCCCCTTCTTTGCTAACACAGGCTCGCACCCGGTATTCATTCCCCACCTACCCGTCGCCTCCACTCTCCCAGCAGTGGCTGAACGCCTAACAACCCTACAGGAGGCACAAAAGAACATTATAAACAACCTCCAGCTCGCCCAGAGGCACTTTAAACAGGGAGCAGACAGACGCCGCAGACCCACCCCAGGTTTCCATGTGGGAGACAAGGTGTGGCTGTCCACCAGGAACCTCAGATTGAAGGTCCCCTCCAAAAAGTTGGCCCAAAAATACATGGATCCAATCCGGATCTCCGCGCAAATTAACGAGGTCACGTTCCGGCTCAATCTTCCGGACTCCATTAGGGTGCACCCTGTTTTCCATTGCTCCCTCCTCAAGCCATACGTGGAGAACACCTTCACAGGCCGCCACTCGCCCCCTCCACCACCCGTGAGGGTACAGGGTGAAGAAGAATACGCTGTCGCAAAGATCCTCGACTCCAGGATCCACCGGGAAAGACTACAATACCTAATTGGGTGGGAGGGCTACCCTCCCAAGGATAACTCCTGGGAACCAGAAGAAAACGTCCACGCCCCCAGACTGGTAAAAGAGTTCCACCAACGGCACCCCGATAAGCCTGCCCCTGTGGTGCCCGGAGGTGACCTTGGAAGGGGGGAGTACTGTCGGGATTCAAACCTGTGACCAGCCACATCCCAGGCGGTAGCCCTGCTTACTAGGCTACCGTCCTCTTTGGACATTCATCTCTGGACATTCATCCCTGGACATTCATCCCTGAAAATTCCTCCCTGAAGCCTATTATTTCAACCTTAGTCTTGCCAAGCCTTGCTCATCACCCTTGATTCCCCACACCTGGTACTTCCCTATATAAGTCCAGCCCCTTGCACTCCAGCTTGCTGATCATTGAGCTCCTGAGCCTTGATCAAGCTACTCCTCACCTGCTGCTCTTATCTACTACCACAAATCCAACGCTGACCAGGAATTGACTACCAACTACTCTTCTGCTTTGTCCCTACCTACTGAACTGCTACCTCTGTTGCCGATCCGGATTGTCTGACCACGCTTACTGCTGCCCGCCCCCGACCTTTGGCTCCTTTGACTTCTCTCCGGTTATCCCTTGTCTGCTCCTCCGCCTTCGGACCAAACCTGCACTCTGCCTGGCTGGGTGATCCTGAGGACCGCGTCCTGGTGTTAGCTTGCAGCGCAGTCCATCCCCACCATCAGGGGCTCTAGTGAAAACCAGCTAGCACTTAGTTTCCGCACCTCAGGTGAACCCGTGTCCTCATCAGAGTACTGCACAGTGTCCATCCGGTATCCAGCACCTACTAACTGCCTGCGGTCTTTGCCACTGGGCTCCACTCCTACCTCCGGCCAGCAGTCCTCTGACTCAGGTGAGCCTGTAGGATTGTTACAGCTAAATACGTTGACCCTCTCCAATCCGATGTTTGTTGGAGGTGCATGTCGTCTAGGGGCACGATTTTGCATATTTGGTGGGACTGTCCAAAGATCCACCAGTTATGGACTGACGTCATTGCTCTGTACTGCCAGCTACGGGCGACCACGATTTCTGCCACACCGGAACTGGCCTTGTTGTCTCTGGTGCCTGGTTCCTTCTGCTCAATTAAGAGGTATGTTCTCAGGTTCTTCTTGGCAGCTGTTAGGGCTGTGATCCCCAGACATTGGAAAACCACCCATATACCCACTAGGCTGGAGTGGACCCTGGAGTTGGATGCGATTAGAGACATGGAAAATTTGTTGGCACGGGAGGGGGGCAAGAAGGAACGATTCTCCGCCACATGGATGTCCTGGGACATGTTCCGGTGTTCGGATGCCTTCAAGTCCTGGATTGATGCTCCAGTGTTACCTGGTGCCGGTGGAACATAGTGGGATGTACGCAGCCCCCCCTCCTGATCTCTCTTCCCTACTTGTACTTGCTGGTCCCTCCTCGCCTCTCTTTCTGCTTCTACAGTCCCTTGCTTTATTTTTCTTCTCTGTCCATACAGATATGTCATTGACTATGACTGTTGTCTTTCTTATGTTTTCACATATTGCTCCTCCACATTACCCGGAATAATGCCTTGTTATGGGCCTCTAACCTCAATACTTGATTACTTCTCTAGTTTTGATACCTGCTGTAGTGAGTTTTCTACCACTGTTGTGTTTTGTTTATCTGCCACAGCTGACATGTACCCTTCTAGGATATCATCGGTTCTCCTGTGCCGCTTCTCTCCGCCTGGAGGTTTTATTGTGAGACATGCTATTGTTGCTGATTACTAATGTATGCTGTGATTGATTTATCTCTTTGTTTTCTTTATTATTGTTCTCTGCTCTGTACAACAAAAGTTTTTGCTTTCTTTCTTTTTCAATAAACAAAGATTGAACTAAATATTTATTTTGCTCCTCAAGACCTCAGAGTAACCCTCTGTGTATCCTTTAAATCTTAAATGGGGTGTTCCTTTTTCCTGTCCTGCGATCTTGGGCATGTGTCAACACTTCGCACCCTTGCCCTCCAGGGCTGTGCCTTTCCATATCATATACCCTATACAGTAAACCCCCCTCCATTGCGGGGGTTACATTCCGGACCCAGCCGTAAAAAGTGAAAATCCGCGAAATAGAAAAACCCTATTAAAATGCATTGTAGGCATGTTTTTTTTTACTGTCACTGTAAGTGTAAAAGCATTTTAAGGTCTTTAAACACACTTTTAAAACAATAGAAACTCATTTAACCACTTTACCACCGGAGGATTTTGCTGTCTTACGTCCAGGCCACTTTTTGCGATTCGGCGCTGTGCGACTTTAACTGACAATTGCGCGGTCAGGCGACGCCGTACCCAAACGAAATTTACGTCCTTTTTTTCCCACAAAGAGAGCTTTCTTTTGGTGGTATTTGATCACCTGTGCGATTTTTAATTTTTGCGCTATAAACAAAAAAATAGCGTTTATTTTGAAAAAATAACAATATTTTTCACATTTTTTTTTATATGAAATTCCCCCCAAAAAAATGTAAAAATCAATTTTTTTTTTAAATTTTTGGCCAATTTGTTTTCTGCCACCTATGTTTGGTAAAAAAAAATCACAATAAGCGTATTTTGATTGGTTTGCGCAAAAGTTATTGCATTTACTAACTAAGGGAAAGATTTTTGTCATTTTTGGTGTTTTTTTTTTTAACGCATAATGGCGGCGATCTGCGATTTTTTTTTTTTGCGGGACTGCGACATTGCGGCGGACAGATTGGACCCTTGACTAACATTTTTGACACTTTTGGGGGTACCAGTGACATTACTGCAGTAATCAGTGCTATATATATGCACTGTTACTGTAAAAATTACACTGGCAGGGAAGGGGTTAATTTTATTGGAGAGGGAGGGGTTAATGTATGCCTGGTGCTTATTAACGTGTGGGGGGAGGTGACTGTGTGACACAGGGACAGATCGCATATGTTCAGCTATGCTGAACACTGCGATCTGTCACTCCCTGTCACTTAGGAGATCCGCCCGCTCTGTTTACACAAGCGGGCGGATCTCCAAACTAGATTCCCCGACGATCGGGGAAGAGCAGCGGCTCCTCCCCTGGCTCGACTCCCGCTGTGACTGAACACAGTGGGAGCGAGCCTCCGGTGGCGCACGCGCGCCGCCAACAAGGGGCGGAGTCCAGCGACGTAGGTCTACGTCGCTGGACGATAACGAGCCACATTGCTGCAGTAGCAGCAATGTGAGCGGAGTTAAAGTGGTTAAACACATAAAAGATACTGAGAGACATAGCAAGATCTATGAAAAAAAAAAAAATATTTAATTTTTAATGATTTATATAGTAAAATAACATTACAAAAAAAACGCAATATACTGGGACTGCAAAAACTGAACCGCGATGGAGCGGGGGTTTACTGTATTTCCCAAAATGAAACAATGTCCTGTGTTCCCCGTTAATCTAGCATGGCTCTCTATTACCAACACTTTACAGTCTCTCCAATAACTGCCAGCTACTCTAGGGTACAATTATGCATTTACTATACCATATTCCATATATCCCAGGTTATGCCAATCTCCCATCTACGTGGTGTACTATCCATCCAGTACCTAAAACATGTTAGGGAATATGTGGTTTGTCCTTTTCTGTCTCTTTAGGGTTCAACAATACTTTGCCCGTTGTTCTGATAGTACTGTCAGCCTCAGTTCTGCTTCCATTTTGTATCATGTGACCTTAGTATGACCCACGCAGGAGTCACATTTCCTTACGGCGCTGTCCAAGGCTTGTACACCAGAGGGAATGACAGATGTCCATTTAATGAGCCCGACCAATCACATCTGCCTCTTCCAAAGAAGAAACATTAAACTACAAGCAGAGAGAATTTGTCATTCCGCAATAAATGGGTGGGGGGTGTAAAAATCAATTCTAGAAAGCCTCTTACTCTTCTGGAAAGTAAAAGGAGACCAAGACATAAAATTACAAAGATTTGGAAAGGAAATGGAATTAACGTTTCATGGATTGTAAACAATAATTTCAGCAATGCTGTAAAATGATAAACCCACATGGACTGAGCAATTTGTAACAAGATGTGTGAACACAATCTTCAATTTCTTATCACGTTTTCTTTTTATGTACTTCTCTATTGTAGTGTTTTGAATTACTTAGAGATAAACTCCAGGAAAATGTCTAATTGTACACCTGAGATACATATTTGTTAATATTGTACCTGTCGAGGATTGGGATGATGTGTGGGATTTCCCTTTCAAAATCCTGGTCTCGTTAAGAGATCGTCTGGTACAATATAAAATCGTTCACAGACCCCCTCTCGCCTGCATAAAATAAATGCATCGTCTCCCCAAAATGCTGGAGGTGTGATCATGATCCTGGAGACTTTATACATATCTTTTGGTCTTGCCCTGCTATCAGTAGTTATTGGTCATTTATACTAAAAATTATTGCTAATAGTTTGAACATCTCTGTTCCCCTCTCTCCCAAAATGTGCTTGACTGGGGTATAAAAGATGATTTTGTCTCTATAACTGCTTGACCAACACTCTTCCTTATTTCTTTACCCAAGTAAAACACTAAACACCATAATTGGAGTTTAAATGGCCAAAGCAGCCTTTTATTAAACCAACTTGTATAAATAACATATATAAATCATACCAGAAACAGTCAGTACATTCTGAAATCTGGAGCCCCCAAGGTCCTTGTAGGCACCACTACTTCACGTACCTGCTTCACCAAACTTAGGCCTCCAGCCGCAAAACACCGACTCGGAGACAACACCACTATTAGCAGATACAACCCAGACAAACCACAGGGAGCCGTACCCAAGACGGGTCCCTACCAATTTTCATTTATCAAATAAAGCACATACAAGGACCTTGTACCCCGCCAGCTGCTATGACATACCACCAAGGGAACAGCCCCAAAATTACACAAGATCGTAAACACCAGATAAAAGGGGAGGGTGGGTGGGAAGTTGTTCCGACGTCGTCTCTCTCCTGATTGAAGACCTCAACAGGAACCTCCTACTGTTTGACCCCTAAAGCCCCACCTGTTCCCTGCGCTCCACCAATCCGGTAAGTGTCCTTATACCATTTCCTTTAACCCCTCTTGACTTACTACTCCAAACCCCCTTTTAACCCTGTCATGTCGGCCCTCCGTCTAGGTTTTCTTTTTCCTTTACTCCGGGCCTTGCTTACTGGGTCTGGAGGAAGCCTTGGTGCCGAGGGTGGTGGAGCAGACCCTGCTGGGCCTTTTACTATTCTATGCCAGGAAAGCTATAGCCCTGTGCTGGAATAAATCGACTCTCCCCTCCCCTACATTATGGAAAAAACTGGTTAACGCGGTAGTCCCCCTCTATATAGACACCTATCTGCATAGAGGCTGCCCAAAGAAATATGACAGAGTCTGTGCTAAATGGTTAGCTGAACCCTCTATGGCAGTGATGGCGAACCTTGGCACCCCAGATGTTTTGAAACTACATTTCCCATGATGCCCAACTACACTGCACAGTGCATGAGCATCATGGGAAATGTGGTTCCAAAACATCTGGGGTGCCAAGGTTCGCCATCACTGCTCTATGGCAACCGAAGACTAACCAAGGTTTGTCTTCTCTGTAGACAAGGCCTCGCAAACCAATTGTTTCTCCCATGTTGCTGTCTGGCCGTGGTCGGCTGCTGCCTGACCACTTGCTTCCCCATGGAACATGAACCATAATCAGGTTTTTCCCTTTTTGTCTATGCTATTCCTACGGTTGATGACATCAAGACTCTTAAAAATGTGTGAATTATCCTTCTATTTTCTCACTTGATGTATACTTTTTTCCTCCTTTTGTGTTGTTTTCCTCAAATGTACCAATGTCAAAATGTTTTTTTGTGTTAGTTTTGTTCCTTTTTTGAAAACTCAATAAACAGAACTGAAAAAAAAAAATATTGTACCTGTCAAAAGATGTGAAAAATGTAGTCAATCTTGTGACCCAGAACCAACTAGACAGGCTCAACGAGGACAGTGACCTCATTCTTCTCCATTGTAGTTAAACAATAGAGCCTGGTCACTAACCCACCCCTGGTCTGCTGATTGGGCATTGAAGGAGCATCATCACACTGAAGAGTTTAGAAGGACTTGTTCATGTGTGGCCAATATTGCTACCTTACTTAGATAGGCGGTGGAACACTTTTCAGAGGGCAAATAAAGAACCATGTGAATGAGAAAAAACGAGGCCGCTATCTGAAGCAATGTTATGGCAGAATAAACATTATGGATAAATACACTGTGAAAAAAACATACACAAAAAAATTGTGAAAAGTCGACAATTGCATTACTATGTTCCATAATAAAGTAATGTGAAGTGACATACGCATGCACAAACATGAAGGTACCAATGGTGAAAAAATTATAAAATAAAAAATAAATAAAATTAAAAGTGAATAAAAAATGAAAAAAAAAATCACTTATTAAAGTCCCATAAACAACATTATGATTGAACTAAAAAAATGTCCAACAAACAGTCTCTTGAATGAAAATAGAATATGGGTGGCTGCTTACCGGGGAGACACAGGGCCTAATTCACTATAGCTCCGGCATTGATTTTGACCTATTTTAATGCCATGGCTAATAGGCGAACGCGCCAATGCAATTCACTATACCACTGGAGAACACGTTATAAGCAATGTGAAATTTACTAAGATCAAATAAGGTCAGGGCGAGAGATAAAAACAGTCCAGCTAAAAGCACGACTGTTTTGTTCAAAATCACAATATATGCCAGGGAAAAAAAAAAAAAATGCTTGGGAAAGATGTGTTATATGATCTTGAGATAAACTGCTTTTAAACTGTGTGAAAAAGTTAAGTATAAAAAAAGATTTCAAGAAAATTGCAAAACTCAAAAATATCTCCCGGAGTCTATTGCTGCCAGATAGCCCATGTGCGCATGCTTCATACGAAAATATAGGCAAAAAATAACGTTTTTGAAAACGTTAGCGGGCGGTATAGTGAATAGCGTTCGCGCAAACGCCTAATAGCGCGGTAAACCGGCGTTAATCAGGCAATAATGAGAGAAATGCACATATCTATGTATGTCTATATATATATATATATAGATATATATATATCAAAATATCTATATATATATATATCTATATACATATGTGTGTGTGTGTGTGTGTGTGTGTATATATACAGTATATAGATAGATAGATAGATAGATAGATAGATAGATAGATAGATAGATAGATAGATAGATAGATAGATAGATAGATAGATAGATAGATAGATAGATAGATAGATAGATAGATAGATAGATAGATAGATAGATAGATAGATGCAAAACCAAATAATTATATATATATATTTTTTTTTTTTTTTTAATATTGTTTTGCCTATGTGTGTGTGTGTGTGTGTGTGTGTATATATATATATATATATATATATATATATATATATATATATATATATATATACTGAGTGGGTGTAGTTTAACCAATGTTATATTAAGGGATGGTCAAGAGCAGATCATTTGCCCTCTGGAAGGCCCACATGTCTTTATGTCCGAATTTTCTTTTGGTTTTGGGGTGGGGGGGTTTGCTGGCATGCCTAAGGACCCATATTGCAGTAAGTGTATTTTGTTGGATGAATACTTTTCATGCTCTAAATGTTTGGTATAGCATTTGCAAAGTGTGTTTTTCTGCACTCTATACATGTGTTTTTTTATTTTCATGCCTCTGTGTAGTTGTATGTTCTAGTGATTTTATGGTATTTAAAATGGAAAGGTAGTTTCATGCACTACACCAAAGTGCTGAATACAATCAGACATGCCTGAAAGTTTCAGATAAATAAAGAATGAAGATTGATAATTAGACAGCTGTGTAGTCTGCTATTAGTAAATCTAAACGTTAAAAAACATAAGATACATAACTATACCTTAAAAATAAAATATACCGAAGCACATGCGCGGAGTGCTTGGATATGGCCGCATAGCTCCGAGGCTCCGTCTCGCCCCGGACCATCCCGCTCCAGCCAGACCGCAGTGAGCGTCGCAGCCGCCCCTAACTCCCCTCGATTGAGTCCGGACACTTCAGCGGTACCCCCCATGGCCTCGGGTTTGGTCCGCAGGAACCTCTTCCACGCCCCGGGATTCGGAGCGGAGGCTTCGGGCCTAACAAAAATGGCGCCGGAGGACCACGATTCCGGATCTGATGGGATGGAGGACTGCTCTGCAGGGGGATATCAATCACCCTATCTGCACTCCGCTGGCTCTGTGAGTACCATCCCTCATGTTGCCCCGTCGCCTGCCTCCACAGAATCGCTCCTAGAAAGGTCTATGGGGGACATGCTGCACACCCCAGCCAGAGGCCTGCCGGGCAGCCCGGCCACTTCATCACTCTCAGGCCCCTCCATGGATTTTAATAGCACAATGGCAGCTTTTTCCAAAATGCTTTCTGATGGCCTGGCCCAAACCGCCTCTCAAATTACCCACACCATCCAAGCAGATTTACATCCAAGCAGATTTACAACACTTGGGAGCCACAATTGAGATCATGGAGTCCAAAATGGATCAAACAGTCTCCAGGACCAACAAAAACACAAACCGTATTCAAGACCTTCATGCCCGCCTGGATGCAGCCATTTCTAAAATTGATGACCTCGAATATCGCTCCAGGCGTTACAACTTTCGCATCAGGGGACTTCCCGAATCTTTTCAAGATGTCCCAGCTGCAGTTCAGGAACTTTTATCCTCCCTTATTCCTAACATTCCAGAACACAGGCTGGAACTGGATAGGGCCCACAGGGCCCTTCAAGCGCCCAGGAAAGATAATCTCCCCAGGGACATTGTGGTGAAACCCCACTTTTACAAGGTGAAGGAGGAAGTCATGCGACTTGCCAGGAACTCAGATCGTATAGAGATCCAAGGACACCCGGTACAAATTTTTGCGGACTTATCGCCTCTAACGATCCAGAAAAGGCGCTCTCTTAAACCGCTTCTTCATGTTTTATCCCAAAAAGCAATCAAGTACTGGTGGTCATTCCCTTTTCGCCTTTCTTTTGCCTACAAGGGTAAGACACACAGATTCTCCAGCTTTCAGGAAGGCGAGAAACTCCTTCTACTTTTGGACCTCATCTCCCTGGACCAATCACAGGCGCTGCCTCAAACTCCTGCGGGGCCCTCCAAGCGCCCGTCTCCGGCTAGCCCCTGCCTGGCAGAAGAAAAATTCCCAGAGGTCCAAGGATTCGCATGTCACCTGAACTTCCATGGACTAAGCTCCTTGTCCTTTTTCTCTACTTTTTTGGGTCTCCCGATTTAAGGGTGATGTGGACACTCTCATGGGACTTTGGTCCCCTTGGTCCTTAGACTGCGAGGACTGGTTTGGTGTGTGTTTTCATTTTCTTTTTGGTTTACATGGACACGCCATCTACTCAGTTTTTGATGCTACCCCCCTCCCCCATTCCCGATTTAGCTATCACACGATGGCGGAGAGTTGATGGGTGGTCCCGGGGCCAGGTGAGCTCGGCGATTGCGCCCTCTGGGGTGATTCAGTCTTCACGCGGGGCCCCCCCTCGACTCTCTTGGTTTGCTAGGGGGGGACACTTTTTACAGGCATCTCCCTCTGTACCCGGATGTCACCTCACTTTTTTCATTGGCAGGGGGGAGGGGTCGACTGCTTTGCTCGATTGTTTTGCTCTTTTTTTTTATTCTTTTATGTTTACATTGTTTTATTAAGGTTGGAGTTTGGTATGGTCTGGGGCGTGAGCTTTGCGCCTCCCTCTGACCCCGTCCAGAGCGGTTTGCCCTGTGCGGTGTCAGAAGTCTGTCTGCATTTCATGCAGACGGGTATTCCCATGTACTGTCTGGGATTAGGCAGGCCTGTCCCAGACTCTGGGGCTGAGGGGGCCCCCCTGGCCTTACGGCTTCAGGGGCCTTTGGGATGGCCCTCCTCATTCCCTTCTCTTCTTCTTTTCTGTTCTGCTTTCTCATGTCTTCTTTTTCTCTTCTTAGATGCTGGAGTGGAATCCCTTATTCAACCTGAAGGTTGGTGTTCGGTCAAGACGGTGTTCCTGATGCCCTGGCTCCCATTTGAGCTCATGTCTACAGGTGAGTCGGTATTCACAATGCGTTCTTCCTCCTCTCTGGACATATGGCTGTAAGTAAATCTGCTCTTGCTCCCCTTCAGATAGCCTCTCTCAATGCTCAGGGCCTGAACTCTCCCGTCAAGAGACGGAAATACTTTCAACATGCCCATTCCCAAAAACTTGACATACTCCTTCAGGAAACCCACTTTCCTGTCACTTACACACCCAAATTCATTAACTCCAAATACCCTCAGTTCTTCCTGGCCAACGCAGGGACTAAGACCAGAGGAGTTGGAATATTTTTCTCTAAAAACATGGGATTTTCTCCCACTTCAGAAGTCAGAGATCTGGAAGGGAGATATATATATTGGTATCCGGGACTTTAGAAGGAACTTAGTACACTTTTGTCTCCTACTACGCCCCCAACCAGGGACAAACCCAGTTCTTTGTCTCCATGTGGGCTAAACTTGCACCGTACCTCGTAGGTAAACTAGTTGTGGGGGGGGGGGGATTCGAACACGCCCTTCGACAGAATGCTGGACAAATCCAGCCCTAGAGGAGCTCGTGACTTATGTCCGCCCAAACGCGGCCTCACTATTGCCAAACATTTTCACTCTCTAGGACTAGTAGATATCTGGCGGGAGCTGAACCCCACTTCCAGGGAATATACACATTTTTCTGCCCCACATGGGACGTTTGCCAGGATTGATCACATTTTCTTGTCATCAGTAGATGTCCCCCTGGACATCTATTAAGGATTCCCCGCTTTCGGACCATTCCATGGTTCTTTTGACTTTTTTGACCTCACAGACACGGGACGGGGTGTATAGGTGGCGCCTGAATGAATCCATACTCAGTAATCCTTCTCTCTGCAATATGCTGGAAAGAGATATTACTGAATATTTTCAATTGAATGATTTGGGAGATGTATCCCCTGTGACCCTGTGGGCCGCTCACAAGGCAGTCATGCGGGGGAAGCTTATCCAGTTGGCGGTTAAACTTAAACGGGAAAACCAAATTGATGTTACTAGACTTGAACGGGAATTCCAGGAATTATCCAGGGCACATAGAAGGCAGCCTACCCTGGCCTCCCAATGGCGTCTGGAGGCGGGTCGCCTGGCCCTTAACATGGCTCTTACCACACGGGCTGAGAAAAGCCTGCGTTGGTCTAATGCTCAATTTTACTACCATAATGACAAAATAGGTCCCAGACTGGCAGCCAAATTATCTCCCAGACCTAGATCTTTTGCCTTCCCTAAGATTAGAACTCCGGATGGCACCCTGACTTTACTCCCAGCTTTACACTTCTAAACAGGGTCTATCCAATCAGGACAGGACAGCCTTTTTGGATGGCTTGTTACTCCTCACCATTTCTAAGGCACATAGGGCTACTATGGAATCCCCTATTTCTGATCTTGAAATTTTAGATGTGATTAAACATTTGAAAAAGGGATCTGCCCCCGGCCTTGACGGATTTTCCTCTGGCTATTATAAGAAATTTGGTCCAGTGCTTGCCCCGCATATGGCCCGCTTTTTTAACTCCCTTCGACAGGGTAAGCATATAGAGGCTTCCGCCAATACGGCTTACATCTCGGTTATCCCGAAACCTGGCAAGGACACCTCCGATGTTAAGAACTATAGACCGATCTCTTTGATCAATAATGATTTGAAAATTATGACAAAAATGATGGCCAATAGGCTCGCAGAATTTATAGGTCGCTATGTCCACAAGGACCAGGTGGGATTCATGTCGGGTAGGCAGGGCCCAGATCAGATCCGCAGGGCTGTGGACATCATCTCCCTTTTGGGGGCGCCTTGGGATGGTGGGAAGCCCCAACAGGGCTTCCTCCTTTCCTTGGACCTCCAGAAGGCCTTTGATACTGTGGAGTGGCCGTACGTGTTTGATATCTTAGGAAGGTGGGGTTTTGGACCCTCCTTTTTGAATATCCTCGAGGCCCTTTACTCAACTCCCAAGGCACAGGTAAAGCTGCAGGGCCACTACTCGGAAGCTTTTTCGATTTTTAGAGGCACGAGACAGGGGTGCCCGCTGTCACCTCTTCTTTTCGCGGTCGCCATCAAAACGCTGGCTATCGCAATTAGAAGCAATCCCAACATTCATGGTATTGACTGTGGAGGTAGGGAACATAAGTGCGCTTTATTCGCGGATGACCTTCTCCTCTTCCTCTCGGACCCGCTCATTACTACTCCTAACCTTGTCAGGCTCTTAGACGAGTTCGGGAAGGCCTCGGGTCTTCAGGTCAATCTTTCCAAGTCTGTAGCATTGAACGTTGGTCTTCCTCCTGCTTTAATAACTAACCTCTAGGACCATTTCCCGTTCGACTGGGCCTCCACTTCCATCCCGTATCTTGGGGTCAATTTAACTGCCTCCATTGCATCCCTGTATCAGGCTAATTACCCTCCTCTCTTCAAAAAACTTTCTGCTGACATGGAACTGTGGTGCAGATGGAACATCTCCTGGCTGGGAAGAGTTCATTCGATTAAGATGAGCCTTCTTCCCAGGATACTGTACCTATTTCGCTCCCTGCCTATTCCCATAGCCAGGGTGAAACTTCAAAAGCTTCAATCCAACATTACACGACTTATTTGGGGTGGTAAGGGACCCAGACTTCCGTGGAGGGTACTAGTCAGAAGCAGATTACAAGGGGGCTTGGGGGACCCCCTGCTTTGGAGATATTATCATGCGGCCCAACTGGCGCAATTTTCGGTCATCTACGTGATGGGCGGTAGACCGGACTGGGTTGATATCGAAAGACAAGCAATTCCCAATCACACCATAGACTACCTAATTTGGTCTCCTCCTCGCCGGAGACTTATATTGGCACCCACCCTGTCTCACTCTATTGCACTCTGTGATACCTTATACAAGCTCCCTACACTCATATCGGCACATAAACCCTTGACACATATTTTCAACAATCGGGATTTCATACCGGGCATGGACATAAAAGCCTTCCAATGGTGGACTAATAAGGGGCTGTTCAGGATAGGTCACTTCCTGTCGTCCCAAGGCCCTTTGTTAGTCACGCATTGTGTGAGTAAACTAGGTATGCCACTTGCAGAGAAGTTTAGGTTGCACCAAATTAGACATTTCCTGTCCTCCAGAGTCGCAGGTTCTGATGCTGAACCCCGAGCCACATCCTATGAAGCCTGGTGCTCGCAGGCTCATGTCCAGAGAGGTGGTATATCGCTGATCTATGGGGCATTGATCGACTCACCCGAGAAGCCCCAATACGCACTTTTGTGGGAACGGGATCTCGAGCTGTCGTGGAAGCCGGGTGTCTGGAATTCCGTCTTCCGGAGGGCATTTAAAGGTATTTTGAACATGTCTTTAATAGAAGCAAACGTTAAGCCTGTTTAGCCACAATGTTCCCGGGAGCCGATATCCTATGTTTCCGGGAGTGTGGACATCAGGGCTCCATACTTCATATTTGGTGGGAGTGTCCTCATATTCGCAGCTTCTGGAATAAAATTTTTAGCATGATACGCAAAGTTTCTGGGCTGTCGATTCCCAAGGTTCCGGAAGTGGCACTGCTTAATGGCGTCCTAGTGAAGGGCCCAAAATCCAGTTTGAAACTGCTACACTTTATGTTGTTGGGAGTGAAACTTACCCTGGCACGAGCGTGGAAGTCCCCATCGGTCTCGGTGGCGGCAGCCAAAAGAAAGATCTCCTGGATCATGTCCCAGGAGAAGATAGTTAGTATTTTCCGGGATGAGCAGGCTGTTTTTGATGCAATATGGGAGCCCTGGTGTCTGTTTATCACGCCTCCTTCACCCTAGCAGCATTCCTTGGGGGGGGGAGCCCCTTCCGGTCTCACGGGTTATACTACTCGTCTAGGTGGGGGCCCCCCTTCCCGTTTCCCATACCTCCTCTCAACCTCCACTCCGGCATCTCCCTTCTCTTTCTCTTCTCTTGAAATCTTTTTTTCCTCCTTCCTCCTTTTCCTCCTCTTCTCTTGCTTTCCCTTTCTGTGTCTCTCTTGGTTCGTTATTTTTGTCCCTTTCTCAGGTATCTTCGTTGCCCAGCACCTGGGTGCCCGAAACACTCTGTTATTGCTTGTTCTCGGGACGCCTTCCTAGTTAGTTCGCAGCTGGCAATGATGTTACTCCACTCATGGTTGATGACCTGTTTTGATTGATGTAGGGGAATCTTTGGACGCTAACCTTGTTCACAGGCTCCCTAGGTTTGTTCCTTTATTATTTGTTCTTTCTTGATATTCAGCTATTTTTCTGTACTGCACTTGAATTTGTATTACCCTGCTGTGCCACAAGGGGGTGCTGGATGTATAATATTTGGTCTCTATGCCTTGATTTTGATACCTGATCTTGTTTGTATTTTGTTCTTACTTGGAAAATAAAAACTTTTGCAAGTAAAAAAATAAAATAAACCATAACAGGTGACATTGCTGTGTAATAGTGATTCAGAATAGACAAATTTCCTTTTATGAAAACCACAAAGGGAATTTGGTTAACTCCAAACCCAAATTCACTATTGGTTAACTCCAAACCCAAATTCACTAAAGCACCTAAGGTTTAACTCCAGCAGCTTCACCTAATTAAAATGCTAATGAGTTTAGGTTGGAGTTAGTTTTGGAGAAGTGAGAAGCTCTAGTCCGAACTTATAGTGAATTAGGCCACTATAAATTGGGAGTAGAGCAGCTCACTTCTCCAGAAATAACTCCAGCCTAAACTCATTAGCATCCTAATTAGGTGAAGTTGCTGGAGTTAAACCTTCAACTAGATGCTTTAGTGAATTCGGAGTTGGAGTTAACCAAGAGTGAATTTGGCTTTGGAGTTAACCAAATTCTATTTGTGTTTTTCATAAAAGGCAATTTGTCTATTCTGAATCAATATTACACAGCAATGTCATCTATTATGGTTTATTTTAATTTTAAGGTATAGTTATGTATCTTATGTATTTTAAACTTTAGATTTACTAATAGCAGAATACACAGCTGTCTAATTAGCAATCTTCATTCTTTATTCATCATTCTTTATTCATCTGAAACTTTCAGGCATGTCTGATTGTATTCAGCACTTTGGTGTAGTGGTCTATGCTCATAGACAAAGATTGCTAGGTCATGAGTTCAAGGCCCAACCATGCTCACAGTTGTGTGTCATTATTATTTTTTTTGCCACATAGTAATACATTGGCTACATCACCTAAAATTGCATGTCAATGGCCATGTATATTCAAGAAACAGACATGCATATGTGCAGGGTGTAATTATGCATTTGCCAAGTTTCAGTATTTATTTACAGTTGTCTAAAATTTAAGGAGATGATGGCACACTTGGGATTTGAACTCATGCTCTCAGTGTTTATAGATAGGAGCACTAACCACTAAACCATTGAGCTGAGCATGATTACCCATGGAATATTTAGTCCCATGTTTGCATAGTTAACCACTTCCTTACAGGGTAGTTACACCCCTTCCTGCCCAGGCCAATTTTCAGCTGTTTTTAATGCTGTTGCATTTTGAATGACAATTGACCGGTCATGCAACCCTGTACCTAACACAAATGTATGACATTATTTTCACACAAATATTGCTTTCTTTTGGTGGTATTTGATCACTGCAAGATTTTTTTTATTGGCAAAAAGAAGACCAAAATAATTGACCCCTAATAAAATGTGTTTTTGTTTATGTAATAAAATTTGGTAAATCAATATGTTTTTGGTTGCACTGACGAGCATTGATGAGGCTGCGCTGGCAGGCACTGATGAGACACTAATATGCAGCACTGATGGACACTGATAGGTGGCACTGATATGCAGCATTGATGGGCATTGATAGGTGGCACCGATGGGCAATGATTGGCACTGGTGGGCAGCACTGATAGATGGTAATGATGGGCAGCACTGATGAGGAGGGCACTAACAGGCTCCCTGAGCACTGATTGGCATCAATGTTGGCATGGGTGGGCATCCCTGGTGGCCATGGGTCAGCAATCCCTGGTGGCTCTAGTGGCATCCCCCAAGGGTCTGCACTGGTAATCAAATAAAAGGTTGTGTAGACAACCTAGGGTATTGGGTTACCATAATCCCTAAACTGTAAGATTTGGAAGAAAACCCCCTAAGGTGAATGGAACTTTAAAGGTAACAAATTTCTTAACCATATAGCAAGTAATGTAATACAATATATTGTAATAAAATGCTTTATTGAAAAGTTGATTGCAAAAGGCTCTCAACCAATGTTGATTCCTCAATATTAAATCATTGGAATACAATACATATGGCCAGAAACATACTGGCTCATCAAAAACATTGCGTAGATATAAAACCATAGAGTGCTACTTATAGGAGTGGTTGACAATCCAATGCGTTTCGATAAATGTACAATTAATAATATACAGATCTTCGTCAGGGATTTTGATTCCACTCCTGAAAAAGTACAACATACAGTAAATGTTATGCAGCTTAGAAAAATTCAAACAGATATCATTATATTATGCGCCCGCGATCGTTTCCCCCATGGAGGCAATCCGAGATTTCCCCCACACTCCACCCCCCACACCCCAACCCACAAGTCCCGCAACATACCTGGCGCCCTAGCGACCCGCTATGTTCCTCCTTGAATGTGCATCCTGTATTCTCAGACTAAAGCTAGAGCCAAGTATAAATGATTCCTACTTCCTATTCCTAGGACAATAAGCATATCAATATTAAGAGACAGAGAAGCCTAAATTGGAGCCCACCGTCCGGTGGAGAGAAGTGCCTCTCCTTTCTGGCTCTTGGCGTCCCTTAAAACAGCATATCGCCTACGTCAGCGACGTGACGTTCCCCGCCGTGTCCGCATCAACGTCACTTCCGCCCAGGCGTTTATTGCGGAAGTATCTGGCACTTCTCCCTGCTGTTGTTCTGTTGCCTAGGCAACCAACAGCTGCTATGCCGTGTGTAGGGAGAGATAGTACCATTGCCATAAAGAGTTCAATAGAGCAGAACTTAATATCGCTTTACTGAAAACACAGCAGGCAATTCTTTATTATGTTAATGTATATTTAGGCTGCATATAATAAACCTAAAGTGCTTCCATCAACCGTATATATCATAGGGGAAGGAAACTTATTTTATTCCAATATTATTGTTGTGCATCCATATTTTAGTCTAAATATAATAGCGGGGGACTTCGCAAATTATGCCTAAAAGGCAATATAGACGCCCCGACACTGATAGTGCGTATCCCCTTCTGCCGGGGTCAGGGATACCCACCCCCAAAAGAAAGAAGGGGGGGGGAGAAAAAATCTCATTTCGCAAAGGCCCCAGATGAAAAGGGTTAACATTTACCCCTATGGGCCTACCATTGCCGGGCTTCTGAATGAGAAGGATCACATAGAGGGAAAAGGTTAATCCCCTCACAGCAGGGTGCGGACACCAGGCCAGCCGCAGGCACGGAGGCCGGACCGATGGGGGGGGGAGACAGGGGGGCAGGAGGTCAAGA
Source organism: Pelophylax lessonae (assembly GCF_965119305.1). Classification (NCBI taxonomy): domain Eukaryota; kingdom Metazoa; phylum Chordata; class Amphibia; order Anura; family Ranidae; genus Pelophylax; species Pelophylax lessonae. Next base: position 192,198,385 of record NC_138774.1, on the reverse strand, counting down.
GGCAGCCTCAGAGATATCACATAGCCCAGACAGCCACCAGGGGGGAACCCATAATCGCACAGCGCATTTACAATGTACCATACAAACACAATTACTTGAACAATATTCATAAAACCCAAAATAAGATATATGAAAACATACATTTAGACAATATCCAAATTCTACAGATAAGGAGAATCAACCTTCCAAGGTAGGAAAGGGGGTCATTTCATATCCAGGTTTTGAAAACTATATATATATTTCCCAGTATTCATACCTAGCCCATAAACCTATTAAATTGCAGTAAAAATAGTGGATCGGTTAACCACTTGCCGGCCAGTCACTGGGACTGTACTGCGGCAAAGTGGCTCGATTCCGTCCAGCAACGTAGACCTACGTCGCTGGACTCCTCCCCTTGTGGGCGGCGCTCGCGCACCCCTGGAGGCAGTGGCGTACCAATGGGGGGGGCGGGGGTGCGGCCCGCCCCGGGTGCCACTCACTGGGGGGTGTCAGCCGGTGTGTTCAGAGTCAGACAGATCCCGCAGTGTGAAGGCAGCTGCAGTGGCTGGCAGCTCCTTCAGTCCGTGCTGCTAGTGGGGGGGCGGAGCCACGGCGGGAATAAGGGGGCGGAGCCGCAGCTGGAATAAGGGAACGGAGCCGCGGCGAGAATAAGGGGCGGAGCCGCGGCGGGAATAAGGGGCGGAGCCTCGGCGGGAATAAGGGGCGGAGCCTCGGCGGGAAGAAGGTGAGTGCCCATTGCAAAAGTGTGTACTGGATAGGAGGGGGATGGGGCTGCTGCATATAGAGGAATTCATCTTTCTCTATTCTTCCTGCAGCTTCCTGCTGAATAACTGATTCTCCTCCTCTCCCTCCTGCAGGAAGAATATGGAAAGATCAATTCATCTATATGCAGCAGCCCCATCCCCCTCCTATACAACTTCTTTTGCTGGCCCCCCAAAGTTCTTAACCTCCTCCAGTGCTCCTAATCCCTCCCTCAGTGCTTTTAGCCCCTCTCCCCCCAGTGCACTAGACCCCCCCTGTTCTTTAGCCCCCCTCCATGCTCTTCAACTCCCCACAGTGCTTTCTCCCTCCCCCCTAAGTGCTCCCCGTCCCCCCAGTGCTCTCCACCCCCCTGATTTTCCCTGCTCGCCCCCCAAGTACTCCCTGTCCCCCCAGTGCTCTCCACCCCCCTGATTTTCCCTGCTCGCCCCCTCAAGTACTCCCTGTCCCCCCCAGTGCAATCCACCCCCTGCACCTTCCAACCCCCCTACAATGCTTTCCAAACCCTCTCTTAATTCTCTCCAGTTCCCCCCCCCCCCCCACCGGGCCCTTCAGCACCTCCAGTGCTTTCTGCTTCGTCTGTGCTCTCTGCTTCGTCTGTACTCTTCTATCTTCTATCATGTCCTCAGTCTCTGAGCATCTCCTGTGCTATGTCTGTAGTCTCTGACCATCTCCTGTATCATGTCTGTAGTCTCTGATCATCTACTGTATCATGTCTGTAGTCTCTGACCATCTCCTGTATCATGTCTGCAGTCTCTGACCATCTCCTGTATCATGTCTGTAGTCTCTGACCATCTCCTGTATCATGTCTGTAGTCTCTGACCATCTCCTGTATCATGTCTGTAGTCTCTGACCATCTCCTGTATCATGTCTGCAGTCTCTGACCATCTCCTGTATCATGTCTGTAGTCTCTGACCATCTCCTGTATCATGTCTGTAGTCTCTGATCATCTACTGTATCATGTCTGTAGTCTCTGACCATCTCCTGTATCATGTCCTCAGTCTCTGAGCATCTACTGTATCATGTCTGTAGTCTCTGACCATCTACTGTATCATGTCTGTAGTCTCTGATCATCTACTGTATCATGTCTGTAGTCTCTGACCATCTCCTGTATCATGTCTGCAGTCTCTGACCATCTCCTGTATCATGTCTGTAGTCTCTGACCATCTACTGTATCATGTCTGTAGTCTCTGACCATCTCCTGTATCATGTCTGCAGTCTCTGACCATCTCCTGTATCACGTCTGCAGTCTCTGACCATCTCCTGTATCATGTCTGTAGTCTCTGATCATCTACTGTATCATGTCTGTAGTCTCTGACCATCTCCTGTATCATGTCTGCAGTCTCTGACCATCTCCTGTATCATGTCTGCAGTCTCTGACCATCTCCTGTATCATGTCCTCAGTCTCTGAGCATCTACTGTATCATGTCTGTAGTCTCTGACCATCTACTGTATCATGTCCTCAGTCTCTGACCATCTCCTGTATCATGTCTGCAGTCTCTGATCATCTACTGTATCATGTCTGCAGTCTCTGACCATCTACTGTATCATGTCTGCAGTCTCTGATCATCTACTGTATCATGTCTGCAGTCTCTGACCATCTCCTGTATCATGTCCGCAGTCTCTGACCATCTCCTGTATCATGTCTGCAGTCTCTGACCATCTCCTGTATCACGTCTGCAGTCTCTGACCATCTCCTGTATCATGTCTGCAGTCTCTGACCATCTCCTGTATCATTTCTGTAGTCTCTGACCACCTCCTGTATCATGTCTGCAGTCTCTGACCATCTCCTGTATCATGTCTGTAGTCTCTGACCATCTCCTGTATCATGTCTGCAGTCTCTGACCATCTCCTGTATCATGTCTGTAGTCTCTGACCATCTACTGTATCATGTCCTCAATCTCTGACCATCTCCTGTATCACATCTGCAATCTCTGACCATCTCCTGTATCATGTCTGCAGTCTCTGACCATCTCCTGTATCACGTCTGCAGTCTCTGACCATCTCCTGTATCATGTCTGCAGTCTCTGACCATCTCCTGTATCATGTCTGCAGTCTCTGACCATCTCCTGTATCATGTCTGTAGTCTCTGACCATCTCCTGTATCATGTCTGCAGTCTCTGACCATCTCCTGTATCATGTCTGCAGTCTCTGACCATCTCCTGTATCATGTCTGTAGTCTCTGACCATCTACTGTATCATGTCCTCAATCTCTGACCATCTCCTGTATCACGTCTGCAATCTCTGACCATCTCCTGTATCATGTCTGCAGTCTCTGACCATCTCCTGTATCACGTCTGCAGTCTCTGGCCATCTCCTGTATCACGTCTGCAGTCTCTGACCATCTCCTGTATCACGTCTGCAGTCTCTGACCATCTCCTGTATCACGTCTGCAGTCTCTGACCATCTACTGTATCATGTCTGTAGTCCCTGAATATCTCCTTTAGCAAGTCTCCAATCTCTTACTCAAACTTAAACACATTGCTAATATTAGCTATCTATCTATGCTGAAGGTAGGACTGTGCAAGGGAGGCAGAGAGTGCAAAAGGGGGAACTGTGATTAGAGAGACGGAGGGCAGACTGCAAGGGGCACTGTGATGGGGGGTCTGTGAAATTTGTGCAAAAAATATTCTTGAACACATTACATTTTTTTGTGGGTGTTTTTACATTTTAAAGTCGGGGGGGGGGGGGGGTGCCAGATATAGGATCCGCCCCGGGTGCCAAATGCTCTAGGTACGCCACTGCCTGGAGGCTCGCTCCCGCTGTTTTCAGTCACAGCGGGAGTCGGGCCAGGGGAGGAGCAGCGGCGATTGCCGCTGCTCTTCCCCGATCGTCGGGGAATCAAGTTTGGAGATCCGCCTGCTTGTGTAAACAAAGCGGGCTGATCTCCTAAGTGACAAACAGTGACAGATTGCAGGATTCAGCATAGCTGAACATGCGATCTGTCCCTGTGTCACTGTCACCTCCCCCAACACACGTTAGTAAGCACCAGGCATACATTAACCCCTCCCTCTCCAATAAAATTAACCAGTGTCAAAAAAATGCCAGTGTCATTTTTACAGTAACAGTGCATATTTATAGCACTGATTACTGTAGAAATGTCACTGATACCCCCAAACGTGTCAAAAATGTCAGTCAAGGGTCCGATCTGTCCGCCGCAATGTCGCAGTCCCGCAAAAAAAAATTTCAGATCGCCGCCATTACTCGTTAAAAAAAAAACACCAAAAATTACATAAATCTTTCCCTTAGTTAGTAAACGCAATAACTTTTGTGCAAACCAATCAAAATACGCTTATTGTGATTTTTTTTACCAAACATAGGTAGCAGAAAACAAATTGGCCGAAAATTTAAAAAAATTTTGATTTTTTACATTTTTTTGGGGGGGGATTTCATATAAAAAAATGTGAAAAATATTGTTATTTTTTCAAAATTTACGCTCTTTTTTTGTTTATAGCACAAAAAGTAAAAATCGCACAGGTGATCAAATGCCACCAAAAGAAAGCTCTGTTTGTGGCAAAAAAAGGACGTCAATTTTGTCTGGGTACGGCGTCGCACGACCGCGCAATTGTCAGTTAAATTTGCACAGTGCCGAATCGCAATAAGTGGCCTGGACGTAAGACAGCAAAATCCTCCGGTGGTAAAGTGGTTAAAGAGGGGAAAAGGGGGGGACATCTCAAATGGAGCCCCCAAGATATGCAGATCAATCCATTTTGCCGGAAGAAAAACCTTCCAAGAAGGGTCTAAAAGTTTCCGTTTCATTCAGGCCGGGGGGGGCGGTGGCCGCAAGCCTAGCAATCCAGCGCATTTCGTGCTGGAGTAGCTGCTTATTCCAGTCACCCCCCCTGGCCGGAATATGTACGCATTCCAAAGCATAAAAAGTAACCCTGGGGACCTTGTATTTGTGAACAATGGCCATATGTCTACCCAGTGGTAAGTATAAATCACCAATATTAATGCTTTGCATATGTTTGTTGATGTGTTTCCCATACTCTTGTTTAGTTTTGCCTACATAAAATGCGCTGCATTCGCAGCGCATCAAGTAGACAATCCCCTAGTTCTGCGATTTGCAAAATGTTTGGGACAAAATACCTCCCCATTAGGCAGAGTGGTGGTTTTACATTTGATTATAACCTTGCACTGCTCACAATTCCCACAGGGAAACGTGCCCAGGTCACGACATGGATCTCCTCTGTTAGAACCCCTGTACTCACTTTGTACAAGATCATCTTTAAGGGAAAGTGCCCTTCTATATGTGATGGCGGGGGATGGGGTGACAATTTGTTTGAGGATTGAATCCTCTTTTAGTATCCCCCAGTGTTTCCTGAGTATTTTTATAGATATTCTCATGCTCCGTAGAGTAATTTAAAATAACTCTCAGAGGATTTTCAACAGGCTGCGTTTTGGTCTTTTTCTTCTTAAAAAGCAGATCTTGTCTTGTAAGGACTCTAACTCTGTTGAAATTCTTCCTCAGACACGTCTTGGAATAACCTCTTTCCAATAATCTGTCTGTCAATTCACCTGCCTTAATTTTGAAATCAGTTTCTGATGAGCAGTTACTCTTTTTAAGGGTTCCGGATGGAAACTTTCTGCGTGTAGCAGGGCATCTTTTGGTATTATTACATTTTCCAATATTTGCAGCATATGGATGGTATCTTTGGTATATGATGCCAAGCTTGTAACATGTGGTCTTAAATGGGCATCTACTATACGACTTGCTGTCTCGGTAATGCTCCCATTTCCCAAAAACAATGGGACGGCCCGGTGGATTCTTTGGATCTTTGTGGATTTTGGGGAGGCAATAAAACGTGGGAATACGGGGATGTGAAGTCCTCATATATTCCCACATTTCAGTTGTAATGATGCCTTCACCTCTAGCTTTATCAACAATATTATAGTATTCACAATTGTATTGTTGAATAGTTGAAGCCGGTATTTTCCGAAAACAGGATTTATTTTTAAGGAGTTTGAAGCACATATTTTCATAATCGTAGTTATTCATTAAAACTATATTGCCTCCTTTATCACTAGGCTTAAGATGAAGATATAGAAATCTCTTCTACTAAAAAATTCCGTAAAAAATCTCATAGATTCCCCCAACTAAGTCAAAACCCTGCAGTGGCTCTTTTTGTGAGAGGTCACAAAAGACATTAAAAAGTTAAAAATAGATCCAGCACCTGATAACCTCCTTCCGAACCAACGTTTAGCTTTAAAATCACTCAAAAGTAACTCAGATATCACTATTAAGCCTAGTGATAAAGGAGGCAATATAGTTTTAATGAATAACTACGATTATGAAAATATGTGCTTCAAACTCCTTAAAAATAAATCCTGTTATCGGAAAATACCGGCTTCAACTATTCAACAATTCAATTGTGAATACTATAATATTGTTGATAAAGCTAGAGGTGAAGGCATCATTACAACTGAAATGTGGGAATATATTGGATATCAGTATTATTAAAGACAATGAGGGACAACTGAGAACAACGCTTTTCAGAAAGGAGACAGCTGGAAACACACTGCTACACGCAGAAAGTTTCCAGAACCCTTAAAAAGATCCATCCCCTATTCTCAATATTTAAGAATTAAGCGTAACTGCTCATCAAAAACTGATTTCAAAATTAAGGCAGGTGAATTGACAGATTATTGGAAAGAGGTTATTCCAAGACGTGTCTGAGGAAGAATTTCAACAGAGTTAGAGTCCTTACAAGACAAGATCTGCTTTTTAAGAAGAAAAAGACCAAAACGCAGCCTGTTGAAAATCCTCTGAGAGTTATTTTAAATTACTCTACGGAGCATGAGAATATCTATAAAAATACTCAGGAAACATTGGGGGATACTAAAAGAGGATTCAATCCTCAAACAAATTGTCACCCCATCCCCCGCCATCACATATAGAAGGGCACTTTCCCTTAAAGATAAGTGAGTACAGGGGTTCTAACAGAGGAGATCCATGTCGTGACCTGGGCACGTTTCCCTGTGGGAATTGTGAGCAGTGCAAGGTTATTATAATCAAATGTAAAACCACCACTCTGCCTAATGGGGAGGTATTTTCTCCCAAACATTTTGCAAATTGCAGAACTAGGGGGATTGTCTACTTGATGCTCTGCGAATGCAGCGCATTTTATGTAGGCAAAACTAAACAAGAGTTTGGGAAACGCATCAACAACATATGCAAAGCATTAATATTGGTGATTTATACTTACCACGGGGTAGACATATGGCCATTGCTCACAAATACAAGGTCCCCTTTTTATGCTTTGGAACGCGTACATATTCCGGCCACGGGGGGTGACTGGAACAAGCAGCTACTCCAGCGCGAAATGTGCTGGATTGCTAGGCTTGGGGCCACCACCCCCCCTGGCCTGAATGAAACTGAAAGTTTTAGACCCTTCTTGGAAGGTTTTTCTTCCGGCAAAATGGATTGATCTGCATATCTTGGGGGCTCTATTTGAGATTCTTCCCCCCTTTTCCCCTCTTTAACCGATCCACTATTTTTCCTGGAATTTAATCGGTTTATGGGCTAGGTATGAATACTGGGAAATATATATATATTGTTTTCAAAACTTGGATATGAAATGACCCCCTTTCCTACCTTGGAAGGTTGATTCTCCTTATCTGTAGAATTTGGATATTGTCTAAATGTATGTTTTCATATATCTCATTTTGTGTTTTATGAATATTTTTTAAGTAATTGTGTTTGTATGGTACATTGTAAATGCGCTGTGCGATTATGGGTTCCCCCCTGGTGGCTGTCTGGGCTATGTGATATCTCTGAGGCCGCCTCTTGACCTCCTGCCCCCCTGTCTTTCCCCCCCATCAGTCCGGCCTCCGTGCCTGCGGCTGGCCTGGTGTCCGCACCCTGCCGTGAGGGGATTAACGTTTTTCCTCTATGTGATCCTTCTCATTTAGAAGCCCGGCACTGGTAGGCCCCTAGGGGTTAATGGTAACCCTTTTCATCTGGGGCCTTTGCGAAATGGGATTTTTTCTTTCCTCCCCCCTTTTTTTCTTTTGGGTGTGGATATCCCTGACCCCGGCAGAAGGGGATACGCACTATCAGTGTCGGGGCGTCTATATTGCCTTTTAGGCATAATTTGCGAAGTCCCCCGCTATTATGTTTAGACTAAAATCTGGATGCACAACAATAATATTGGAATAAAATAAATTTTCTTCCCCTATGATATATATGCTGTTTTTAGGGACGCCGAGAGCCAGAAAGGAGAGGCACTTCTCTCCACCGGACGGACGAGCAACACTCCCGGTCGGGAGTGCGCGGGACACTTTAGAGGCAGACTACTTTCTTATCCGTAAGTACTGGTGGCTGCCCATTTCTCCCTGAATGTGTTGCCATCTAGGGGAATCTTTAAGGGGAGTATATATCTTAAAGACCGAACAGGGCATCCTATATATCCTTATTTCTTCTCACAGGGGAATAGAATCTTCAAGACTGGGGAAAGCACTCAGAGATTCTTCCCTTCTCATAGGTGGTCTTTCCGTGCTTAGAAAGTAAACCTCTATCTGTGACTAACACAGCTCCCTGATCTTCATTCACATTATCTGTCAAGGTAAGAAACAGCGCTCATTGATGGAACAGCCAGGGGACTTGAGACAGATTTGGGCTCCAATTTAGGCTTCTCTGTCTATTAATTTCTTCCCCCCCCCCCCCCTTCTCTTAGAATATATGGAGGATGAACAAACATTCCCTTGATGGGATAAAGTTGAGGGGAACGCCATATTTTTCCTTTAGCCGCTCTTCTTGACGGTGCATATCAGGTGAGCCTTTAAATCCATGAAGCCTTGTTCGGCCCCTCCCCCCTTCCCCTGTTAATTCTGTTTCTGCTACATGTTCCATTTTTCCCTTCCTTCCCTCTACATTTGGGAGGAGGGCTTGAAGGGGATCAACACTATTGGAGCCTAATCGATTGATATGCTTATTGTCCTAGGAATAGGAAGCCGGAATCATTTATACTTGGCTCTAGCTTCAGTCTGAGAATACAGGATGCACATTCAAGGAGGAACATAGCGGGGTGCTAGGGCGCCAGGTATGTTGCGGGAATTGTGGGTTGGGGGTGGGTGTGGGGGGATTGGTGGGTGGTGGAGTGCGGGGGAAATCTCGGATTGCCTCCATGGGGGAAATGATCGCGGGCGCATAATATAATGATATCTGTTTGAATTTTTCTAAGCTGCATAAAATTTACTGTATGTTGTACTTTTTCAGGAGTGGAATCAAAATCCCTGACGAAGATCTGTATATTATTAATTGTACATTTATCGAAACGCGTTGGATTGTCAACCACTCCTATAAGTAGCACTCTATGGTTTTATATCTACGCAATGTTTTTGATGAGCCAGTATGTTTCTGACCATATGTATTGTATTCCAATGTTTTAATATTGAGGAATCAACATTGGTTGAGAGCCTTTTGCAATCAACATTTCAATAAAGCATTTTATTACAATATATTGTATTACATTACTTGCTATATGGTTAAGAAATTTGTTACCTTTAAAGTTCCATTCACCTTAGGGGGGTTTTCTTCCAAAAAATGCACTGGTAATCAATGCTCTGATTATAAGCACAGACCCCCCCCCCACACACACACTTACTTTGCATATGAATGCCATTTCTTCACAGCTGAAAGTGGCCCTCACCATGATTAGCCAGTTGATTGTGACCACTTGCTGGAATGTGTGCAACCCAATTTGGTATCATTTCTGGTCCAGGGCGAACGCCAATGTGCCATTTGCAATTTATTTTAAAGCGATTTTCCTTTATGTTAAAAATGGTGCACACAGACAACTAAAATGTATTGGAAATGTTTTACCTAGGCCAGTGATGGTAATCCTTAACCCTCCCTAGATGTTTTTGCCTTACATTTCCCATAATGCTCATGTACTCTGCAGTGTAGGTGAGCATCATGGGAAATGTTACAAAACACCTGTGTTGCCAAAGTTCATCATCACTGACCTAAGCTAACTAAAAAGGTGAGTGAGCGCTGTAGCAATCTTTTATTTAGTAATCATTTTTAGTGATTTTTTATTAAATGTTTTGGTTACATTCATACACAGAGGCTGAATGGAAATTTTGTATTATTCCTTAATTTATATATATTTTTAGCTAAATCTATACATACACACTTTAATTATTTCTTACAATTTAGCCCCCCCCACACACACTCCTCCCCCCCCCCCCACACACACACACCTCCCCCCCCCACACACACACACCACCCCCAACACACTCCCCCCACACACACACACACACTCCTCCCCCCACACACACCCCCAAACACACACTCCTCTCCCCCAGTCACACACACACTCCTCCCCCCCCCACACACTCCTTCCCAACCCCCACACACACACTCCTTCCCCCCCACACACACACACACACACTCTTTCCCCCCCCCCCCACACACACACACTCTTCCCCCCCCCACACACATACTCCTCCCCGCCCCCCCACACAAACATATACACTCCTCTCCCCCCCCACACACACACACACACATACACATACACTCCCCCCCATACACATCCCATTCCCCCCGCCATACACACCCACACACCATACACACTTCACTAGAGTAAAGGGAGAAACCCTACCCCTGCCGCTGTACACAGAAACTCTACCCATGTTCATACTGTACTGCCATTGCACACACACAAAAAATACAAGAAATGGATTACATTCAATAGACACAAATGATATCTGAATTACATCCAGACAAATATGAAGAAAAGAAGACAAAAAACCAGGAGCTGTGTACAAATGAATAAGCTTTATTGAACATGTATAAAACATCAGTAATCACTCAAGCAGGCATGTGAAATGCCCCCCCCCCCCCCAAAACCCCCAAATCAAGTAATCTTTATTCAAATTACAGTGCAAAGATACAACATATGATGAATAGATAGAGCTTACAATATCCAACAGTCAAGCAAAATAAGTTGTAGACAACTTAGTATTAAGCATAAAACATACCCAACATACTTTTATGGTTATTGTTTGCATGAGCCTGCCTTTCCATTTAAATACCATCAAATCACTAGAACATACAGCTACACAGAGGCATGAAAATAAAAAAACACATGTATAGAGTACATAAAGACACACTTTGCAAAAACTATACTAAACATTTAGAGCATGAAAAGTATTCATCCAACAAAATACACTTACTGCAATATGGGTCCTTAGGCATGCCAGCAAACCCACCCCCAAAAGCATTCGGACATAAAGACATGTGGCCCTGCTGCCAGAGGCCAAATGATCTGCTCTTAAACATCCCTTTATATAACCTTGGTTAAACTACACCCACCCAGTATAGGAAACGCCCAGCAAAGTAATTAATTGGGTCTGTTGGTTCCTAAACCAAAATCACCAGTTCACTAATGAATGAGTGTTTGGCTGGCCATACATGATACAATTTTCTTACAATTTTCTGTCCAATTTTCTTGAAATTTACCTTCAAGTATGTAGTACGAAGGCCTGCCTAATTAGATACAAATGAATGTGTTGTTTAGTTTTGACCTCACATTATGTGGTTTGTGGTAGATCTAACAGAAAATTGTATAACAAAAGTTGAACATGTATGGCCAGCCTAATGGGCCATACACACTATAAGATTTTCTGAAGACTTTTTCCTTTAGACTTACCAAAACCATATACTATGAGGTCAAACCTAAACACTTTCAATTTGTATGCAATCTGGCAGGCCCTTGCACTACAAAGTGCTGAATACAATCAGACATGCCTGAAAGTTTCAGATGAATAAAGAATGAAGATTGCTAATAAGACAGCTGTGTAGTCTGCTATTATTAAATCTAAAGGTTAAAACACATAAAAGGTAAATCTGAAGGAAATCTAACCACAAAATAGATAGTGTGTATTCAGCTTTAGTCTAAATGAAAAAGCCACTTTGTGCTCATGCTGAGATTATTGAAAGCATTTCTTATGTGTGTTGACTTGATGTAGTATTTTTGTTAAAAAAAAAAAGGGCAATATAGCAAATGTTTGGAGAATGTATAAATTATATTTTGGGGATGTATTTACATATACATCTATATTTGGGGTTGTTGAATTCTGAGTTCTGGGGTTCCACTGCATATGCTCAATCAATTTGCAAATTCTGAGATTTTCAAGCTCAAACACTTTGCTATTTTTCAGAGTGGAATGTGGCTCTATATGGGAAGCAACACTAATATGGCTCCCCACTCAACCAACCAACAAATATATTAATTTCACACATACACAATGTTTTATTTTTGGGGAGGAGCCATAATAGTGTTGCTTGTCATATAGAACAACAGAGACAGTTGTAGGTAGTTAAGGGATTTGAACACCCAAATACACTGTTGCACGGCAGATTGGCTAACCACTTAGCCACCTGGTGCTCGTGAAATTTGTTAAAAGCATGTGTGATTTGTGATAAAAAAAAATATATATATATATGTGTGTGTATATATATATATATATATATATATATATATATATATATATATATATATATATATATATATATATATATATATATATACACACATATATATATATATATATTTGAGAAAATATGTGATCAAGCGCCTTGGATATTAACTTTGGATAAAATTAAGGACTATGCACATTTTTCACTGAAATAAATGTTTTAAACAGCTATATATAATTTCCAGCATGCAGGATTATTTTTATAAATTTGTTGATTTTATACAGTTTCACTAAACTTGGTTAATTATTTGGGAATTGTGGTCTCTGAGGTTTTTTTTTTTTTTTTTGTTATCATTATACCAAACATACATGCACTGGCACCTTAAAAATGAATATAGTTTGATTTGATTAGTCCATCAAAAAATTATAATAAATAAAAATGATTTGAGCTTGAATTTGGTCTAAATAGAATATATATATATATATATAAATATATATATATATTTTTTTTTTAAAGCACAAATCACACATGCTTTGAAAAAAAAATTCATTAGCACCAGGTAGCTAAGTGGTTAGCACATCTGCCTACAACTGTCTGTTGTTATATATGACAAGCGACACTAATATGGCTTCTCCCCAAGAATAAAAGATTGTATATGTGTGAAATTAATATATTTTTGGGTTGGTTAGATATAGGAAGTAACAATAATATATTGGAAAGTGTATGTAATATTAGATATTTATATTAAAAAAGAATAGCGCACACATGCAAAAGAAAAGGCTATCAAATATGGAGACAATACATAAATAAAAATGGGGATTTGGTCCCACCATATGGCCATATCGTGCTCAAGCCCACCACTACGTCAAAGTACCCCATTATCAGTGGGTCCTACACTATCCATAAAAAAGGATGAATCCAGCCTCTAACCCTTGGAGATAACACTCCTTGCTGGGAGAGATGTGCGACTGAACTACAAGCGACTACTCCTATATCTACTTGATAGTGGACACTTGATAGAGTACAGGTGTGTGTGGGGGTGGGGTGCTCAACCCCAGAAGTCTGGTCAGACCGAATACATAATAAACAAGCAGATATTACTTCAACAGCGCATATCCTGGAGCAGGATGGTGTGGGAAAGTGCTGTGTAGAAAATTATATATAAATTAGTGATACGGGGGCCTAATTCACTATAAGTTGGGAGTAGGGCTTCTCACTTCTCCAGAAATAACTCCAGCCTAAACTCATTAGCATCCTAATTAGGTAAGTGGCTGGAGTTAAACCTTCAACTAGGTGCTTTAGTGAATTCGGAGTTGGAGTTAACCAAGATTGAATTTGGGTTTGGAGTTAACCAAATTCCCTTTGTGTTTTTCATAAAAGGAAATTTGTCTATTCTGAATCACTATTACACAGCAATGTCATCTATTATGGTTTATTTTAATTTTAAGGTATAGTTATGTATCTTATGTGTTTTAACCCTTAGATTTAATAATAGCAGACTACACAGCTGTCTTATTAGCAATCTTCATTCTTTATTCATCTGAAACTTTCAGGCATGTCTGATTGTATTCAGCACTTTGGTGTAGTGGTCTATGCTCATAGACAAAGTTTGCTAGGTCATGAGTTCAAGGCCCAACCATGATAACACCCTGTGTGCTCACAGTTGTGTGTCATTATTTTTTTGCCACATAGTAATACATTGG